>NW_005358650.1:2962609-2985089 GCF_000412655.1 Myotis brandtii
GGGGGGGGCGGTGGGGGGCAAGCAGGCCGGCCGGGGAGGGCAGTTGGAGGCTATGAGGCCAGCCAGGGAGAGCAGTTGTGGGCAAGCAGGCTGGCCGGGGAGGGCAGTTGAGGGCCATGAGGCTGGCAGGGAGAGGAAGTTGGGGGAGAGCAGGCCAGCAGTGGGGGTAGTTGGGGGCGAGCAGGCCAGCAGGGGAGGCAGCAGTTGGGGGTGAGCAGACCAGCAGGCAGAGTGATTAGGGGTGATCAGGCAGGCAGGCAGGTGAGCGGTTAGGAGCCAACAGTCCCGGATTGCGAGAGGGATGTCCAACTGCTGGTTTAGGCCCGGGATTGGGCCTAAATAGGCAGTCAGACATCCCCCAAGGGGTCCCAGATTGGAGAGGTGCAGGCCGGGCTGAGGGACACCACCTTCCCATGGCCCTCCCATGCACGAATTTTATGCACCAGGCCACTAGTAATATATAAAAACATGATCATTCAGGGTTTATTCCAAGATTTAAGGTTAATTTAAAATTTGAAAATCAGGTAATATAATAAATCATATTGAAAAAATGAAAAGAAAACTGTATTATCATCAGTAGATACAATAAAAGTATCTGATTAAAGTTGGGATCCTTTTGTCAGAAAAATACATTCTCTTATAAATTTAAGAATAAAAATGTTATATCACTCAGATATATCACCTAGGAATATAATCAAGAAAATTAAAATACATGTCAAACAAAAATTTGTACACAGTTGTTCCAAGCAGTGTTATTCCTAATAGTAAAACAGTGAAAACATATGTCAATCAGTGTATGAACAGACAAATTTGGCATATCAAATAGAAGTTATTTGACTATAAAAAGAAGTGAAGTACTAACATATATTACAACATGAATGTGCTAAATAAAGAACAATACACAAAAAATGACATATTGTATGATTCATTTTATGTAAAATTTCCAGATGGGAAAAATCCACAGATACAAAAATCCATTACTGGGAGCCATATGCTATGGGTGAGGATTAACTGTTTAAAGGGATGGCATTCCTTTTGGGATGATGAAAGCATTCTAACATTATATAGTGGTAACGATCACATTACTGTGAATACACTAATAACACTGAAGTGTGAATTTTATGTTATGTAATTTATATTTCAATAAAGTTGTAATATTTTAAAAATTGCATTTCATTGTATTAACAATAAACATGTGGAAGCCAAAATTAAAAACATAATACCATTACAATTTCTACAAAATAAAATGAAACACATGGATATTATTTAAAGCATATACCATATCTGTTTAACAAAATGCTAAAGAAAAAAATTTTAGATATGCCCAAGTAAATGAAGAAACCATGTTTGTGAATTAGAAGATTCAACATAGTAAATATATGTTATTACCAAATTGATCTATTCTTATCAAAATAGCAGCAACATTTTTTGTAGAAATGGAGAACCTTTTTTATAAAATGCATGTATTAAAGCACAGGCCCTACAAAAACTAAAATAATGTGTTAAACAGAATAATGCCTTCACAAAGATGTTCACAACATAATCCCAATATCTGTGAATATGTTGGATTGAGTAGCATAAGGGAACTAAAGTTGTAGATAGAAATAAGGTTGCTAAATTAGCTGAATTTGAGATGCAATTACCACATGTCCCAGCAATTGAGTACCTGGATATTTATCTCAGAGAAAGGAATATTTATGTTCACATAATATCTGTATGCTAAAGTTCATAGAAGCTTGATTTGTTATATCCCCAAACTGGAAACATTCTAGATGTCCTTCGACAGGTTCATATTTAAATAAATGTGATACATGTATACTAAGGAATAATACTCAGCAATAAAAAGGAACTACATATACAAATATACAAAATAACATAAACTAATACTCAGGAATTGTTCTAAGTTGAGAGAGAGAGAGAGAGAGAGAGAGAGAGAGAGAGAGAGACCTATAAAACTACATTGTACATTAAGATTCCATTTCAAATGATGGAATGTCAGATATGGATGACAGATTCATATTAAAGTAGGGATGTGGCAATTGGGACAGACATGCTATGATTAAAGGGTGACATGATGGATTTTTATGGTTTTGGAACTGTTCAGAATCATCCTATATAATAAAAGGCCAATGTTCATATTTAAATAAATGTGGTACATGTATACTAAGAAATAGTACTCAGCAATAAAAAGGAACTACATATACAAAACAACATAAACTAACACTCAGGAATTGTTCTAAGTCGAGAGAGAGAGAGAGAGAGAGAGAGAGAGAGAGAGAGAGAGAGAGAGAGAGAGAGAGAGAGAGAGAGACCTATAAAACTACATTGTACATTAAGATTCCATTTCAAATGATGGAATGTCAGATATGGATGACAGATTCATATTAAAGTAGGGATGTGGCAATTGGGACAGGCATGCTATGATTAAAGGGTGACATGATGGATTTTTATGGTTTTGGAACTGTTCAGAATCATCCTATATAATAAAAGGCCAATATGCAAATTGTCCCCACGGGCAGGATTTCCACCAAACTGGAGTTAGATGTGCGCTGACCACCAGAGGGTGGCGTGGAACATGGAGGGCGTTGGTGATGCAGCGCTGGCAGTGGGCAGCAGTGGAGGCGCTGCTGGTCCCAATGGGCCTCAATGAGAGTGGGACCGCGGTGGGATGGTGGAGCAGGTGAGTGGGTGGTGCCACACCAAGGCAGGTGCAAGCGGGGTCCCTGATCACCCCACTGGTCGCCCTACAGATGGGCCCTGATTGCCGGCCAGGCCTAGGGACACTACCCGTGCACACATTTCATGCACAGGGCCTCTAGTGATTGCATAAATGATAAATTTTACAGAACTTAAGACATACATACATACAAACACAAGCACAGAGGAGTATAATTACAACTGAGGAGCCCTGGTCAGATGGCTCAGTTGGTTGGAGCATCGTCCCATACACAGAAAGGTTTTGGGTTTGATTAATGATCAGGGTAAATACCCAGGTTGCAGGTTTGATCCCTTGTCAGGGAACATATGGGAGGCAACTAATCAATCTCTCTCACATCAATGTCTCCCCCTCTCTCTCTATAAAAAATCAATTTAAAAAAAATCCTCAAATGAGGAATGAATAATAAATAAATAAATAAATAAATACATCTGAAGAAATGTGAATAAGATCTTTGCATTGTATTAATAACCTAGTTGTAATAACAACCTGGTTGTGATAACATAGTATAACTAGAGGCCCAGTGCATGCAATTTGTGCATGAGGGGTGGTATGTGTTCCTCAGCCCAGCCTGCACCCTCTCCAATCTGGGACCCCTCAAGGGATGTCGGATATCCCTCTCACAATCCAGGACTGCTGGCTCCCAACTGCTGGCCTGCCTGCCTGCCTGATTGCCCCTAACTGCTTCTGCCTGCCAGCCTGATCACCCCCTAAACACTCCCCTGCCAGCCTAATCGACACCTAACTGCTTCCCTGCCAGTCATTGTCTTAGTAAGATTTTAATATCTGTGTACTTTAGACACAGGTCACTTTATTGCAGGTCTCTGTGCTGCTCTCCTGGGATTTCTGGATTTGAAGGAAAGAAATATACATCTTCAGCCCCTACCACTGATCTATTGCATGGAGACTAGCTATCTGGCCAACCTCCCACGTCCCCTTCCCCCCCACCGGCCTGGCCCTGATCAGCCCCCATCAGGGTAGGCCAGCTGGACCCCATCCATGCACGAATTTGTGGACCAGGCCTCTAGTCATAGATAATCACCTAGACTTGCAACAGAATTTGTGTGAGTCATAAAAAATTTTGTTGAGTTGAGCCACTGAAATTTGGGAGTTTTTGTTAGTAGAGTACGACATGACCTAACCCATCTTGTGCACAAATGTTTTGATCCCTCAGAAATATTACATACATTTACCTACTCCCCATGATACACTGCTGCTAAGAAATAACCCAAACCTCTGAAAATGTTTATACTGTCATGTGGAAGCATCAGTCAACATTAACTAAACCAAAAAAATAATGAGTGACCAATTTTATCACTGGCCCAAAATGAATTACATGTTAAACCCTAACTGGGAAACATAGGTTTTAGCTGGACCAATTTCCTACCCCATCGAAACTGGGATTCATTTTATAAATATAAAAAGGACAATGATAGTGGGAAAATGATTTCCACCTTGCCAAAATTCCCAACCATATGAACAGAAACTGGAGAAAACTGATTCAAGGACACTGATTAATCTTTAAGCACTGGAATCAGAACCTGAATCTAAGTCATTACATCTCTAGTTTATCACCACAAGAAGATTATGGTTAAAAGAGATCAGCATTTGCCCTAGCCAGTTTGGCTCAATAGATAGAGCTTCGGCCTGTGGACCAAAGGGTCCCTGGTTCAGTTCCTGTTACATACCTCGGTTGCAGGCTGCTCCCGGCCCGGGCCCTCCTCAGGGTTCCTGCAGGAGGCAACCAATTGATGCGTTTCTCTCACATCAATATCTCTCTGTCTTTTCCTCTCTCTAAAAATCAATGGGAAAATATCCTCCAGTGAGGATTAAAAAAAAATACTAAGAAGAATAAAAAGGGCAAAATGGGGCCATGGGTCTTCAGTAAGTTCCAAAACCCAACCAGTCAAGTTCTATTAGATTCCAAGGCCTTAGAGTAATTTTCTGTGGCTTGATGCTCTGTCTTCTGGGCCCATATGGGTGGCCTCTCAATCCTGGGCATTGGCTCCAACCTCTGGGAGCCCCGAGATAACAGTCATCCCAGACCTTTGTGTCTAGGGCTTTGCCTGGTAGTGCTTCTCCCTTTCTTCATTTGGCTGAGTCTCTGTCCCTTCAGTGTAGGTTGGCCGTGTTTCTGCTGGAATAAAATTCTGAGTAACCTGTGGGTCTTCCTGGCATGTCCAGAGGATTCACACATTAGATAAAAGGGTTTTCCCCAGGTCTTTCTTGGAGAATTCCTGGTTTCTGCTGAAATAATTGACCGGATCCATGAATCTTACTCAATCTCTTTAGCAAATGGTTTTCCAGGCACACCCTTGGCCCTGGGTCTAGATCAAACCATCTAGATGCTGAAACTTTTCCAAATAATCAAGTGATAGCTCCTCTTTAGCCCATCAGTTCATTGCGTTGTGTTAAAAACCAAATTGCACCATCCATACTGTGCTTGTAAATCTCAGCTAAATATCCAAGTTCTTCACCTATTTATTCAAAAGTCAAACTTTTTACTATAATGTGTACATTAATTGAAGGTTAAGAATGTCACCTTTAAGAGAGATATTGAAAGTAGCAATTTATATGTGAATTTTCCTGTTAGATGCTAAATTTAACTACATATGTACAAATGATAAAAGCAACTGAGCTAAAAAACAAATTTTTCATACTCATTTATTTTATCCTCTGGACACTGGATAATACTTTGTACTAAATATGGGCTTAGAAATGCTTGTTTAGAAATCAAGAAAGTTCTTTTACTTTTATAGGTTTTAATCCCAATGTCTGTAATAAAGCGATTATTCTAATCATCTTTAAAATCAAATAAACCCAAAAGAGGAAAGAAGTGCACTTGCAGAATTTTTTGAGTAATAACAAAAATGCCCTCTATTTGTATCATTCTTTAAAATTTACAGAAAGTAATTTTCATATGTAAGATTTCATATCAATCTCATAAATTGCAGTAGATATGTACACTATAGGAAATCATTCTTATTTCTTTCACAGATGACTAATTGTGTGCTCAAAATTTCAAAACTCCCCAAGACACAGAAACAAAACAGAGCTCATATTGTAACTCAGGTCTTCTGCCTCAAGTACTCTTTCCAGTGCTTGTTCCCTGTGCAACCTCTATCAGCATGGATTCCGAACCCTATCCAACACAACAGTGTTTTCAAAGAAATGTATCAAAGGTCTTTCTAAACTGCCCTGATGAAGTTCATAAACAAAATGAGAAACCTACTTACCTACTTTTGAAATCATGTATATAATTCTCTTAATTATATATAGTACATGAAAATAAAAGTAAGTTACAATGAATTAATGTTAATTTATCTGAAGAAATTAGATTTTTGCATCTATATGTAGAATAACCATAAATGCAGACTGAAATAAATTTATTAAACTGAAGAATCAAAATTTTCTTGATGGTGAATAATGATTGGCAATATTCCAAACATGGCACAGTAATTTTTTCTAAGATATATACATTAGTTGTATTGAGGGGAAATTTGCTGTATATTAATATTCAGCTATATTACTTAGTATCTTTAAATGGGCTTTGCATCTACTTGAATGTCGATAGGGAGCATGACCATTACTCAGAGTGTATCTAACATCCCTGGCCTTTGCCCAGTACATGCCAATAGAATACTCAAACATTATGGCAAGCAACACTGTCCCCTGAATTTCATAATGAGTCCTAGATCCTGATAATCGACTCTGTTGTGCATCCCTGAACATAGCATTTGGCAATAGGCGTACTGACTGGGAGCTTCAGAAGCTTCACATTTCTTCCAATAGAGTAGTAAACACTCTTGGAACTTGCATATTTTCCCTATATTTTCCCCCTGAGAACTACTTTTGAAACAGTTTATGACACTCTGTACTGAACCCAAGCAGCTTGCTTTTTCAGAACAATGAAGAAGGGATAGATGTAGATTTTCCTATCCAAAATGATACCATATTACATAAATAAGACATTAACTAGTTTTGGTATCATTCAATAGGCTTTTATTAAATGTCTCAAATATCAACTATATGAATATATGAAATAGTTAAAAATGATTATAATCCAGGCAACTAAGAGTGCTCATTCATAAGTATCTCAAAGATGGAAGCGTTTATTATTAATCTATGTAGGAGCTAACTCACGTCCTACGGTCAGAGTTATGGTGACAGGCCAAGATATCATTTGCAGAGACTACCAACCACAGCTTCTGTTATTGCATGTGTCAAAATACCCCAGTGGGATGGAAGATTTATTAGAATGTTCTTTCTAGATAAAACCCTGTTGTGAATCAAATTAGTCATTTTGTATTAAATAGTATGTTAAGCAACAATTCTGGAGCTACTTAAAAGTTATTATTAAGACACATGTCACATATTTTCATAACAAAATTGAAGTGTCAATAAAATAAAAAAATGGAAAATGTATTTTATAAGTTGACTTTTCACTGTTTAATATTATTTGATTTTCATGCAATCTTATATCTTATTTTACTTGTGCTACAAACCTTATTTATAGTTTGATAATAAGTATCTTTCCTTTTGATCTACTGAAAATTTTTAAGAATTTCAATAATAGATGTGCATATTGGTGATTAATGGTCCTACAAATTCTCATATTTACTTCAGTATTTTGTATGCGTATCTAAAGTCTACATCTAGAGAAATAGACCAAGAGAGCTTAAACAGTGTTAGTAATACCTATTTGTCACTGGGCCCTTGAGTGTTTTCACAACATGTGATGAATGAGAGGGATAAAAAAGAAAGGCCCCAGGTTCTCCAGGGGAGGATCAACTCAGTCGATAAGTGATGGCCCAGATCTCCCTGTGGGGCTTCTCTGAGAGTGAGGTTTGGAGCCTCTGTAACTTTTCGTTAGAAACTAAGCAGGTATCTTCTGGCACTTGATCTTCTAATGAAGCACATTTGTGCACTGTGAATTTTCTATTCTGATTTAATTAAATCACAAGGATCCAAATGTGCACACAAACACATACAAAGATACATAAGCATTTGAAGGTTTATGAAACAAAAACATTCATATTTAGAGTTGATAAACTTTTAAAGTTGATTAAAGAAGGTTTTAAAATGTATATTTATTATTATAAAAAAAGGGCTATATTCTAACATGGCAATCTATACTTCAGGGACAGTAAAGAACCTATGAAAAATCTCATAGCTACTTACACAACTCCACCAACAAAAACAGACTTTAAAAATATGTTTGGAGATTCTATTGATCTAACACATATTCAAAAGTGACCCTAAAACAAACATATGTTTTCCACCTCCTAACTAAATCACTTTGACACTCCATCTACTTCAGTAATCTTAAAAACACACCTTACAAAGTTACAAGTCATTATATCTGTGATTGCTTGATATGGAGGACATCTGGGAATGGGTTCACTTAACATCTGGGACATGTCAGATCATTAGTAAAAAGAAAATGTTGATGAGTCCCTGAGTGTTCAACATGGCTGGACTTCACAGGCCCATGGACAATTACAAGGCCAATTTTATAGATGTGTACACACATGCACACTGATCAAGAACTGAGAAGGTAAGAGAAATAGAAAGACTAAAAGAGGAAATGAAAAAGAGAAAAAAAGTATATCTCTTCAAAACTTACATAAGACCATATCATTCTACTATTTATGCTTTCCCATTGTACATCGAATAAAATTCCAATATCCTTACACAGCAAGCATGATGCCACATAACTTGGGTTCTGGCTTCCTTTCAGACCTCATCACCCGCCACACTCCCCTTGGAATACTATATATATATAATATATATAGTATATATATTACATTAACATTAGTCTCTTTTTTGCTGAATTTATAAAATTTCTAGCTCTTCCTTGCATTAATTTAATACGTGCAGTTCCCTTTACATAAATTTTCTGGTCCCAAGTTTTTAAATGCTCAGTTCTTATTCAGATCTGAACAAATGTTACCTCTTCAGACATGTCACCTTGCCTGAAGCTGTCTGTCAGTAAATCTAATGTAGCTGACCCTATTTATCCCTTCTCACCTTATGAACCCTGTTTGATACCTTTATATCACTTATGTCATTGAAAACTATTACATTTATTTAATAATTTATTTTTCTGTCTCCTCCATGTTAGGTTGTGGGCACCATATTAGCAAATACCTTAATTTCTTTTACCCTGTTGTACCCCTCAACCTAGAATATAGTAGGTGCTCAATAAACATGTTTAAATAAATTAATAACAGATATGTATAAAGTGGTTAGACACTTTCATCGGAAATTATGACCGTGGTTTGTTGAGACTACTTGGTCCCACGAATGTTGTTGGTTCAGATTCAGCCATATTCAGTTAGACCTTAGAGGAATTACTCTTAAAGATAGACTGGCTGAGGAGTCTACCAGTTCAGTTAGATTGTGCTAAGAAAGATTAATATCTCATCACAGTCTCCATTAAACTTGCCACAGACTTCGGAGCAACCTGACATTAAACGATGATGCTGTTGGAATACTGACTTGGCTGTCATGGTGGCTTAGAATGATTGCTTTATCGCAGCTGCAAAGGAGCAGATGATAGGAGAAAGAATGATCAGGGCTTTTTGCCTCATATATTGCTGTCATAGGAGAAAAGAAACTTGTCTCTTAAATTAGTTATAGTTTTTTAGGAAAACATTCTGAATAAAACTTACTTCCTTGAGAAATATATACAAAAACTTTTTTCTAAAGCAATAGAAGCTAAAGGTCCCAGCATCATCATTTTGTGCTATTACACTTGGCAAATACATGACCTCTGAATGTCTTAAAAATAGGAAAGAAATTAAATGTTTTATAGAATCAAAATGAAAGAAAGCAGCGGTAGCACAGTCCAGATTTTAGCAAATCACCAGGAACACTTTTAACCACTCTGTGTTTTATTCTCTTTCCCTGCAATAGGGAAAGCTGTCTGCAACTCAGTAGGACATCTAGGGTTTTCTATCTTCACCTGCTTGTTACTTTTCAAAGGCATAGTTAACCTTAAAAAACAAACGAACAAACAAAACAACAAATCATCAACAAGATGTATTTCAAACTTGACATAATTCTGACTAGGCCACATGAACATTTCATATACATATTTACCCTACAAGATCAATCTCATTTTGGGTTATTCAGACATGTAGATGTCAGTATATTAAGCCAAACAAAACAAATTCAGTAAGTATAATTGAACTTTAATTTCCTAGACATAGATTGGCCTTCAAGTATAAATGTACAAACTATGCTCTTGATAACTTGGTCTCCTTCTTATCACACTTAAAAAATAAGTACTCATTTGCCCTGGCTGGTGTGGCTAAGTGGTCAGAGTGTGAGCACTGTGCATCAAAGTGTCTCAGGTTCGATTTCCAGTCAAGGGGTTACGGGCACATACCTGGTTTGCAGGTTCGATCCCGGCCCTGGTTGGGGCTCATGCAGGAGGCAACCAATCGCTCTCTCTCCCCCTTCCACTCTCTCTAAAAAACAATGGAAAAAATATCCTCAGTTAAGGATTAAAACAAACAAACTTTTATGTTTGAAAACTTACATTCTGGTAAATAAGATTATTATTATTACTTTATTGCTTTATTTTTTGGCTTGTCATGGAACTAGAATCTTCAGATTATCACAGTCTATAGTCACTTACTCTGAATCTGGCTTTAATAAGAAAGTTACAAAATAAATTATTTCCTTAATATATTTTATTATGGGATAAATGAGATACATTTGCCTACTCTCAGTAATTACATTTTTCATTTTAAATCAATAAATTGCCATACAATTTATCATAACAGATTTATACATCAATTAATCCCCCAGATGTTAATCACCCTGGAGAACATATAAAATTGTATTTATGGACATAAAAACTGAAAATAGAACCATGTACTTATGGTCACTCCAATAAGAAGCAGATAACGCTGATACTCTCTGATCAATCAACTAGTCACTCCGTGTGACTTTATCTGTGCTACTTTACAGCAGCTAACAGTATCATTCATAAAATGATTCTAAACTGAATATTTTTAAGATGTGTTAAAAATCCTGAAGTAAACATTCTTTGCATTAAGTCTATTTGTAAGATGGGAGAAGAGAAAAGGGCATATTGAATGTCCTATTGTTATGAAAAAAAGGTGTAAATTTGAATAGTTAGGAGAAGTTAGGTTAATTTGGAGAATTATTAATTAGTGACCTCTTCTTCTTGTCACATGATCTTATTTGTTTTCATTCACTAAGTACCTACTCTAAACCCGTAATACCCCCTGCCCCCTCCTATTCATCATGTCATTTACTGGTATAATGTCCTTTGTAATACTATTCTCCTATGGACAAATATACACATTTTTATTTTTGTTCTAAATTTTAGTTCTTTTATCATCATCCCTATCTTAATATGTACTTAGATTTTGTAATGATTCAGTGAGTAATTTATTAAGTTTTTATTAGCCTGCTCAATGGCAACAACTTTTTTTAAAAAATTTTATTGGGGTGACATTAGTGAACATGAACATACAGGTTTCATGTGTGGATTGCTAATTTACAAATTCTGTATATAGGACCATGTGCCCACCACCCAAAGTCAAATCTCCTGTCACCTCATATTAGGACCCCTTTCTTTCCCCACCCCTTCTCCCTCTGGCAACCACCACACTGTTGTTTGTGTTCATAAGTGTCAGTTTTATATTCCACATATGAGTTAAATCATAAAGTTCTTAGCTTTTTCTGTTTGACTTATTTCACTTCGCATAAAGTTTTCAAGGTCCATCCATGTTGTTGTAAATGACGCTATTTCATCTTTCTTATGGCCGTGTAGCACTCCATTGTGTATATACACCACATCTTCTTTATCCAGTCCTCCATCATAGGGCACTTTGGCATTTTCCAACTCTTGGCCACCATGAATAATGCTGCAATGACCATTGGGGTGCATATATCTTTGCATATAAATGGTTTCGAGTTTTTTGAGTATACTAGTATACCCAGGAGTGGGGTTGTTAGGTCATATGGTAACTCTATTTTTAATTTTCTGAGGAATAGCCAGACTGCTTTTCATAGTGGTTGTACCAGTCTACAATCCCACCAGCAGTGAATGCGGGTTCCCTTTTTCCCACACCCTCTCCAACACTTGTTGCTTGTCTTGTTGCATCAAGGCAACAGCTTCTTAATCAAGGAGGATACAGTAACTAAAAGAGAGATGACATACCTGCTTACATGAAGCTTACATTATAGTGGTGAGAGGCAACAAAGAAAGGAAAACAAACAGGAGAATAAAGTAAAAGAGAAATGAGGAAAAGACAAATAACAATTGGAAGGAGTGAGAAAGGAAGTAAGGAAAGGGAAGAAGGAAGGAAGGAAGGAAGGAAGGAAGGAAGGAAGGAAGGAAGGGAGGGAGGGAGGGAGGGGAGGGAGGAAGGAGGGAGGGAGGGGAAGAAAAACAAGAAGAAAAGAAGAAAAGAAGGAAGAAAAAGAATGTAGGGAATGTGGGCTTTCTCTAAAACATGGCCACACCTTCCTTCCCTCTCGGGCCTGCATCTTCACTTTTCTCTCTTTAATCTCTCAGAGTCCCCATGAGACTTGCAACCAGGGGAGCAAAGGCTGCAGCAGCTGGCTCATCCTTGCTTACCCCCTGAACCTGTCTCCAAGGCCCCCTTTTCTCTGACTTTTCAGTGAGCTAACAGCAGTCCCGCCATGGCTCACTTCTTTCCTGTAATGTTTCTTTTTGTTGTTGTTCAATTTATTTTTTAAAATTATTGGTGGGACACTGGTTAATAAAAGTATATAGGCTACAGGAATGTGTATATTGTATTGTGTGTTTACCATCCCAAGCCAAATCTTTTTCCCTCACCATTTATCACCCCTTTACCTTCTCCCATCTCCCCCCACCTCCCTTTTCCACTAGTAATCACCATGCTATCATCTTATCACAAATTCTCATTATGATATATTCATGTACGTGTGTGGGGAGTCTTGTTATTCTGGTATTCATTGGTGAGTATACTCAAATTTTAAAAAAGCATTTTTTATTATTATTTAAAAGACTCTATTAGTGCTTGAGTTTTGATAAAAAAAAATATATAAGACATATGGCAAAATCCACAGCTTGTGGCAGGTTAACTTGTAATTAGGGTAAATCTCAAGGAGATGTGTTAAAAATTATACGAATTTGACCAAACATTTAATTAGAGAAACAAAGTTTGAGGAGCATAAATGAAATAGTTTATCTACCTATCATCTATCCATCTAACATCTATTATTTAGTGAAAAAAGTAGGGGAAAAAAACCTTAAAGATTTCATGGTATTTGATGTGGGTCTTGAAGCTTCCAAAAACAAAAATAGATTGAAAACATGACTCAGTTTTTTTTTCTCTCTATGTCTTTATCTCTCTTCTTATCATGCTATTACTTCTATGCTAAATTCTATATTCTTAGCTCTGGCTTCAAGCTCTAGTTTTAAATTTTTTGCTCTTTAGTGTCGTATGTAATATAGTAATCATTGATGCCTATACTAATGTAGTGCCTACATTATCAACTTGATGCGTTTGTATTTAATTCTGAAGGTCTTGGAGAGTAATTACTACATGTTTTACCAGAGAAATAACATAACCTGATTATATTTTAGTAGGTCACTCTGTGAATAGTAAAAAAAAAGAAATTGTAATGAAGGACAGCAAAATAAAAGATTTGTCAGAATACAAATACAATATTTTAGACCATAAATTAAAAAGGATTGTATAAGAGTAAATACTTTTAAAGATCTTCAATGTCAAGGATTTCCTCTCTTATATCTAACAAATGCAAAGTAAAACTGAAACAATAGCTTTTCTCTGGCATGGTGAGCTAAACTGAATATTAAGTAAGGTATTTATGGAGCAAAGGGTATAAACAGGAATAATGCGGGTATAGTTATATTGTTATAGAATAGATTTAAATAATGACTCCATAAATAGAACTGACTCATTTTATTCACTATACATTAAAAAAACCTGTGTAAGGGTAAAAAAACAAACAAACAAATAAACAAAAACTAACAATAGATTCAATGCTAACGTACACACACAAACCATATAATTAAAATATGTTACTTTTTAAAGGTTACATACATTTTTTGGCTTCCAGAAATGAGATATAATCTATTTTTTTCTGAAAGCATATAATATGAGGAAACACCAAAATCTTATACTAGGAAAATAAATAATAACAGGAGTCACTAATTGACATTATTTGTTAACAGGTATCAAAAACTAACCACTTAGCCAAGTGAAGACACACAAGGTCAGATTGATTCTTCATCCTCTGTGGGCCTGAATGTACTCCCTAGTTACCCTTTTACTCCTCCAGATTCACTCTCCACCCCTTTCCCTCAGGCTGTGTGGTCTAAGTTGTTGAAACTTGTTACACTGTATCAATTAGATCCTCTTTCTCTCTGGCTTTGATTGGAATGACTAATGAGAGGCACTAACAGGAGAACCAGACATAAGAGACTGATGCCCAAGATTTTTGTCTTAGTTCCCCCGCATCAATCAGGCCCACTCTGGGTTGGCAATGGCTGCATCCTCTATTTAAAACCATAGGTTCTGTATGTAAGGTCCTCTCCTTTCAGCTACCACCTTTCCCTGAGTGAGTGAGTGAGTGAGTGAGTGAGTGTGTGTGTGTGTGTGTGTGTGTGTGTGTGTGTGTGTGTGTTTCAGTTCCTGCTTCTCCTTGCTTCCTCATGACATGATATGTTTCATGTCACAAGTTTCTCTCTATTATTACTCTGAGATTTCTCCATAATTATTGATTTTCATTAATCTGTCCACCACCATTGTAATCAGTTATTCTATTAAAATTTTTATCATTTATCCCCTTTTTTATTGCACCAATCCATTATTTTCTAGATGCTGACTAATAAAAATAACTATCTGGAACTAATTTAGTGTTTAAAATAAATTGACTGTAGCAATATAGAATAAAGATGATGTATTAAAAACAAATCACGATAAACCAGTTATTTACTTTAAAAATATAAATATCTCTAGTTACTCTGTTTGGCTTTCTCACTTTATCTTTATATTGTCTTATTAATTCATATACAAATTTTGTGAAATACCAAACAAGGGATTGAGAGTATAATAATGTAATAAGATTTACAGATTTCTTGTTTTAATGAGATTACGATCTGGTTGGCTACAAACAGTCTCTTATGAAGTGACATTTAGAATGAGACCTTGTCCGGCCTGCATGACTCAGTGGGAGCATAGACCTATGAACCAGGAGATCACGGTCAGGGCACATGCCAGGTTTGTGGGCTCCATCCCCAGTGGGGGGCACAGTGGAGGGCATGCAGGAGACAGCCGACCAGTGATTCTCTCTCATCATTGATGTTTCTATCTCTTTCTCCCTCTCCCTTCCTCTCTGAAATCAATAAAAAATATATATGAGAATGAGACCTAAAAGATGAATAGGAGCTGGCAGTCTAAGTGTTCCAGGCAACAGCATGTAAAATGGTCTTAGACTCTAAGACTCAGAGGAATGAATAAACTTAAAGAAATATAAAATAAATTCACCTTGGGACAGAAAATAGCAGTTGATGAGATGGGGAAATTTAGTACTAGCCAGGTCATAAAGATGTGAATACAATGCTAAGAACTTTGTCCCCCCCCCCCAAGTTCAATGGGAAACTTCAGAGTACTTTGAATGGAGTGATGTAATTATATTTGCACTTTAGATTTCTCTGACAGCTGTATAGGAAGTGTATTAGATAAAGCAACAAATGGACATTGGGGGGGACAGGAAGGTGAAGAAGACCAGTGCATTTGTACAAGGGAAAAATTTGAACATCAAGACAGGTAGCTAATGGTCATCATAAAGAAAATCACATCACTTATATCAACACAACCATAGCTTAGCCACTTCAATGGGCATTCCTCCCTTGTTTATTGCTACATATTTTAATTGACTTTCTTTTTCCTTATTTTTTTATTCCATTCAATGAAAAGATTCTTAATATTTTATGTGTCAGAATTCCCTGTGAGAAACTGATGAGAACATCTCTCTTCTGTTCAGAAAACAATTAATGAGTGCACATTCACTAAAACTTCTACACTCAGATTTTGAAGATTCTTTACCAAAATACATACATAGACTCATAAGTAAAGAAAACCTGAACCACAAGGAAATAATTTGGTAAATACTCTCATTAGATAAGCAGAATCAGGCTTAAATTACTGTTTTAATGTTCATATCATAAAACATAATTTGGATTAATTAGGGATGTGAGCAGAGAAGTGAGTTAAAAAGTAAAATATGGGTAATCATTTAAGAAATATTAATGAATCTTTGCTGATGTATGTTTTCCTAGTTATCTTAGGTTTCTATGTTTTGGCTTATTTGTTTGTTTTCTTAATTTTTATTGATTTCAGAGAGAAGAAGTGAGAGAGAGAAACATCAATGATGTCTCATCAATTGGCTGCCTCCTGCACACCTCAAACTGGGGATTGACCCCTCAACCCTGACATGTGCCCTGACTGGGAATCGAACCATGACCTCCTGGTTCATAGGTCAATGCTCAACCACCACAGAGCCACGCCGACTGGGCACATGTTCTTACCTTTTTTGAGCTTGAATCTCTTAACTATTCTCTCTACTTTCAATCTTTACCCAACAGGGACATTGATTATCTGGTATCATATTCCTCCACTACATAAAACTTCCCAATGGTTCCTCTGTTTGGTCTACCCTTCCTTGGTGCCTTCTTACCTAGGTCTACCTGTGGTACTCCACAATCTTTCAAGAATGTCATTTTCAGTAGAGGTCTCTGTTTGCCTCAGTAGAAAATGTGCCTTCCTCTTTTTTTAAAAAAATTGCACCTCAATTACACATTTATCATAGTACGAATTTAACAGGCTATATTGATTGAATTGTTGACATGTTTGCTTCTCCGCTAAACTATAAAGGGGAAGTTTTAAGAGCAGTATTTTTTTTTAAAAAAAAGAGCAATATTTAGCGAAGGTATTAAGTATGTACTCAATAAATAATTGTTGAAGTGAATAAGTGAATGGATCAATTTTTGTTATTTTAATGAGAAACATGCGTCTCGTGTTCTAAGTCACTGGCTTCTGTGACTTTTAGGAGCCTAACCCCTGTGTAAGTTGCAGACAGCTTATTTTCTTTGACTTTTCAAATGAAATATTAATAATTCAATTTAGAACTCCTACTTCATAACTCTGTCCATACTGCATAATATTATGATTGCAAAGACACCATCCTTGCCCATAGTGTTCACAATCTTATTTATGTGCCAAAGAAAAGGGAACTACTAGTATATGTACAAGTACACACTGAATCAAAACAGTTTAATTCCTACTAAAGCTCCTTTATTCTGCATTCTCCACAATGCAGCCAATTGATTTCTGTGTTTCCTCTTTTGGCATTGCATGAAATTCTATTTTTAGCTTTCTGGCACCAGTCTGTAGTAGTTCTTTGATTCTATGAACTCCATCAAATATGGAATAAAAAGGCACTACATATATATCTCCATCCTAAAGGTCAAGGTGGTTCAGTTTTGTTATCGAAGAAATACCTTTAGGACCTCAGAATTATTTTGAAATAAGGGAATGGAAAATCCTGCCAATGACATTTATGCAAATATGTTTTTTGTGTCAGTCTAAGAAGCAACAGAAATATATGCATCCAGCACATATATACAACCTTTCTTCTTTATTTCCTTAGAGGAAGAGGTGGGGTTTAGCCTGTCAGTGATATCTGTGATATGGTTGTAGTAAAATCTGTATGCAATGTGACTAGGACATCTGCAATTTTTTTCTAGAGCAATTATAAAATTAAATCTTTACTATTTTTAGGGTGTCTACTGCAGGACCACATTAAAATTGTTGCTTAACTCGCCTATGTAAATCATTTCTTTACCATGTAAATACCATTCAGTATATTGTGGCCATGTCTTTCTTTACGAGTTCAGCTCTGTTCATGTGATTCCTTATTTCAAAGGGCTGTTGATTAATTTGGCTAAGAGAATAATATCCTTTAGCCTATTATGGAAGACCTTATACAGTTTCTTTCCTACTGTTATCTTTTCTCTTTCTACACAACAGCACTTAACTCCAACCTACCTGGTCTACTGTTTACAACACATGCATTTCACATCCCTGCTCCCATACACTTACCATCATTTTATCTTCATTTAAAAAAAACACCCAATGCCTCTCTATATGTCCAAGTTCTACCATCCTTTGAAGATCCATTGTCATTTTCCACTTTCTCCATGAACCTCCATTAACTATCTTAACTTCTATTTCTTGTCCCTGTGCATGACTTTGTAGTTATTGTTTGTTTGCTTCAATTGGTATATGTTTTAATAAATTTGTTAGGTTATGAATTACTTTGAATATTTATACTGAAATAGCCTTCACCTACACACAGCTGTCCACCAGATAGTATATCAACAATATCATGCCCCTGAGGTAAATGACAGAGATTAGTGCTGCTTTCAAAGGCTTGAGTATATCCTCCAAAATAAAAGTAATGAGTATCAGCTATATACTCAAGATAAATTAAAGCAGCAGGGTATATAGTTTGCCTCAAAAAACCCTCCTTGAGAACAATTTTTCAGAAATTATAATGAGCTAGGAATAGTAGCACATTTATACAAAACAATGAAAGAAAATATCCTAGAGTATAGTCAACTCTTTTCTGTAAAACATTTCATTGATTTGGAGAGAAAAAAAAGGTTGTAATATATTTATTTTTCTATGTTTGTTTTAGTTCTTCTGTCACATTTGTACTCTTTGGCATGTTTTAGTAAAATTTTAACAAAATGAAAGAGCTATAGCAATGTGTTTGGCAGTTTTATTATTTCTAGTCTGTAAAAGATACTTTGATATTTTATTCAGAAGTTGTGCTTCAGTCTGTTCACATGTTTATTTCCTGATTAATAAATTCTGAATTAGGCATTTGGGGGCATACAAATTATAAAAGGTCCAAATATGAGACTATATCATAATTTTCATTTCATTAAAGAAAATATAATATGCATGTAAAGTAGTTCGGAAATGAACTGGCACTTCTCCACACTCAAATTTAAGTTCTAATTGATTCAGAATGTCTAGGTAAAGCCAAGGACTAAAAGACCATTTGAGTAAGTAAAGATGGATTACTATTCAAAGCAATGAATGCCCAACATGCTTTACCAGATACTGTGAGTGTTAGCCAATAACTCAAAGCTACTCCTTAGCCAGGGAATTGCCCTTGGGTGGATGAGTGATGCATGTCTGAGGTCTGATGACTCCCTCCTCTTGCTCTGGGGCAGCCCTGGGCCAACTAACTGAATGAAAGGGTATAACCCCACCACCACTCCTTTCTTTAAGGCAGTACTAACTCTGTGGTATAATTTATGCTTCATCATTTCTCTGTGTCATTAAACTGAAGCTAGTCTCTAACTAAAATTTCATTCTTGCTTGCTTTGCTATTTTTTCCAGCCTCTGCTCTGCTTCCCTTACCCCATTTCTACTGAGAACACTCCCCAGTACAGCACTTGACCAAGAACCATCTTAGACTCCACTTCCAGAGAAACTTACTGAAGTACATCTTCAGAACAAATTAAAAAAGAAACTGCTCTCCCTATTTTATACTAAGCCAGTCAAGTTTTCCAGACTGGTGATCCAGAATGGTATCAGATTATAGGAACTATTTGGATTTTGAATAGATATTTCATAAACTATTTTCCTTACGACTTTCTATAGTATCTGAATACAAAAGAAAAAGGCAAGTTCCTAAGCTTATTAATTTTGATTATTTCTTAACATTCAAGACTTATCGAGGAGCATTATAACCTTCAATATTTATTGAATTATCAGTTCCCTTGAAGTAAATCTTCTCCAAATTCTTTGATTTTTAGTTGTTTAGCTGTGCCAGGCTTTTTAAAATGGATTATTTTGAAGCAAATATTATTATTAATGTTATTATTAATCATAAAATGTTATCAATCAAAATACCCCTTAAGAGAAAAATCAAAATAGGTTAAAAAAAGAAAAAACAGGGAAAAATAAGAGAAAAAATTGTAACCACAGCTGCAACTGAAAAAAAAAATCATCATGATTGTAGCCACTGCATGAAAACCAAAAAAGTCTTTTATCTCAACAAAATTATTGCTTTGTTCTTTCTTCTTTGTTCTAATACAACATGATGTCAACAGTCTTTGAAAACTAAGCAAATTTCTATTATCAATTTGAACTTCCAGTTCCAAAGGAAACAAAATAATGAGAAATTTACCCATATGAGAAATACTAAAAGCCTTCATAAATGTCTGTCTAGAATTTTATTTTATGCATCACATTTTTATATCCTTCAGATGAACTTATTTCATTGATTTATAATAAAATAAAATTATTTAAGAATATATTTACATTATATATCACTAAAATTTAGCACTAGCTCTAGAAAATTATATTTATTCAAAGCAATGAATGCCCAACATGCTTTACCAGATACTGTGAGTGTTAGCCAATAACTCAAAGCTACTCCTTAGCCAGGGAATTGCCCTTGGGTGGATGAGGGATGCATGTCTGAGGTCTGATGACTTCCTCCTCTTGCTCTGGGGCAGCCCTGGGCTAACTAACTCAATGCAAGGGTAACCCCACCACCACTTTAAGGCAGTACTAACTCTGTGGTATAATTTATGCTTCATCATTTCTCTGTGTCATTAAACTGAAGCTAGTCTCTAACTAAAATTTCATTCTTGCTTGCTTTGCTATTTTTTCCAGCCTCTGCTCTGCTTCCCTTACCCCATTTCTACTGAGAACACTCCCCAGTACAGCACTTGACCAAGACCCATCTTAGACTCCACTTCCAGAGAAACTTACTGAAGTACATCTTCAGAACAAATTTAAAAAGAAACTGCTCTCCCTATTTTATACTAAGCAAGTCAAGTTTTCCAGACTGGTGATCCAGAATGGTATCAGATTATAGGAACTATTTGGATTTTGAAAAGATATTTCATAAAGTATTTTCCTTAAGACTTTCTATAGTATCTGAATACAAAAGAAAAAGGCAAGTTCCTAAGCTTCTTAATTTTGATTATTTCTTAACATTCAAGACTTATCGAGGAGCATTATAACCTTCAATATTTATTGAATTATCAGTTCCCTTGAAGTAAATCTTCTCCAAATTCTTTGATTTTTAGTTGTTTAGCTGTGCCAGGCTTTTTAAAATGGATTATTTTGAAGCAAATATTATTATTAATGTTATTATTAATCATAAAATGTTATCAATCAAAATACCCCTTAAGAGAAAAATCAAAATAGGTTAAAAAAAGAAAAAACAGGAAAAATTAAGGGAAAAAAATGTAACCACAGCTGCAACTGAAAAAAAAAAATCATCATGATTGTAGCCACTGCATGAAAACCAAAAAAGTCTTTTATCTCAACAAAATTGTTGCTTTGTTCTTTCTTCTTTGTTCTAATACAACATGATGTCAACAGTCTTTGAAAACTAAGCAAATTTCTATTATCAATTTGAACTTCCAGTTCCAAAGGAAACAAAATAATGAGAAATTTACCCATATGAGAAATACTAAAAGCCTTCATAAATGTCTGTCTAGAATTTTATTTTATGCATCACATTTTTATATCCTTCAGATGAACTTATTTCATTGATTTATAATAAAATAAAATTATTTAAGAATATATTTACATTATATATCACTAAAATTTAGCACTAGCTCTAGAAAATTATATTTTCTACATTAAATAATCCTAAATTAAATTGTGTAATATTCCTTTCCTTTGCCAACTAATTAAGGCATTTGTTAAACTTGTATAATTTTAAGGTAACAAGGAGAACCTAATGAACTTCTATTGAATTTTTTCCCATTAAGTTAACATTATAGAATTTTAATGAATGTCTTAATTGGATACTATTATTAACAGGGTTGATGCACAAATGAAAATCAGTCTGAATGTATGCAATATGCCTCATTAGCACTCATTGCAGGGCACTAACCAAAAAATCCTCTTAATTGAAAATATGTGTAATCTTCCCATGTATAACTGCCCATTTAACAATGTGCATGCATTCAGAAATGCACTATTAAATCAACATTGAAATAGCATTTGAACTTAAATTCTATACATTTGCACTCGCTCTTTGATGCCTGCTTTTCTTGCTTACCTCAATTTCCCAATTTTATTGCCTCAGTTTGTTTAATATACAATAGCTAATTTTATACCTTGCTTTTGCTATAACTCTTATTTTGCCTTAATTTAACTTAACATTTTTAACTTGCTTCTTTTTCTTTTATTCCTCAACATTCATTTTGATATAATTTTTGTCTAATCATTCCAAAAACTATTCTCAATATGGTCACCTCTGCTCTTTATATTTACACTAGGATCACAGACCCTTTTCTTTTTTTTCTTTCTTGTTTGATGTATTACATAAGTCTCTTTTTTCCCTCATTGATCTCTCCCCGACTGCCCCCAACTCCCAGCACATGCCCTCACCCCCAACCTCTGTCTGTGTCCATTGGTTATGCACATATGCATACATACAAGTCCTTTGGTTGATCTTTTACCCCCTTACCCTCTGCCTTCCCTCATAGGTTGGACAGAAGAAAAAAGTCACACAAGCACAGAGAGTCCCAAACATTTCTACTGAGAACACTCCCCAGTACAGCACTTGACCAAGACCCATCTTAGACTCCACTTCCAGAGAAACTTACTGAAGTACATCTTCAGAACAAATTTAAAAAGAAACTGCTCTCCCTATTTTATA
>NW_005358650.1:2985351-2985888 GCF_000412655.1 Myotis brandtii
CATTCAAAATTGAAGGGGAAATCAGGAACTTCACAGACAAAGAAAGGCTAAGGGAGTTTATCACTACCAAACCAGCAATGCAAGGAATGCTAAAGGGACTGTTATAAAAAGCAGGAAAAAAATGGGGAGGGGCGAAAAAAACAGGCAAAAAAAAAAATGGTTACAAACAAGTACCTATCAATAACTTTAAACGTAAATGGACTAAATACTTCAATAAAAAGAAAGTGAGTGGCTGAATGTATAAGAAAAATGACCCATATATTTGCTGTCTATAAGAGAACCACCTCAGAACAAGAGACTTGCACAGACTGAAAGTGAAGGGATGGAAAAATATCTTTCAGGCAAATGGAAATGAAAATAAAAAGCTGGGGTAGCAATACTTATATCAGACAAAAGAGACCTCAAAGTGAAGGCCATAAAAAGAGTTAAGGAAGGCCACTTCATAATACTAAAGGGATCAATACAACAAGAAGATATAAACCTGGTAAACATATATGCACCCAATGCAGGAGCACCCAAATACATAAAAAAACTCCT
>NW_005358650.1:2986523-2994736 GCF_000412655.1 Myotis brandtii
ATAATAAAGATCAGAGCAGAAATAAATGACATAGAGACAAAAAAAAATACAAAAGGTCAATGAAACCAAGTGCTGGTTCTTTGAAAAGATAAACAAGATTGATGAACCTTTAGCCAGGCTCACCAGGAAACAAAGAGAGGACCCAAATAAACAAAATCAGAAATGATAGAGGCGAAATAACAACAGACACTACAGAAATACAAAGGGTTGTAAAAAAAAAAATACTATGAACAACTCTATTCCAACAAACTTAATAACCTAGAGGAAATGGACATATTTCTAGAAAAATATGACCTTCCAGAACTCAATCAAGAAGAATCAAAATATTTCAACAGGCCGATAACTAAGGAGGAAATTGAAGCAGTCATCAAAAAACTTCCAGCACACAAAAGCCCAGGGCCAGACGGCTTCACAGGGGTGATTTACCAAACATTCAAAGAAAAACTAAAACCTATTCTTCTCAGACTATTCAAAAAAATTCAAGAGGAAGGCACACTTTCTAGCTCTTTTTATGAAGACAGCATTAAACTAATCCCAAAACCAGATAAAGAAACTACAAAGCAAGAGAATTATAGGCCAATTCCCCTGATGAACATAGATGCTAAAATCCTCAACAAAATCCTAGCAAATCAGATCCAGCATTACATTAGAAAGATCATACACCATGACCAAGTGGGATTTATCCCAGGGATGCAAGACTGGTACAATATCTGCAAATCAATAAATGTGATACATCACATAAACAAATTGAGACAAAAATCACATAATCATATCAATTGATGCAGAAAAGGCATTTGACAAAGTCCAACATCCTTTCTGATAAAAAGTCTCAGCAAAGTGGGAATAGAGGGATTATACCTCAACATAATAAAAGCCTTATATGACAAACCCACAGCAAACATCATATTCAATGACACTTTTCTTTCTTTCCTTACATGACCTCTCTGTACTCACTGACCTCACTTTTTTTTTAAAAATATTTTATTGATTTTTCACAGAGAGAAAGGGAGAGAGATAGAGAGTTAGAAACATCGATGAGAGAGAAACATCGATCAGCTGCCTCCTGCACATCTCCTCCTGGAGATGTGGCCTCAACCCAGGTACATGCCCCTGACCGGAATCGAACCTGGGACCTTTCAGTCCGCAGGCCGACGCTCTATCCACTGAGCCAAACCGGTTTCGGCTGCTGACCTTACTTTTAATATCTAAAATTATTTTCCCTTCTGTCCATTTCTGCTACCACCCTTTTGTTAAACTCACATCATTTTTGCATCAATTTAAACAATTTTCCTCCTTCTTTCTAGAACTGTCACACTGCTCCTAACAGTAATAGTTGAGGAAAATGGGTATTTATAAGACGTATCTAATCCAGTCATTATTCTGCATAAAATATGGAAGTTTACTTTTCTTTATTCCTAAAACTCATTCTTCAAAACTCAATTCAGGTACCACTTCTTCTGGGAAGCCATTCATAAACTATTAGGCTATTGTTTATGTGATTTTTCTGCTTGTTGTACCACTCAAGGCATAACTGTGCCAAAAGATTATCAAACTATAGCATAGTCATCGAGGTACCTTTCTTTGGTTCAATAAAACCTAGTTCCTATGGTGCTAGAACATGAATTAGAAGATCTTGTGTTTCCTCAAAGAATTCCATTCCCCAAAGATGTCCACATCCTACTCCCTGGAATTTGTGAATATGTTTCTTAACTAACAAAAGGCAATTACACTTGCAAATGGTGTTAAGGTTTTTTATCAGCTGACTTTAAAACAGGAATATTATCAGGATCAACTTAATCTCACCATAGGAATTTTAAAAGCAGAAGAGAAATATCAGAGAGTAAATCATAATGATAGGACATGAAAAGTACTCCATTCTTCTTTTCTGGCTTTGAAAATGGAGGAATAGAACCACAAAAATGTGTTACCTTTATAACCTGGGCATGGGCAAATGGAAATCAAAAACATTACAAGAGGCTAAAACTCTAAGAAAATTTCTTTCTTTCTTTCTTTCTTTCTTTCTTTCTTTCTTTCTTTCTTTCTTTCTTTCTTTCTACAGAGTAATTACAAAATGGTTTCAGAAAGTATGGGCTAAATCCCAAAGGTAATGGCCTCCCTTAATTTTGCATGTGAATTGACATGAATCTTGGACTTAGAGTCCAGCTGTGCACATGTGTAAGAGACATTAAAAAAAGCATAATAAAGCAATTTGGAACTGAAATATCTTATTTCCCAGTGGCCAAGTCCCAGACTAACTTCTGAGTGGGGCACATATTGGTGGATCCAAATGCTTAGCAAAGGAATTGACAGTGACAAGATAAGACTTTTAGTCATACTGTAAACAAGTTAAATGACTACTGTATTAATTGCCACAACAAGCCATCACAAACTGGCTAGCTTAAACAACAGAAATGTATTTTCTCACTCTTGTGGAAGATAAAAGTCCAAGATCAAAAGGCCATCAAGGTTGGTTTCTGGTGAAGTCTCTTCCTGGCCTTTAGACAGCTACCTTCCTGCTGTGTGTTCCTATGGTTTTTCCTCTGTGCACGTGGGGAAAGAGAGTTGTGGCATCTCTTCCCTTTCTTATAAGGACACCAGTCCTATCGGATTAGGTCCTTACTCTTGTTACCTAACTTAACTTTAATTACTTTCTTTAAGGCCCTATCTCCAAATATTGTCACATTAGGTAAGACTTTAACAAATGAATTTTGGGGAGACACAATTCAGTCCATAACATATGATAAAACAAAAATAAAATCTGTAGGATTATAAATGGACTCAGATTATCAAGAAATAATGTTGAAATTTCTAAGATAGAATCCAAAATTTCTGACACAAAAATATAAGCAAATCTGAATAATGCTTAAGAGAACGGCCAATAAAAAAAACACTAACACTTAACATAATTTCTCTTTAACTTGAAGAACTTGCTCTAGCATTTACTTTGGAGCAGTTATACTGGACCATCTGAGACAATCCAGATTGGGAATATTAGAAAGTATTTTTAATTCAACTATCATAACCATCCTTTGTAACATAAAAATGAACAATGTTAAAACAAATGGAAAGTGAAAAATTCCCAACAGGAAAATAGAAAGCAAAAGAAAGGAACAATTAAAATTTTAAACTGAAAATTATAATATCTGAAATTTTTTAAAAATGTGCTGTGATGGGTTCAATATCAGAATGGAGATAACACCAGAGTCAGTAAACAGTTGACATTTTCAATAGATTAATAGAAATATACAACTTTTTCCTGGATTAGATAGTGCCCATCTCTCATCCACCCCCCAAATTTGTGTTCTTCCCATAAACTTAGAATGTGACCTTATTTGAAAAGGAATTTATTGTAGATGTCATTAGTTAAGATGAGTAATACTGTAAGGTAGACCCTTAATCCAGTATGACTGGTATACTTATAGGAAGGAGATAAAATACTATGTGATGACAAAGACAGATATTGGAGTAATGCACAAATCAAGGAACCCTAAGGATTGCTGGCTATCAGCAGAAGCTATGGAGAAAGGAAGGATGCTACCCAGTGTCTCAGGGAGAGTAAAGGGAAAAATACAAACATAAAAATAAAACAAATTAAAAAAATTGGTAGACCTAAATCCTATCATGTCAATAATTACATTAAATGCAAATGGTGTAAACAAACCAAAGATAAAGATTGTCACATTAGATTTTTAAAAATTGTACCAATTATATGTTGCCTATAAAACCTCACTGTAATTATCTATATCTAGAGGCCCTGTGCATGAAATTCATGTGGGGGAGGGGTCCCTCAGCGAGGCATGCACGGTCTCTAATCCGGGACCCCTCGGGGGATGTCTGACTGCCTCTTGCAATCCAGGACCGCTGGTTCCTAACTGCTTGCCTGCCTAACGGCTTGATCACCACCTAACTGCTCCCCTGTCAGCCTGATGGCTCCCAACTGCCCTCCCCTGCCAGCCTCATAGCCCCTAACCACCTGTGCCTCTGCCCCCACCACCGTGGCTTTGTTTGGAAGGAAGTCAGACAATCAGAAGATGTCTGGTCTCCCAATCTAATTAGCATATTACCCTTTTATTAGTATAGATAATAAAAGCGTAATATGCTAATTAAACCCGATGACCTTCTGGACAACCTTCCAGATGAAGCCCAGGCTGCGAGGGAAGCCCGGGTCCTGGGTGCCAGAGGGAAGCTGGTGCTGGCAACTGGGGGAAGGAAGGCCTACTCTTGCACAAATTTTGTGCATCAAGCCTCTAGTAATTATATAAATGAGTTAAATGTAAATAATAGAAAAGCTATTCCATGCAAGCACTGGTCAAGAAAAGGTAAAACTGATATATGAATATCAGAGTATACTTCAGAATAATGAACATTACCAAGACTAAGTCAAAGAATTTCATAATCTTAGAGGGTTCAATTTATTAAGAAAATAAAAAAATCACAAATATGTGTGGAACTAATAGAGCTTCAAAATATGTGAAGAAATGAGCCAAATTAAGCAGAGGCAGGGTTGAATCGTGTATGAGCATTTATTTCAATAATGCTGGCAGTATGGGGAGAGCAGTCGGTCACCTGGCAGTATAGGGAGAGCAGTCGGTCACCCTGGAGATTCTGCTCTCACCCCCCTCACCAGTTGGCCGATTATATACAGGTGAGGGCGGAGATAGCGACGTGCAGCTATACACACTGCAAGTGTGACAGGGAAAGGTGGGGGCGGGGGTATTTGTGTGTCTGCAGTCTGAACTTCAGGAGCTCAAAGTCCGATAACAAGGTGGATAATCTTCTATGATGTTACAAACAGCTCAGCCCACTCCTGGGACGGGAGAATAGTCATAGTTCCTGAGGCAAATTCCTGGAGAGGGTCAGGGTCTGGGCACAGCAACCAAATCAAAGCATGTCCTGTCCTTGGTCTGTTCTCAAAATGTATTTCCTTTCTGAATAATGGACCCATCGAAGCATCTTATCTTTTTACAGCCTTGTTTCATCCTCCATTTCCCAGGGTCTGTGAGAAAAACCCTTATCTATAGTTAGTAAGGTGAATAATTATTAAACTACTGTGGTTCTATTCTTGTTATGTGCCCTTCCCCCTATCAAAGTGATCTTCGGTTTGTCCCTAGGAGCCTGATAGAAGCAAAGGCAAACCCTAACTGGAAAACAAATATAAAATCTATAATTTAAATATTACTCACAGGTAAAAGTCAAAGGTTCATTAGTTGAGAAGAAAGAGAAAAAAAAAGAGAAGGAGGGAAGGAAAGATGGAAGGAAGGAAGGAAGGAAGGAAGGAAGGAAGGAAGGAAGGAAGGAAGGAGGGGAGGTGGGAGAGAAGGACGAATATAATCACATTTTTAAAATACAAAATATTGAAATATTTCTATCTAAAGTAATTACCCAGAAATAATCATAGTGACTCAGAAAAAGCTTGAAATAATGAAGAAAAGGTTTGGTCTCGAGAAGCACAGAGTGAGAGGGAATGATTTATTTCAGAGGCCCAAGCTAGCTCTATTTAGGAAATTAGAAAAGGACAATAATGGATGAGATGAAGGTTGAGAATTTTTCATTAAAAAAAGATAACTATTCTTAGACTGAGAAAGATCAACAGATCCCAAGCAGATAAATAAAAAGCAATCCACCAAAATATTAAATATCAAAAGATAATTATAAAAACAAAAAATATTTTAAAACAATCTATTTTTAAAATAAAGGACAGATTTCTTATAAAGGTATGGAAAATATGATGAAAGAGACCTCAAAACCAACCAAATTAAATAGAAAAACAGAACAAATCTTTATTAGAGAAAGCAAAAATTAAATAAAATTAAATAAAAACTATATTTGACTATAGTTTCCAAATAAGAGTGAAATAAAAGTGAAAAACTTAACAGACCTTTGTATAAAAAAATGCCTCTGTAAAAGTGCTTTTAAACTATATTTCAAGAAGAAAAAAAATATTCCAGAAGTTTTTAGATAGAAATAAAAATGTTGAACAAAGAAAATGGTAAATATGGAGATAAATTAAGAAGTTGCAAAATATGTTATATATGAATCCATTTGAAGGTAGTAAGTAATATATTTTAAGCAATATATGGACATGGCACATATTCAGAAATAATGACTGATGTGTGAGATTTTTCTCTGTTCAATGTAACAGCATCACAGAATTTCCTTTCTCTGCAGGTACACACATGCCAAATGAGCTGTTAATTAAATAACCTACATATGTGGCATTATAATTATACTCCACCACCTTAAACTATTAACCAGCACATTAAATGCAGAAAAAAATCTGAAGAAATATTTGCTGAATGATTAAAAATTTCAAGAAACATATACAAAATATTTTAATTTAAGTATATTTACCCTTCCTTTTGATTACAAATCTAGGATTATATTGACAACAATTCTTTACATTTCATTACATGAATGTAAACCATTGTATAGAACATTAGGTAATGCATCCAATAACACGTTCATACATACAGTTTCCTTGCATGCAAAATACCAGCTGTATTGAACATATAAAGTTGAGTATTCTAAGGACATGTAGTTGAATGTGCTTCCCCAAGTTTACATGGTGTGACAGAGAATGAGTTGTATTTAAGATTTATAAGTCACAATAAGGAAGGAATCCTGCCTCATGCAAAAATACCAGGCACCTACACTTAGTTTATTGTAAGATTTGCAACAATAATTCCATTATTGCACTATAAAAATTCCCATAGGTAGACTAGGGGTGATAATAAATTAACTTAGTTAGATGACATGTTTGTAAGTGAAGGCAATCTAATTAGATCAACTTTAATTATCTCTAGAGGGAAAGGGTTGTTATTGATTAATTTGAAAGGACAGTAAGATAATTCGTTAAATTGTTTTCTTATTTGCTAAGTTTAACTAGAAAAGGCTAAAGCACAACTTTTGTTAAAATTAAATCCTATTATCTGAAAGTGTCAATAAGAAATATTCCTTCCCTTCCTGTGTTTTCACAACTGAAATATGATTTCCTTAGGATGTATATTTTCTAAGTTTGAGGAAATTTATTAATTGCCATGTCCTTATTTTCACCTCAAATCAGAATTTGGGTGTGAGTGCACCACATTTACATTTCAAATCTTAAATTGAATTTGATATTAAATATGATATTAAAGTTTAAAAGCTCCTCCCTAGGCAAAAAGTAGGGTGATCATTTCTGGCCATGGTTGCTTGCTTTTAACAGATAATATGAACAGTTATAGTCCAATATGTGAGCCACATTTATTATTTCGTTTTTACAAATGCCTCAAATTGTGATAGATCCTCTTACAATCTTCAGTGTAGATTTTATGTTATTCAATGTTAGCACAATCTGTGTGATAATCTATTGTAGGGTTCATCATTTACCTTTGGCAATTCTAATCTGGTTTCTTTGTGAGTCACAGAATTAAGGTCACATCTGTGTCTACTTTGGCTGGTTATTCATCATGCATTTCATTCTCTTTACCTTCCCGCTATTTTAATATCGAGGGCAATAGTAAAAGAGAAACTATAGATGAGTGGTATGATTTTAAAGTTCAGGGGAAAGATAAGTAAGCAAAAAGGGTCATCAGATAATCACCAATGTTTTCTCAACTATTGTCCTAGATTTTGATATTTCCTTTACCTGTTGAGAATTGTATTTTAAATAACGTTAATTCCCAGTACATGCTAATATGGAAAAAATTTTGGATCAGCTGCTAAACTGGGTGGCAAAGTGATATTAGCAATTAGTAGATTATTTTATTCTATGATGATAATACCACCTCAATGTCAAAGTAATTATTATCTGACCTAAGAAAAAAATCATCTGAGTGAATCTTCCAATATAATTATTGAATGCAGATTTTCTGATGAGATCTTTGAACTCCGAAGAAAGGTTTTAATTTAGCATAACCATAGAATTATGCATCTAGATAAAAGTAAGACTATGAAAGTGTGACTTATATTTGAAGTCTATATTAGAATATTTGAATTTTATATCTTTATAATAATTTAAAAAGTTAATTATTAGGCAAAGGAACTTAGAAAACTCATTAAGGAAATATTACCGTGTCAACCATACATACTGTTCCTCTTCCTTTATGAGTTAACTAGTGGCCCAGAGCATGAAATTTGTGCATGGGGGGAGGGGGAGTGTCCCTCAGCCCAGCCTGCACCCTGTTCAATCTGGGAACCCTCGGGGGATGTCCCCCCCGCCAGCCTGCTCACCC
>NW_005358650.1:2994797-3022007 GCF_000412655.1 Myotis brandtii
GCCAGCCTGCTTGCCCTCAACTGAGCCCCCTGCTGGACTGATCACCCCCAACTGCCCTACCTGCCTGACCTGATCACCCTAACCACCTCTGCCTTGGCCGCGCCACCATGGCTTTGTCCAGAAGGACATCCGTAAGGTCTCCCATAAGGTCTTCTGGTCTAATTAGCATATTAGCCTTTTATTAGTATAGATAATCAAAGTTTTTGTTCCAAATGCTTTTTTAAAAATTTTTTTAAAAAATATATTTTATTGATTTTTTACAGAGAGGAAGGGAGAGAGAGCGTCAGAAATATCAATGAGAGAGAAACATCGATTCAGCTGCCTCCTGCACGCCCCTCACTGGGGATGTGCCCGCAACCAAAGTACATGCCCCCGACCACAATCAAACCAGGGACCCCCCAGTCCACAGGCCGACGCTCCATCCACTGAGCCAAACCAGCCAGGGCCCAATATGCATTTTTGATGGTTCCTTTCAGCTTAACCTTGATAAATAAATACTGACTATGCTGATCATAAAATAAAAAAGTCTCAATATTTACATGTGCGAAAAATCTGTTATATAATTTTTATTTATGTTAAAAAGAAATTAAACACAATTACCTTATAATACCAGTGGATAGCATGCAGAGTTGAAAAAGAAGTTAGATGGTTTACATGTCATTTGAAGAAATTAAAATAAATGTTTCCACAATTTTAGAAAACCTCTTCCAGATCTTTGAAAATTTTTCTTATTAGTTTTTCTCTCCTGTTGAGTACTAAGTTAAACATAAGTTATATCAATTTTTATTGACCATATATCTGACACACACATTTTTATATTTTTACATTTTTATTGATATTTTATTTTTTCATAATTTCTATTGATCCTATGTTCATAGGCAAAGAGTCTTTCATTTAATGTATCAGTTTACTAAATCCAGCAAAACAATTTTTTTTCGAGTGTGGTGGTAGCCAGAAGGTAAATGGGGTGGGAGGAGGTAGGTGAAGGTGGGCAAAGCAGGGGGAAATGGGGATGGAATGATCTTTTGCTTGGTGCAATGGGCGCATAATGCAGTGTGTAGATGATGTTTTATTGAGTTGTACACTTGAAACCTGTTATCAGATGAAATAGCTCAAGTGTTCAAATTCTCTGTTCTGCAAAACTAAAACTGAAGAAATCAGAGACAACAATCAGTGTTTGTGCTAAAGCAGATTTAAATTAACATCATACTAAATCCAGCAAAACAATTTTTTTTCATATTTTTTATTGCTTCCTTTTTGGTTGGATACATATTTTCTACTTCACTCCCTTCAATGTATCCTCTATCTGCACATGAATACTATCCATATTTAGTCCTTTATGTATTAATATATTTATCAGTGTTAAAGTATCTTCCTGATAATTTCAACATTCAGAACATCTCTGATTCTTTTTTGGCTATGTGACTTAGGGGTTTGGGGGGCTGAATGAAAGAAGATGAAGGGATTAACTATCAGATGAAATAGCTCAAGTGTTCAAATTCTCTGTTCTGCAAAACTAAAACTGAAGAAATCAGAGACAACAATCAGTTTTTGTGCTAAAGCAGATTTAAATTAACATCAGGTTAAAAATCTGTGGGGAAGGGGTTAAAAAGGTGATAGGATTATGAAGTACTAATTGGTAGTTACAAAACAGGCATGGGGATATAAAGTAAAGCATGGAGAATACAGTTAACAATATTGTAATTATCGATGGTGCCAGATGGGCCCTTGAATTACCAGAGGGAACACTTTTTAATCTATATGGATGTCTATCCACTGTGCTGTACACCTAAAACTAAAATAAAAACACTTGAATGTAAACTGTAATTGAAAAATAAAATTTAAAATAAAATCTGTTTCAAAACACAGAGATCAGTATCTGTATTAAAAATAATTGAAAAGATGGAAAGGAAATACAGAGTTTTAGATTTATTACTAAGAGTATCTGTCTCCAACCATGCTGTCTAATCTCTGTTCCCAGCCATTTAACCAATCATGTATGTATCAGACAGACTTCATAGCTTTAGAGGAAACAAAAAGTAATGTTTTAAAAAGTTCTACTTTTTAAAATCATGAAGTAACTCATTTAATTGTTGCTATAACTCTAACAAGTTGTTTTCCACATAGGATGTTAAAAAATATGCTCTTAATTTTACAGGTGAAGAAACTGAAGCACAAAACATTAAAAAGGTAGTTTCAGTTGAGAGACTTAGCAAGTATCAAGTGAGATGTAAGACAATTTGCATTGAACAATTTCAAAATAAGACCAAGACCAACTTAAGTGATTGATTCCCTTAAGAAGTATAATAAGAATGTGATTCAAAGATTTTTTATTTATGGTGAATTGTATGACAAAAACTGCTGATGGGCTGTGAGTTCCCCCTCCCCCTCATTCTCCTATTTCAACCAGGAAACTCACACCTCACTAGATATCTAATAGAAAGTTCTTTTTGAGAGAACTCTTTTGAGAACTTCATCTGTATCCCTTGTAGTAGGCTAGAAAATTGGACTGTGGTGTAACTTCTGAATGGAAAACCAAAAGTTTGAGAGTGGGCTAGTGGGTCAGTCTTGTGGTAAAGCAAAAGCATAGTTATTGACTTGGGAATCATCCAGGATTGCACAGGTCAAGGTCAAGGACCACTTATACAGTGAACAGCATGGACTGACTTCCAAGATAATTATTTCACTCTGTGTTTTTCTGGACTCCAAATATCCCAGAAGTGCTATGTAGTCTCATCAAATGAAAAAAGAGTACCTGAAACATTTATAAGATTTATCCTCCTTCACAGACGTGCTAAATTGTTTAATTTTAAGAAAATAAAGTAAATGACAAAATTTAAGGTTAGCTACTTAATCCAAATATTCACTCTATAACGATGAGTATCAGTATTATAAAATCATTAAAACAAGCATCCTTTCAACAAATTTGAGCCTGTATTTTTCAACAATATATTATGGCATAAACCATTTAATAAAAAATAAGTAAATGTATAGTTTCTAAATGCTAATAAAATTATATTAGGTATTAAGAAGCTTCAGAAAAAGAACAATAATTAAAACAAAGACAAATCTCATTTATCTACAAGACCTGGACAAGAAGAAAGAAAGAAAGAAAAAAAGAAAGAAAGAGCCATAATATTGTGTTATATGCATTTTTTTTTTAAATTCTGAGAGGTGAATATTATTTTTACTTGCAGTTGAAATATATGTGATAAAAATTGCACTTAACAGGAAATATCTATAGAATTAATAGGTATCATCTAATAACCAAACTTGAGACTCCAAAGTAGAAAACATTCAGCTAAACAATAGATTCTAAAGGGTTAGGTATACATTTCTAAGGGGGAAATTCCTCTAAATTATTCTTTTGTAAAGTTTATGAATTATGGCCTGAATGATTATTCTAAATTGTCAACTCATCAGGTGTTGGCAAATGTCAATAAACACAATGATAATCAAAATGGGAGACCAGATTGGTGAGGTCATGTTTTGTTTGAGGAGCTGAGAATAAATAGGGCAATGGAGTGTTTTGTTTTCATCATATTTATCCATAAAATCATTTGGATATATCAAATAGGATATTGCTCTGTCTGCACAGCACAGCATGAAGTGGATATTTGGCAACTTTTCAATTAACTCAGCCAATGTAGTAAACCAAACCAGATAATTTGAGTTAAAAAACAACACACACACACACACACACACACACACACACACACACACACACCACTTTGAATGATCAGATCTGGCTGTCCACATTAGTGATTAATTGAAACCAGCAAAGGACTGGTTGTCAAATACAGTCACTTAAAATTATTACAATCTGATTAAACAGATTCCTCATTGCCTAAATTACAAGACAAGTTAAATTTTAATAGCTATGAAGGAAACCTAAGGCAGGATCTTTACAATAAAATGGATTGGCTTTTTAATGTCAAATAGCAAGTACTCATTCTTATTAGAATCAAATGATTCAAGTGAGTAGTTCTAATATTTAATAAAATAAATAGATCACTACTGTGGGCTATAAGAAGATAAAATTATACCTTTATGAATTCAATTATTAAACTACGTATGCCATGTTTAAGTGCTTTGTGATTTTACTAAAAAGAATAATGTGTGGTTACTGATAAATCTATTCAACAGATTATTGGATCTTTAAGTAATTTTTAATATCAAGTTTCCTAAAATCATTTAAGTTCATTCTGAATTTGTGTGAATTTGCTAACATTAAATAACTTTATGGGAGGTAAATACAATCTTAACTTACTATTATGACCTTTTTTTAGATTGCAGTTTTAGTAATGAGGATACTTTATTCTTTTATCATAACCACATTTGGACTGACAAAATTCAATTATGCTTTTACTTATTCTCTAAACCATCCAAATTTATAATGTCTAGAAATTTTACTGTTGGGTAATCTTTACAAATAACATGATGAAAAAAGTAGTCCCAGATATTCTAGATAATCTGTCTTTTAATAATTATGAATTCTATGATATACGTGTGTGTTTTTTTCTGGAACCAATTATATATAAACTATATTAGTTGTTTTACCCATCCAAAAAAATGGAATGGGATATTTATTTGCCTGATAATAGCATATTCTAAATTGATGATAATATATTCCAATTCTTTAAAAAACAATTTAATGGTTTTTATAATCTGATACTTTTATTGACATTTATAGCATACTCTTTGTGGTTATAGTAATAGGACAACTTATTCCTTCTTTATACCTGAAGGCACCTATTGCTTTTTACCATTTATAGTGGACTAATTAAGTGTAGACCTGCTAGAACTTATCTTTCCTTTTCTTTTTGAATTTATGCCTCTGATTTATTTCTTTTGATATGAAACTCCTTATAAAAATGGCCCTGTCAGCTGAGCAACTAGTTAAGTACAATCTGACTGTTGATTTGTAAGTCTGAATGAAAGTAACTCAACAGGCAATGAGACTCATAGTTTCCAGTACAACTAAACTCTTCCAGTTTATGCTGTAATACAAGGGAGCTGGCAACACTAGAGACTTTCATATATTTTTACATCTCTTACATTTTTTTATTTCTTTATGTGTATCTATAATAATAAAAGCATAATATGCTAATTACACTGGACAGCTGAAAGACCTTCCAGACGTCATTCCCGATAAAATACCTCCCGGGCTAAGCTGCGGCAGTGGGGGCCGAGGCAGAGGTGGTTAGGGGCTATCAGGCAGGCAGTAAGGCAGGAGAAAGGTTAGGGGTGATCAGACAGGCAGGCAGAGTGGTTAGGAGTGATCAGACAGGCAGGTGAGCTGTTAGGGGCATCAGACAGGCATGCAGAATGGTTAGGGGTGATCAGGCAAGCAGGCGAGTGGTTAGGGGCGATCAGGAAGGCAGGCAGGGGAACGGTTAGGAGCCAGTGGTCCCAGATTGCAAGAGGGATGCCGTCTGACTGCCAAGTTGCGAGAGGGTACAGGTTGGCTGAGGGACCATACCCCCTTGTGTACGAATTTCATACACTGGGCCTCTAGTATTTAAATAAATTTTTATAAAGTTATATAATATTGAACTTGACTCTCTAATATTATATATTCTTCTAAATTTGAATTATTCAATATAAAAATAATCTATTTTTACATTATACCATTACATAATAATGAAGGCAGACATTTTTTTATAATTTTAAAATTTTTATCACTAATTTAAAAAAAAAAAAAACGACATAAATGAAAGCTTTACTTCCCCAAACTCTGGGATCTTTATAAACTCATCCTGGATTGTAAAGAAACAATCTATTTTAATTCTTTCAAATCTTACTGGACACTATACTCCTATTTTCTCATACTACATAATTGTAAGGAAGGATTGGCAACTGAATTGGAGTCTTGGCTGTGGCCTCAGATACATTTTTGGACATAACATTTTGTCAATTCTTCCTTTAACATTAACTCCCAGGATGGTCAGAAACTTATCAAATTCAAGATGAATGAAAATATCACCAAAGATTATGTATAGGACCAAGCATCTGCACTGCACTGTAGATACCATTTACTATGTAACAAGTAGTCTATATGGAAAAGGTGCAGCTACACTGGATAGTGGGAACTAGCACATCCCCATAGAGGCTGCATGACCAACTACAGTTGGCAGCTGAAAAAACCCCAGCTAATGACCTCACTGACATGAGCTGGTGCACATGCAGTCAGCCTCCCTCTTGTGACACGTCCCAATTCAGCATGACCGTGACACCAGAAGCTTTGTCTGAAAGTCACAAGATATTTATTGTGCTATTAGTGTACATGCTCTGACCTGTATTATTTTCTTAATCTAAGTAAACTTGAGCTAGGCGAAGCCTATTGTGTTTGATGAGTGTGACTGTCCATTTAAAATAAAGACTGTTGCTTCTAGTAGAGTGGCAGGGTATTGCAAAAACTAACTCCAATAACAAAATACTATTATTAATATATCAAATTTCTATCTAACTCCACAAGGAAAAAGTTAAAGAAAACAAAAGACAATACAAACTTAAGTATCCAATTGAAATACTAACCTACTCTTCTAATGCTCTGGAACTTACATTTTCAATTATATTTAATTTGTTTGTAGAACCAAAGTGATTACATTTCATTCATAAATTTTCCTTTATTGGGTAAATGGTATTTGGGGAAGAATTAGCTTTGTTTATTTCTAAAAAATGTTTGAATAAATTCAAAAGTCAATTAAAATACCTTGAAAGATTTACTATGTGTAGATCCTATGCCTGTTGCTGAGGATATATAACTCATGTTTCCCCAGAGCTTAGCTTCAATCCAATGGCAATTTTTAAATATCAGTGTGTGTGTGTGTGTGTGTGTGTGTGTGTGTGTGTGTGTGTGTGTGTGTGATTTCTACTACTATAGTTCACAACCAGAAAACTTCATTGTCCAATCTATAATACCATGGAAAAATATAGGATGAGCTGACTAAATATAATTTCATGGTTCAAGTCTTAATTGAGAAAGAAAATCATTTCTATTAGTTTTACCATAAATACTCCCTCCCCACAAAAAAGCAAAACAAACAAACAAATAAAGAACTAAGCTTGTTTGAAAATCAATATTTAGTTAATCCTAGCAGATACATATAGGGTGTCCCAAAAATGTATACAGGCACTTAGAATAATTATAAAGGCAGTCTTTAATAAAATACATATCATTTTCAAAATTGAGTTGCCAGCTGTTAAAGTGTGTACACATTTTTGGGAACACCCTGTATTTCATTAAACATTAGTCAGTGTTTATCTCATCAGGTTGCATGGTTGAATCTATTATGAGTTTCTTTGTTTTTTTCTTTTTCTAATCACCTGAGGATATTTTTCCATTGATTTTTAGAGAGAGTGGAAGAGAAAAGACCAAGAGAAGTATCTATGTGAGAGAAATACATCGATTGGTTGCCTCCTGCACAGGCCCTGACCAGGGCTTGGGCCAGGAGGAGCCTGCAACCAAAGTACATGCCCTTGACCCGAATTGCACCAGGGATCCTTCAGTCCCCAGACTGATGCTCTATCCATTGAGCAAAGCAGGCTAGGGCCGCATTTCTTGATACTAATAGAGCTGAACAATTGAGGTGTCTATATTTAGAAGCCTCCTTAGCTTTGTCACACCATTCTCTATGAAAATGGTGTCATTAACCAAGTTTTATTTGATGAAGATGCTCTTTCCTTGCAACATATATCACAGTACATACAAAGTCTTTAAAATGCCATACTGACAGTGCAGTGAATGCAAGCTCTGATCTACACAAATTACCTAGAAATTAGTAGTATTATAGTAAGAACATTAGGAAAACCTCTATGATTGGAGCATACAATTATTATTAAGTTACATACCTGACCTCTATGTATCTCTTTGGGGTAGTCTCAGAATATATTACTTGTGTGTAGGTATTCGAAATATTATAGGAAACAATTATGCAAGACATATGAAATTTAGAAAAAAGACAGAAAACTCATGGATAGGGACAACTGTGTGGTGAGTTTGGGGGAAGGAGAATGAGAAAGTAAATGGTGATGGAAGAAGAATTGAATTGGGGTGGTGAACACACAATACAGTGTGCAGATGATGTGTTATACAATTGGGCACCTGAAACTTGCATAATTGTGTTAAGCAGTGTCACCCCAATAAGTTCAATGAAAAAGAAAGATAAATACATAAATAAATATAATTTGTAAAAAGAGAAATTTTAATCTAGCATTACCTTTTTGGCTCTTTTTTATGCACCTTTGGCTTTTAGTTTATCAGATTGTACCAATCTTAGAGCCTGTACACTATTTTTTCAGGAGTGAATTATATTATGCAGCTGTAATTTTGACAGCAGAGAAAGAACTGTCTCTAAATAATTAATAGCATTTTTACCCCTTTCTTTCTCTATCTGAAAGATTGCTCAAGTCATGTTCCCTGAGATTTTGCTGTCCCATGGAGATAACGTTGACAGTTGATGGCTAGATATTTTTAATTAGGAGAAACCCCAAAGTAGAGAGCTTTCCAAAAGGAGTAGCGGTTAGCCCCAGTAAACAATCTGACACCTGCTTTGTTAAATTACAATGAACATCTGCTATTCGACACTCAGAATGCTTACTGCTCACTAATTTCAAGTAAAAACTAAAAAGTTAGATTAGAGAATTTAAATTGGTTGAAGATTTCAAATGAAGTAAACTATAATCTTAACTTACATTTGTCTTAATTAAATTTTATTATACAAGTAATGTACAAATCTGTTCTCTTGCCAAAGAAGTAAAATTTTACATTAAGGCTAAGATCCCATTTGAGCACCAAGTTCAATCTCATTTCAAATATTAGCTCAAAAGGCAAATGGGCTTAAAATTTGCCATTCGGTTAAAATGTTGTATTCTATAGGAAAATCATGAATAATTTACTCTGTATCCCCAGATTTTTATACCTGGACATTAATTCATTCATTTTCTCAATAAATATTTATGTTGCAGCAAGACAATAAACAAATTAAGTAAAATACATAATAAGTTAGAAGGTGAAAAGTACCATAAGTACCTGAGAAAAAGAATTAAGAGTTGCCTTGCTGCCCTAGCTGGTTTGGCTCAGTGGATAGAGCGTTGCCTGCGAACTGAAAAGGCCCCAGGTTCGATTCTGGTCAAGGGCACATGCCCGGGTTGTGGGCTCGATCCCCAGTGGGGGGCTTGCAGGAGGCAACTGATCAATGATTCTCTCTCATCATTGATGTTTCTATCTCTTTCTCCCTCATCCTTCCTCTCTGAAATCAATAAAAATATATTTTTAAAAAAACAATTGCCTTGGTAACACAGATTACACTTTAAACAGGGTGGTCAAGGAGAGCTTCAATGGAAAGATTTTATTAGAAGAAATAATGTAATAGAAGTGAGAAAGCCTGTTGTGGACATTTGAAAAGAGAGCATGCTGGTTGAGGCAAGAGTATAGGCCTTGCCATGGGAGCAATCCTGGCATGTTCAAGGAAAACCCAGAGGGCAAATATGGCTGCAAAGAGTGAGGTAGTTGAAAAGGAACTGGTAGGGTAGGCCACATAATTTGTGGGACCCAGTGCAAAATGCAAATGTGAAGTCCAAGGTTGGAAAAGAAGGGAAAAAAGTACTGTGAATAATACTCTAATATAAAATTAGAATAATACTCTAATATTTAACTTTACTGACTAACTTTATGTTGCATAATAGCAGTTTTAAATCCAAATATAAGAACATTTAACTCATATGTGGAAACACTGAAACTACACAGCTTGCATTTTGTAGCTCATATATAGTATCACATAGTGAAAATAGTACAACAGACAATCTCAAATGCTTTTATTTCATTTTACTTCCTGGAACACATAAGTTCTCCCAACCTTCTCTACCTTCAGCTTACTGTTGAGTAAGGATGGACTGAAAAGGAAAAGAACTATGGGTTTCCCTATCTTTTCCATCCCTTCCATGTCATTATTTTCAGCATTAAGTGGTTGGCTAATACAGGAGTGTTTACATGAGTGCTAACATTAGGAAGAAAATTTGTATTTCTTAGAAGGCCACTGACATATTTTTCCTTTTGAGGTAAGTTTTTGTCCCAAAGGGACAGTGGCCTCTTAGGGCTGTCAGCACAGTGCAGTTTGCTCAGTCACAGACACACATGCTTATCTTCTCACTTGAATCTTGCTGAAGGTCTATGTACTACACAACCACTGGAATTCTGTGCTCACAGGACATTCTTAAATCAGTTCTTAAATGCCATTTCAGGAAGCTCAAGCTATGGAGTAATCTATATCTGAGGATACCCAATATGATACTGAGTATGTTCTATCTCTTTATGGGACAAAAACCCACATCCAGGAGGCAAAGAAATGGACCAACTTCAATAACCACTAGTATATGGTACTTAGAATCCCATTCCTTCATTGAGTTAAAATCATCTTCTACAATGTATTCCCTTTAAGGAGATTCTTAAGCCAAAGCTGGACATCAAATTTTGTCAGTTTCTGAAGTGATAACTATATAAACTAAAAATATATATATACTATGCCCTACTATAAGAAAATACACTGCAACAGATATTTTCCCACTTTCAAATAATCAATGAGAATTTAAAATGACAAATTTATTATGATTATTATTAATGGACAATACATATACAACTTCACACCTGCATAGGTTTTTATATTTAAAAAACAACAACACCTTTACCTCTAGTGTCTTTGTTCGTTTCTAGGGACAAGTATTAAGCTCATTTATGAGACCTTTATTCTGACAGTCAGAGACTCAGTTATTAACAATGCTAACACTATAAAAAATGCAGAGTCTTGACTGCCAGTCCCAAGATCTTTCCAAGTAATTCTCCATGCACAGAAATAATTTACACAAATTTCCAGAGAAATAATTCATTTTGCCTTTATTCTGAAGAAACATTCACACTGGGTGGCTGAGAGCAGGTGTTAATTCTGCAAGTACTAATTTAACATAGCAGGTGTCAAATACACTGGGTATTAACCGCATGGTTGCTACAAAGTGATGACAATCACAAAATGAGCTCTGATCAGGTGGCCACTGGCACTTGCAGGCCTTCTGCTCGATTTTATTACTCACCTGAGCTTTATCCATTTGGGCGACATCCCATGGAAGTCTGTCGGTCAGGACTTTATGGAGTAATGAGCATCTACTCCAGGGATATGGATATTTTCTCCATCTCCATCATCACTTCCTCTTTTCAGTCATATATGATATGACATATCAGGGTAATTATAATCATTTTAATTTTTAAAAATGATGAATAATACTGTAGGAAAATTGTCAGCAGCTGCTTCAAAATTAACTCCTTTCCCAAAATATTGTCAACCACCTGCTCCCATCCTATTCTATTTCTACTACTAACACATAATTTGGAAAGATGTGCACATATATACACACACTGAAAACTTCCCATAATTTATAAAATACATAAATTCATAGAAGAGAAATTTATGCCATGTACATTAATCTATATTTTGGGTGTTGGTAAAATATTTTTTCTAACTTGTATGTTTTTTAGTATGTAACTCTCAGATATTTTCTACAATTCATGATATTTTTCTACATTGGCCAAGCTATTAATATTTCAAATCACTTTGTTTAATTTCTTAGCTGTGAGTAGTTAATTTTCAAGCTTCCATGTTTAAGCTTTCTTGAAAATCTGGTTTTACAAGTGTTCATTGAACTGTTCCTGCTACTTTTCATTCATATATATATATATATATATATATATATATATATACCTTTGTTGTTTATAAGTTCACTCTCTTGATTCCTTATTTAAACCATATTCACAACTCTCTCATTTGGACCCATCCTCAACCAGTGACTTACTTTTACTTTGTTCTCTTGAAGAATGGCTAGAATTTGAGGAGCAGAGACTACTGCTCTTTGTAGATGGGCATGTCTGAGACGCCACTGAGTTCTGAAGGAAGACTGAGAGATGACATTTTCAAGGGATTTCCTTTTAATACAAAGACATTTTGTGTTACAGGCTCATTTGACCTGGGCCAAATTTCTCCAACCTTTTGAGTATGAAGCTGCAGCTGACATAACAATATATGATATAAATTGATTGAGTTCTTGTCAAAATCATCAGGTTCAAATTCTTTGAAATGATTTACCTAAAGATAAAATCTATGCAAAGCCTGTCAGCTTTTTACTGTCTTGTTTAGTTGGTTAACAACTGTGTTCAGAAGCTGAGTGAAAGTTGAATTCGACAGACTTTTATGAAACAAAGCCCTCAAATTCACAAGCCTTAGCATGAGAATAAAGCCACCTACAGGGATGTTTCATACCAGTTTGATCTAAAATAAATGAAATGGGGTGCTGAGAGATGTGCCCCAGACAGGGAAGGGTAAAAGTCAGTAGTACAGATACCAACTTCCAGGGGAGTGAATCCCGATGTTGCCTTTTATTTTGCTCTAATCAACCAATATGCAGTTTATGACCTGATTCGTGACAGCCCATTTGTGATGCTCCTGAGAGAGGTCCTATTTTATGAGCGGAAAGGAGCCCTGATGTCTTTGAAATGGAGATCTAAAAATGTAATGAGGATGTAGTCTTCAGATCATGAATGTATTTTATGTAAGATCCTCTTTCATCATTGAGAGCTGATTGTGTGGACAAAAAGTCTGTTATGGAACCCTTATTTTAAAGGACTTCTAAACATAACTACCCTGCTTCCACCCCAAACTGTGAAATGAGATGAATTAGGCTCCTTTAGCAGTGATTATCACATTTATGGAATCATGGCATTATAACAGGCTTTTTATATCATAAAGGGAAGCTGAGCCTTGATTTCAGAATTGGCGAATGGAAAATGTGGGCACTGACCAACTTAGAAATAGTTAACAACTATGCTTCCTTTTCTTTTGTGTAAATCTAATGATAAAAATAGTTTAGTCCATGAGGTTTGAGTTTGTTTATCATGAAATAGAGATGATGCCATAATGCTGAAGGTCAACTAAGTTAGGCTTTGACCGGTAACTATAATCTCTGCAACATCTAGGGCTTGTCTTGAAAGAGAGATAACATACCTCTATAGGAATTTCATGTAAATAATATGTTCAGCAAACTATGCTTTCTGAAATTAAATAAGATATTGAACAAATGATACTCTGGTGAAAAATGCATACTTCCTCTTAATATATAAAAATTAAATCTTATATATAAAAATCACCAAAATTCCATCTTGTGCATATAGGATCAGAAAACAGCTACATTGTAAGACCACATAATTATTTATACTCTCTCTAAATTTTTAAATTATGATTCAGTCTCTTATTTTTAAAAGCATGCTTTTATTATCTTTGTCTTATTCCTGATTTAACTTATTTCACATTGATAAATAAAATCTTACTCAAATGCTAACCAAATCTTAGATAAAATTCCAGATTCCAGTCACAGCAAATACCATTTCTATGGACAAAGAAGTCAGGTTCATGAAAACATACAAAGATACAGGGAGACACACCCACACCACACTCTTCCCTTGTCAATATGTATGTAGATTTGGACATAGGTAGTGCTTTCTCTTAATATGGAAAATTAATAGCATAGCAAAGACCTATAAAAACAATTGACCCCATAATTTATCTGGCTTATTTCTCTAACTTCAGAAAGGTAAACAATTACATAATCTTGACTTTTCCAGAAAATCTTTACAACTTCCTTAAATCTTTCTTTTTATTTCATCATTCTTAGATAGATAAATTTGTCTTTGTTTTCATCCAATTTAGAACAAACTCTAAATTACATAGAAAATAATCAGGATGCATGATATCAAATATGATATGGGTTTGCAATTATTTTAAGTGTTGACATATCCCTTGCCTATCTGTGAAAATAATGTAACTTAGCTTTGACATATGAAATAAAATAATTAAAAGGAATAACATTTTTAACTGATGATACTAACTTTAAAGAATTCATTGCTAAAAAAGTAATCTCTCTCCTTAATCTCGTTAAAGTCTTTATCACTTTACTTCTATGTCATTGTTGTTTATATATAAGTTTAATAGTCCCCTGCAAGCTTTGTGAAAACAGGGTTGCTGTCCAATCAATCTACTCTATGTAGTACCCTTTCCCGATAACCTCTATAGGACAAATTTTCAAAAATGTTCAATATAATAATGAGCTCCATAGAAGACAGGCAGGTTTGAAAGTGGTTGGGCTTAGGTTGTTCTCATTAATAAAAAACAAAAACAAAAACAAATAAACAACAAAAACCAATAGCAACAAAATCATAAAGTTAATTTGTAAAACAAATGTTTTCCTTCCACTGAGTTCTAGAAGAACTATGTGAAATGTATCCTCATGTAAGATGGAATAAATAAGTGAACAATATCCTATATAATAAAAGGCTAATATGAAAATTATCCATATGGATGAGAGTTCGACCAACTGGGAGTTAGACAGGTGCTGACCACCAGGGGGTGGCATGGAACATGGCAAGCTTCAGCAATGCAGTGCTGGCAGTGGGCGAAAGTGGAGGAGCCGCTGGCCCCAGTGGGCTCCAATGAGAGCGGGACCACAGTGGGATAAGTGGAGCAGGCGAGTGGGTGGACCAAAGAGGGTGTGAAGGGAGGCCCTGACTGCCAGCTGCGGCAGGCACCCAGGGGAAGGGAGGCCCCGGTCGGCATCCAGCAGCCACTAGGGACCCTACCCATGCACAAATTTCATGCACTGGGCCTCTAGTATTTAATTATAATTTGCCAAGATAAAATATAATTTTCAGATAACACTTCTCACAAGCATATCATTATAAAAGTCAAAGACAACTGAAAACTTAATTCAGGAATGCTATTTTGTGAATAAACTCTTCACAAGGATGGAACTTAGAGAACATAGAAAGTGTGCTTCTCTTAAATGTCAGTCTCTAGAAAAGTTCTGACAAGGGCTTAAAGTCAATGTATAGATCAATTCTCCGATGGGTTCAAATACCAAAACATTCTATTTTGTTGCTAAATACACAGATTTCAGATATTTGATTCATTCATTTTTCAATGCATTTATATTTTCAATGAACATTTGCCAGCATTTAGGCTGAGAAATATGAGCTCATGATGAAATAACTTGCAAACTCCAAGAGCTATGAGGAGAGCCAGGAGCATGCACTTTTATGGAAGATAAGAGTAAATAACTTCAAGAAGTTAATAATAATACACAATTAAATGTAACAGTTAATGTGAATAATATGAGTTCCCCAACCATGTACCAAAATTCTATTCCCCAAGGCAGTAAATTTTATTCTTTTGGACTCATAGACTTAGTAAAATAATGTGCCATCAACTGAGAAAAATATATACACACACACACAAAATATTTCATATAGCTCTCTCCGTTACTATTCTCTTGGCTTGCTCCACTCTAGCCATAGCAGCCCCTTCAGTGTTTTCTGAAAAACAAAACAAAACAGAACAGAACTATTTGGTGCCTGTGCACTGACTATTCCATCTGCCAGCAATGATGCTCCTGGAGTCACCTGTCTGGCTCCTTCTCTCACTTTCTTCAAATTACTGCTCAAATGTCCCTTTCTCACATGGATGGTCCCAACCAGTCTATTTAAAACAATCTCTTTGCCACCTCCCACTCTCTAGATGTCCCCTTATTTTTTCTATATTTTGTAGTACTTTGTAAGTGTTATACATTTTCTTTATTTTATATTATCCCACTTGAAAATCAGATCCACAAGGTCAAGAGTTTTAATATAGTTTTCTGTTAATTCTTGTGTCCCCGGTACACAGTGAGAAATCTGAAAGAATACAGTCTCAAGTGGGTAGGAAAGTATTGTGCTAAACATTTTTTGGGAATCAAATGGTTCTGATGAGTCTTGATTTTGCCCCTTAGTGAGCTTGTGGGCAAGATGCTTTATATCTTTGAACTTTTGTTTCTGGTAAGTCAGAGGAGGATAAGAAAGCCTACAGTTATTTAGGATTCAGAAACAGAATGTTGCCTACTCCCACTTACCCCTTCCTCTCTCTTCCAGCTTCTGTAGAAAATTGATCTTTTTAAGACAAATCCTGGATTTTTGTGCAGTATAATATGACAGGCACAAAAAAGCAGAGTCATTAACACTTGAAGAGAAAGAAAATTCCTTAAAGAGATTAAGCCAATCTAAATTAGTAAGTTCTGATGGGGGGAAAAAGATGAAAGAAAACAGAATAAGTAGAGGGTAGTTTCGGGAAGAGAATTTGGGATGTGATTGGTGAATACAAAGTTTCAGAGAAGGTTGTACTGTGAAAATTAAACTACTAAAAATGTTTCTGGAGGTTATGAATTGCATTCTTTTTTCATGTGTTTTGAGTAAGGACTGGAATGACTGTCTTTTTCCTCATAGCTATTTGAATTGAATGGTTTGAATGCTGCCTGGATGATAATGGGCAGATATTGATTCCAGATTCACTGAGTTACACATAGAAACCTATATTAAAAAAAAAAAACATAGTGCATTGCATGTTCTATTGTTAGTATTCAATAAATTTTAGTTATTAGTAGAGTAAAAAATACTCATCATGTTTCATGGCAAATAGGGCATTGATTTCTTCACTCAACACTTACTTATTAAACCATCTAAAAACCATGCTTGTTATTAAGGATATAATAGAGTAAAAGACAATTGTGGTTATTAGATTCATAACTTTCATTTTCAATGTACTTAATTCAGGAGTAATTTATGTCAGGACAGACACATTAATAGGTTTATGCTAAATTTTTCTGTGAGTGTGTGCGTTTTTTTTTCTTCTGGAAGTCGGACAATAAAGCTTTGAATAGATTTTCAGAGCAATTTGTTAACCTAATGCCGAAAAATCCCTTGCCTCAATGAGAAGAGCTAGAGTCATAAACAAATTACAGTAAACTGAGGAATGAATGAATAATAGAGAAGGAAATAGGACCCCAAGAAGCAAAGGAGAAAAAGTAAGCAATAGTTGAGGCACATTTGTTGTTAGCTCATTAGTTTTAAATGAGAAAGACCAGCATGTTTAAAAGTTGAGGGACAGGGTTCACTGTGGAGGGACAAGAGAGAGAAGTGCAGGGAAATAAAAGGAAAAACATGTAATAAATGAAAAACCCAGAGAAAGTAAGAGAAGACATACTTAGGAACTTAAGTTGTTTTATCTAAAGGAAAAGACTGGTTTGAGATTTTGCAATGAATTTTTTTGAATCTTTATTGAATTATATGCTTAGGACTTTGAGGACAAATTCAACTCTGTAACTTCAGATACTTTCATCGGAGTGTGAAATACTCACTCTTAGTCACCAAAAGAGCAAAACCAACAAGACAAAACAAACTTTGGTTTTCATCAAGTGGAAGATGATCTCTACATCACTCTCCTGATCAGCAGGGATTTTGCCACTAAAGATGTTATCTGGGAGAGAGGAATACCCAGAATACTGGGAAGGGCGGGGATTTAACAGGAAAAGTTAACTATTGTTATCACCAAGAGCTTTGGAGTTCCTTATTCAAAATGTATTCTTGGGAGACTAATGAGAAATCTGTTCTAGACTAAGAATGCCTGATTAAATGTGTTTATTCGGGATCTCGGCGCTTGTCATTCTCAAGCAAGAGCTTCTGCGGTCAGACAAAAAATTGTTTTACTCCAAATGACACATAAAGGTCCAAAATAAACCTAGTGTCTCTACACACTGCCCAAACCAGAGCGCATCCAAATGAAGCAGCGCCTCCTGGTGACAGCAAGGAACAGAGAGCTAGGTGACACTGGTACAGTAAAAGTTTCCTGGAGTTGATACTGCAACTTATACTTGCCAAGGGAAGTTTGAGGAGAAAAGAGCTATTGAGCAAGATCGCCTACTTGTTCATGTACAGTATGCTTAGAGGATAATCTTCAATTACATATTGATAAGTACATTTATTGTTACTCTTAAAAAAGATAACTTTCTGAACAGCACTGACCCCTTCATGTGGCCACCCATAATTTCCTTTCATAGTTTCATGGGCTCAGGAAGGTAGGTAGCAAAGTTGATTGATTTACACAGGAAACACTTTAATAAAGTCTTGTTAAAATATCTATAATAATAAAAGCATAATATGCTAATTAGACCAGACAGTCGAATGACCTTCTGGACGTCATTGCTGATGTCCTTCAGGACGAAGCTGCAGTAGTGGGGGCCGAGGCAGAGGCAGTTAGGGGTGATAAGGCAGGCAGGCGAGCAGTTAGGGGCATCAGGCAGGCAGGTGAGTGGTTAGGGGCAATCCGGCAGGCAGGCGAATGGTTAGGGGCATCAGGCAGGCAGGAGAGTGGTTAGGGGCGATCAGGCAAGCAGGCAGGTGAGCAGTTATGAGCCAGCGATCCCGTATTGCTAGAGGTATGTCCGGCAGTCAAGACATCTCCCAAGGGGTCCCAGATTGCGAGAGGATGCAGGCCGTGCTGAGAGACCCCTCCTCCCGTGCATGAATTTCATGCACTGGGCCTCTAGTTATTAAATAAAAGTCCTCCTGATCAGCATCCCAAGCCCCAATCCCTTCCTTAATCCTGGGAGGAAACTATTTCCTGAATTTGATCTGCATTTTTTTCTTTCTGTTATTTGCATTTGGCTCAGTAACTACCCAATTCATAAATATTGTATTTTATGGAAAAATTTTATTATTACTTTAAATGAAAAAAATACTATTCTGCAACCATCTATATAATGCAATATCTTGGGAATTTTTTTTCCCATAGACCCACTTCCTTATTTGAGTAACTTTGCCTTCATGTTTATGTATGTGTACTAGTATGTGCATAAATCCATGTTTTATTGAGTCATCTCCTTTGATGGCTTTTTAGATTGGTTTGATTTCTATTTGTTTGTTTTTGAGCTGAAATAAACATGATTGGATAGGGCCCCTGGGGCAGGTTGGAGGTCCTTCTCTTAATCTTTTCATAAAACTGAAAAGATTTTGTACACTTAGGATTAGAATATTTGGACTAACTGAAGACCACCATCAGCTCTTCTGTGGATCAAATCCTCAACAAAACCAAGGGTGAGGAATCACAAGATCAGATATTAACAAGAAAGTGTCAAAGTGGTAGAGAAAAAGAGAGCACCTGGCCCACAGTAAGTTCAGCTGACTGAATTGTGGGCTTGAGTTTGTCACCTTTCTTAAAACTCCTAGTAACTGAAGACATGTTAACAGAAGTTACTTTGTATCAGTGGAGCTGGTCAGGTCTTGGTTCTCTATAAAATTATTATAAAAAAGAAGTGGAAAATTAGATCTAAAGCTGGTATTGCCTGAGACATAGTTTTAACTATATGCATAGTCTAAACTTTTCCTTATAGAAAATTGATTAGCTTTTGAGAAGATGGTTATAAACTAAAAGCACAAACCACAAAAAGTCAGAAATCCCAAGTACTTAAGCCTTAAACTCTTTTTTCACATGAAATAAAGGGTTTGATGAAAATTATAACTATCTCCTAATTCTATGCTTTCTAAATAAATTCCATCAAATCCATATTTTATTTAAAATAATAAAATAAAACCTTGGATTTAAATTTATATTTAATAATTTATAACCATTTGTAGAAACAAGCAGTTAGGAATATCAGATTTAAAACTTCAGAGATTCATTATAGTTTGTCTGGCAATGACCTAATTGGGACTCAGACCTTGTTCTTCCTCAGGGAAAAGGACTGGCCCACATTCAATTTGCCCCCAGGAGCTGAAGACAAATGTCTGCAAGTGTCAGGCAGGTGACATCACCTTGCAGTCTCCTCAAAATGGGCTGTTAGGATCAGTCTGATTAATCCTTGAGCCCAAAGGCTGTTTTTACTCTTGATTCAGGAAAAAAGTGAGATCAGCAAAGGAGGAGGGTCCCATATATGGAGGATATATTCCCATATACAACTCCCATGTATTTTGTCTATCTCTGCAGTAGGTGATAATTGCTCCTCCATAATTTGCCACCAGTTGAGCCTTCGGTCTTGCACTTATACCAAATAACTTGTACCAGTATTCACAGCCATATTTTACAGTTGCTCTCAGAAATGATCACTGAAACCAGTCTCCCATTTACTTTTTACTTTTAGATAACATTAATCACTTTTTACTTTCTTACAAATTTCTAAATTCTGATTTATGTAGGAATATTAAAATATATGTATATTCAATATTCATCAGTCCATCTGTAAATTTTTTCACTCAATGAGCCACCTAAAGGAACTTGGGACTTTATGGGAATATACTTTACTAATATACATGTACTGAATATACCACAAAAACAAGGAAATTTCCACATATTTTAGGTGTGTGTGTGTGTGTGTGTGTGTGTGTGTGTGTGTGTGTGGGGCGGGGGGGGGGGGAGCAGTGGGGGGGTCTATTTGTGAAGGCGAGAGCTGTGGTATGCATGAAAAGCTATAAGGAAAAGTTTAGACTATGCATATAGTTAAAACTGGACTGTTTTTTCCCCAGCTCTTTGATGATTGCTACATTATGTGAAAGTATTGTCTTCTTGAAAATGAACAGCCTTTGAGCCAGTTTATAAATTGCATACATTCAGGCCAACACCAATTACAAAGAAAACAGACTACCCTGTCTTTTCTCCCTTGTGCTGCTTTTACTTAAACAGTCATTCAGGTGGAAACATGCCAGGCTTTCCTGCCCTGGGGCTTGTTGAATTCACTCACAGATGTCTGGCTCAGATTACAAACATACACAATGGCATCGATGCCAGGCTGAGCCTGGGAATTTCCTTGACATCATAGTGAAGTATAAAAGTTTGAATGATCACCTGAAACAGGCCTAAGGTGGCCTTTGCTAGTTTTAAAGTAGATCTTCTTACCTTTCCTAAAAGTAACTTTCCCTGCAAAATGTATTCATCACTGTAGCATATTTTGGTAGGGGAAAAATGCCGAAGAGTGGCAGAGAAATGACTGGTAATGGCAAGTGGCAGACACTCTATTACTCTGACATTGATGGGGAATGATCTGTACACATGTGTTAATTTTACAGATAATTGAAGCTTAACTTTTCAAGTACTAAAAAGTAACCACTGTAATAGAAATATTTCTGAAACTTATTACACACATTTGTGCATTCTAATGCAGAATGGGTTTAATATGATTTCACCTTTCCATTAAAGCTCAAAGTATCCATGTGAATGTCAGTCTGTTCTGTAATATGATAAAACCAGATGAGATCAGTGTGGCTTAGAGAGCTGTGGAACAGGTCACACATGAATGTTTTTCAGTTTTTCTGTATCCTAAACCTGTCATCTGTAACTTTTACTATTGTGCTTAACTAGCAATCTTCAAGCCCAATTCTACTCCAATTTTTCCATTTTTGCTGAATCTTTCTAAACTAGATAACTAGCCTTATTGGAAAAGACTAAGAGTTACAAAGATATCTTAACTAAAGTCAAAACTTTCTCTGAAGGAATATCATCAATTACGTATTAGCTCTCAGATTCACAGGACACATGTTTATTCGGTTCTTCCCACATTTCAGGTGTGGAAGATGCAAAGAGGAAAATGACATGTGTCCTCAAGAAAGGGGAGCCTGTACCAATACAATTTTAAAAGATTAAATATAAAATTTCAATTGTAGAGGTTATATTATGGGTCAGTAACTTCAGATGAAATCATTAAAAGAAAACTTTAAACTTTAAGCAAGGAATATTTTTCTATTTAACAGATGAAGGGAATAAAATTCAATTTGAAAAAACTTACCCAACATCATAAGTGGCATAGATTTAAAGCTTTGTCTCTCTGAACTTAAAACGTATAAACTTTCCAATGTACTGCTCTCTCCCCAAGTGCCATTTTCCTCCCTATTTCTCCTTTCCTCCCTTCTAATATACTCAAAGGAGTGTGAAAAGGGGCGCTAAAGAGATGAGGCAATTTGCAAAAAGCAGCAATGCTTCCAGAGCCTACCTTTACTTCTTTCTAATACTATTCAATATTCATCAGTCCATCTGTAAATTTTTTCACTCAATGAGCCACCTAAAGGAACTTGGGACTTTATGGGAATATACTTTACTAATATACGTGTATGGTACTATGCTGATTTGCCCCCATTTGTAAATCTAAGCTCTCATTCAGTGGCTCCCCCTGCCCCCGCCACATACACACACACACACACACACACACACACACACACACACACACACACACATCTGGGGGTGTTCATAGCTTAATATTTTATAGAATGAAGACAGCCAGAAAACTGAAATCTGGATAAATGAGATCACATTGGCTTTTTTTTAGGCAATCATCTGCCCCATTGGTTGATTATTCATTAACTTTAGAAAGGCTACAAAAGAACAAGCATACAAGGGCAATGCAGAGGACAGAAGGAAAGCAGCAGGGTCAATAAATACCAGGTACCACATGCATGCAATCAAGCCTGTAAAGGATGTGGGTTGAGCCATATGGATATTGAGGAGTCAGGCCTAAGCATCATGTTCTCTGGAGCTTCCTGTGGTGAGCTTCTCAGCCCAGGGGATAAAGGGCGAGGCATCTGAGAGAGAGCAGGACCCCAATGTCAAGGACAGCTCATATATTTTAAAAAATAGGTGTTGAATCTAGGGATTACAGAAAAAAAATTAGCGACTGCAATGGATATTTTTGGATATAAAACATGCTTCTGTGTACATCGTGTTTCCATTATGTTCCAGCTCAGTTTGCTTACCTTCTGTTTTATAGTAAATGTGATTTTTCTCTTTAAAATATTAACTAATAGTAATGTTCAGAAATCTAGTTTTATAACATTTCTACATGAAACACATCCAAATCTGATATTTTCCTAAATCAATTTTAAACATGCTCTAAAATAATTAAGGCTTCCAAAGGCAAACACATTATGTGGTATATAAGCCATTAAGACTTGCCTGATGGTTTTGCCTTGAAGATCAGAGCAAGAAATATATACAATATTGAGCTCAATATTTTGAGCATTACGAGTCTTCTAAATGTTCCCTCATGTTTCTTTTTTTAGTAGAATGAATGAAAGGAACAGTTCCTCTTGATCTGACATTCAAACCAAATGGAGAGGATCCCAGTATAAAATCAACCAAGTGAGAGTACAGTGAAGTAGCTAGTGAACACTGAGGGGCTGCTAAGGTTTGCCTTCCCTGATCTCCAGTGTCTCTTCATCTCAGATTTACCAGGTAGAGGAGACACCAGATATCATCACCATCCTAGCCACAGGCTGAGCGAGGTGTGTTAGCCATGGTTGTTAGGAGACACTGTGCAATCCCAGAAACAACACCAAGATTTGATAATTATCTATTGTTCTCTTCGTATTTACTTGAAAGGAAACAAAATGTTCTCTAGAGCAGAGCCAATGAACATTGCTCACAAGAATAATAGAAATGAGATATTAATCAAACATATTCTAATGACTCCAGGGAAAGAATGATATGAATAATAAAGTGATTAATAGGAGACAACAAACCTTTGAATCCCTGTCAGCATTTGTATGCAGCATGCTTGGATAATTTAATGAATTAATATATCCTCCATGAAAGCCTGGAAGCCAGAATTAGCTTCAGCGGAGTCACACCTCATTTTCAAGAGTTTTCAAGCTTTGTGCTAATTCCCTGAATTGGTATGCAAGCCAGACTTGTTGATTTAATGTTCATGGCAGAAATGAAATTTAAAAACTAAAACATATCACGACCTAGTGGGCTTTTAGTGAAGCACTAGACAATGTCAGTTTTGATTGAGTTCTTCTTCTAGCAAAGGTAATTTAGCACATGCCAACTCACTTACAAAACAACAACAAAATCCTTGTCACCCAAGCTGTAATGAAATCTTGAAGGAAAATCTCTACAAAGAAAACAGGAGATAAACTATAACAAGTTTATCAGAGAAACGTCAAGGAGGGAACCATGATTGTGAAAGGACATTCTTCTTCTTCTACATAATCTTTAAGTCAGGCTGAACTTTCTGCCAAAAAAGATAACTTAATAATAATGAATCAGTTTGTTTCCTTGCAAGAGATATGCCAGTATTAAAACAGTGTCTGGCGGCCAAGTACCAAAAACATGGCAACAAATTAAAATGGACCATAAAACCAGTAAATGGTCTTAGAGAGACTTTTAAGGAGACAAGCAACCAAATCTAAATTGTCCTTTTTTAAAATTTATTTCATTGTTTAAAGTATTACAAATAGTAGTACACATGTCTCTTTTATTCCCCATTAACCTCCCCTTGGCTTCCCCTACCCCTCTGCACATGCCCTCACCCCCCACCCCCCAGTGTCTTGTGTCCATTGGTTGTTAAAACACATATTGGAGTGGGAATGGCAAGGGAGTCTGTCTCCAATGAAGGCAACCTTCATTGAAGGGGCCTATTGGAGGGGGCTAGATACAAAGGAAGGTAGGAATTTAAAAACCCAGCCAGGTTCTCTTTGCTTCTTCAGCAGTTGCTATTTTAAAACTTTTCATTTCTAACCTATGTTTCTTTGTTAATTTTCTGTAACTCATCGTTCAGGAAAGTAGATCTGAATTTCGGTCTAATTCTTTTCTACGGTACCCTACTCCTTCAGAAAAAATAAATTTCTCTCTCCAGTCACACAGCTTTCAGGTCATGATACAGCAAAACACCTTCTGTAGATGAATGCTAAGAAAGGGAAATGAGACAAAACAAAGAGAAAAACTTTTCCCTGTAGATTTCACACCCTGACTTTCTGAGATCTCGATAGCTTTCAACTGCTTTGAAAGTTGAAGATCAATCTTGGCCAGCTTGTGAGAATCTCTGCCAGTATTTTGGGGGAAACATTGGGAACTTTAAGGGCAACCTTAACTGGCATGCCCTCTTTGCACTAGCAGAAAGCTGCCTCCCCCCAAAACAATAACACCATAACCCACAACAGTGTTTCTTACGGGTCCGTGAAAAAGAGTTTCTTCTTTCTCTCATACAGCCCCATCAGTCAGCTGCAGGTCCATGTCTCCCCTACCCAGGTAGATCATCAATCTTCCACTCTCTCCTTCCAAACAAACTAGCAAACCACAAAAATACCTCCCTCCATGAAATGTGATAGGATTTGGTAGCACTATCTAAACTCCTTCTTGTGACTACAAACTTTAGATGATACACTCATAGTTATTAACACCTGGTTTACAATTTTCCTTGTAAATCCAACTTCGGACACTACCTAAGATAATGTACCCATTGTGGTGAAGCTGGTTTCACCCTCCAGGCTACTGCGGACATGCGCTTCATGAGTTCAACCTGGAACTTCCACAGGCCAGGAGGGATGAAAGTTAAAGTTTTGAAATGCAGGAACAGAGAAGTCAAACTGTACAAGAAAGGGGAAAAGAAAAGAAAAGATTTGTGTGTGTTTTTTGGTTTTTATTTTATTTTATTGATTTTTTACAGAGAGGAAGGGAGAGGGATAGATAGTTAGAAACATCCATGAGAGAGAAACATCGATCAGCCGCCTCCTGCACACCCCCTACTGGGGACTTGCCCGCAACCAAGGCACATGCCCTTGACTGGAATCGAACCTGGGACTCTTCAGTCCACAGGTGGACGCTCCAGCCACTGAGCCAAACTGGCCAGGGCGAAAAGAAAAGATTTGTAAGTTAGGGTTAATTTGATCATGGGAAATTTGATAGGAGGAGTGATAGTGATGAACCAGGTTCTTGCCAGGTTAGAATAGGTTGTTAGCAAATGAGGAGGAAGGGGCTGGAGATATTGAAGTAAAGACCAGAGGTAGGAAGAACAAGTGTGTGGAAAGGATGGAAAAGATAGGTAATTGTGGTCAGAGCAAAAAGGCAAAAGCAAAATTACAAATAGCAGCAAATAATTTTTAATTCATGTCCCTTTTCATCTATTGATGAACTCTCACCTATACCCAGTATGAGATTTTCTTCTCCATTCCTCCTACCATCACCTGCAATTCATGTCCCTTTAATTCAATCAATTTTCAATATATTTGCTATGCCCATAAAAATAGGTGTAGTTTTTCTCCTACTCTACAATAGTGTTTATTTTACTCTACAATTTTTCCATAAGTATTGCAGTCTAAATATTCAAGCTCTTTTTTAAAAATTTATTTCTTCAATGTTTTCTTTTTGCTGGGATCCCCACCTCAAGCTATAGCTTGCTCAAGTGTTTTTATCATACTTATCAAATAATAATTTAAAAAAAAACCGGCTTATGTCTTTCTTCTTCTATCTAAACTCACCAAAAGAGCATGTTCCACATTAACTAAATAGTTCTTCTTCCCCAATAGCTACTACAAATGATCTTCCTAAAAGTACCCAGTGACCTCCTGTATTATCTTTGTTCATTATTTTTCCTTGTGATTCTCATCCCCAAGCTATCTTATTCAACTTTTCTGAGCATTTCTAGTCAGTCTCATTTGTTAGTTGACATTACAACTTGAACAATGCCCTCAGATAAAGTAGAATTCACCACACAGAAATGTAATATTTTTTTCTTTCTCCTATTTCTTCCACTCAATGGTGTACCAGGGGTCCTCAAACTATGGCCCACGGGCCACATGCAAATACAAATATTGTATTTGTTCCCGTTTTGTTTTTTTTAACTTCAAAATAAGATATGTGCAGTGTGCATAGGAATTTGTTCATAGTTTTTTTTTAAACTATAGTCCGGCCCTCCAACAGTCTGAGGGACAGTGAACTGGCCCCCTGTTTAAAAAGTTTGAGGACCCCTGGTACTATGAAATAATGTCACATTCATTTTTTGTCAAATTACTCAAGCTGCCTTAATGCTTAGTAAAAAACAGTTGCATGATAAACATTTTATTAACTTCCTATTAATGTTAACCCTGTTATTTACATATATTTTCAGACATTTTACTTCAACAATAATAAAATTGTATGACCCTATTTGTTCATTAGAAATCAACCATGTGCATTCTAGAGAAAAAGTTTTCTTATTCCAGATCTGACATTAATAACTTCTATGAACAAAAAATGTAGAAAATGCACACACACAAAAGTAGTTTGAAAGCAAATAAATCATCAAAAATTTAAATTCCCTGGATAATCATACCCAGGACACGAACTAGTGCAACTAATATTCATTCATTCTGTACTCCTTTCCAGTCACAGCCCAGTGATTAGAAGTCAGCAACTTCTAATTGCAGTTTCTTCCAATCCCAACATACTTCCCTCCTGCCAAAGGTAACCGCTAACCTGACTTTAAACATAACACATAAGTTTTTTTTTTAATATATTTTATTGAATTTTTTACAGAGAGGAAGGGAGAGAGATAGAGAGTTAGAAA
>NW_005358650.1:3022051-3047334 GCF_000412655.1 Myotis brandtii
CTACTGGGGATGGGCCCGCAACCCAGGTACATGCCCTTGACCGGAATCGAACCTGGGACCTTTCAGTCCGCAGGCCTACGCTCTATCCACTGAGCCAAACCGGTTTTGGCAACACATAAGTTTTGGTTGTACAAAAACTTAGGTAGATCATATGAATAAATATTAAATTTTTATCATATAAATAGAAAATAAATCCTCTTTTATAGTACACTAAAACATTCACAATTTAAAACATTCACAATTTATCCTTTATTAACTGAGAGAAAAATCAGTAAATTCCATAAAGTATAAATTTCACACAACAATATGGCATTACTGTGCAATAAAAATAGGAATTATTTTACATAATAAATATATATATATTTCTACTTGAAATTGTAGATATATGTGAATATATATTATATATTTGAATATAATCATAAATTTATGTATTATAAGTTCTACAATGTTAGAAATAATTTATTTCTGATACAAATATAAGAAGAAAAATCTCTTCTAAAGATGACATTAAATTATCATCAATGGAGAGTAGGTAGGGTAGAATGTTTATGAGGAACAGGTATCTAGATTGTTTAAAAGTATCTTTCCACAAATCTCTTATTTATAAGGGAATATATTAATCCTATATGTGAACAACCAGGTGGATATTTAATAAAGTGATCAAAGACAACATAAGCAATATTGGGTCAAACCAAGGTATAGGCCTCCTGAATAAAATACATTGAAAAGTTGAAAACACAACTGTGATACTGCTTCAAAAAACACCATTATCTAGATCAAATCATGAGGAAACATTAGAAAAAAAGGGACAGATTCAGAGACAGAGAAGCATCGATCAGACCATCAAACCTCAGAGGGAAGAAAAGGGAGGGGGGAAGAGAGAGAGATCAAACACAAAGGTCTTGTATGCATGCATAAGCATAACCAATGGACACTGACACTAGGGGGATGAAGGCACGAGCAGAGGGGTGGGGGGACGATGAGGGTTTAAGGACACATATGTAATACCTTAATCAATGAAGAAAATAATAGAAGAAACAAATGTTATATAAATGGAATTATGCATTGTTTTTCTTGTGCTATTGATATTTTCACTAAGTATAATTCCCTAGAGAGTCATCCAAGTTGTTTTAAAAAACTGTAAACATACTTCAAAGCCAATGTTTATTAAAATACATTTCATTTTCAAAATTTAATAGCATCTACAGCTATCAGTTGTTAAAGTGTGTATACATTTTTGGTACACCCTATAAATTTAGTTCCTTCCTTTTTGTTGCTGAGTTGTATTTCATGGTGTATATACATATAGAATAACAGTTTGTTTAACCATTCACCTATTGAAGAACATTGGGGATATTATAGTTTTTTGACTATTACAAATGAAGTCTCCATGAACATTAAATATCACTTTTTGTGTGAACACAAATTTTATTTCTCTGGGATAAATACCCAAGAGTTCAATTGTTATGTTGTATGGTTCATGCATGTTTAGTTTTATTTTTTAAAAAGTGACAAACTTTTGCAGATTGGCTTTACCATTTAAACTCCCATGAGCAATCTATGAGTGATTCAATCTCTCCATGAAATCACCAGTATTTGTTGTTATGACAATTTTTTTAGTTATTCTGGGAAGTATACAATGATATCTCATTTTAATTTTCCTTTCCCTGATGGCTAATTATACTAAATATTTTCGTCAGTAAAATGTCTGTTATGTCTTTTGTGCATTTTCAAATTGCATTTTTGTTTATTTTTTACTGTTGAATTTTGAGATTTTCTTTTGTTTTATAAATATTAATTCTGAGGTGTAATTGATACACAAAGAACTAAATATATTGAATGTGTACAATTTGATGAGTCTGAAAATATGTAAACACCTGTAATACTATCACTACAAACAATGTAATAAACACATCCAACACCTCCCAAAGTGTTTTTTTTTAAGTCCTGTGTGTGTGCGTGCGTGCGTGTGTGTGATTAAGAACACAAATTTTGAAGTGCACAGTATGGTATTGTTAACTCTGTTGTATATCTCTAAAACTCATTTATTTAGTGTAAATGAAAGTTTATATCCATGGAACAACTCTCTTTTTCTTCTGCCCCTCCCAACCCTTTGCAATCACTATTATATTCCTTATTCTATGAATTTGATTAGTTTAGATATCTCATATGTGGCATCATACAGCATTTGTCCTTCTGTGATTAGCTACTTTCACTTAATATAATGTCATTCAGGTTCATCCATTTTGTTTTAAATTGCATGATCTCCTTCTTTATAGAGGCTGAATAATACTCCATTGTTTGCATTACATGTCACATTGTCTTTATCCATCTATCTTTTGATGGATACCTGGGGTAGTTTCCATAGCTTGGCTATTGTGAAAAGTATTACAACAAAGACATTTCTTCAAGATTTTCATTTTAAATTTTTGGATATGTATACACAGAAGAGGTTGCTGGATCATACAGTAGATCTGTTTTTAAGTTTTTGAGGAACCTCCATACTGTTTTCCATAGCTGCTATGCCATTTTACATTCCCACCAATAAGGTTCAAAAGCTCTCTTTTCTCCACAGCCTCACCAACACTTACCTTTTTAAAAATTTTTGATAATAGACACCCTAACAGTTTTGAGGTGTTATCTCATTGCAGTTTTGATTTGCAGTTCTTGATAATTAATGACATTAAGTGTGTTTTAGATACCTGTTGGCCACTTGAATGACTTTTTGTAGAAATTTCTGTTCAATTCCTTTGCTCATTTTTAATTGGTTTATTTAGGTTGTTTGTGCTTTTGTTTGTTTGTTTTGTTTTTACTATTAATTTGTAGTATGTTCCCATGGGCCTTTGCAGAGCAAATGTTTTTAATTTTGATGAGATACAACTTGTATGTTTATCTTTTCTGGATTGTGTTTTCGTGTGAAGACTATGACCTTGGCCTCTTTTTATCCCCCTAAAGTTGTACTGCTTATCTTTTACATTTATATCAATGATCCATGTTGAGTTATTTCTTAAATAATGTGTGAAGTTTATTTTCCACCATCATTTATTGAATAGGCTATCTTTGTTGAATTGCTTTACTACCTTGTAAAAAATCAGCTGGGAATATTTGTGTGGTTATATGTGGTCTGTCACTTCACCAGTAGCAACTATCTTGATTACTGTATCTATATAGGAAAGTTTAATAAGCAGCAGAGTAACTATTCCTACTTCATTCTTTATTAATATTGTTTTAGCTATGCTAGTTTGTAGGAATTTTGATAATATTTGAATTAAACCTATCGATCTGTTTGGGGGAAAAATGACATTTGCTACATTGAGTCTTCTACTCCATGAACATGGTATGGCTCTCTATTAATTATATAATTTTAAGTTTACCCTTTCTGTTCATGGTTTATTAAGTATATATATGTTGATTTTTTTAAATGTGTTGGTTGTTTTTATGGCCACCTCCAGAAACAGATGGACCCCATACAAAATTTGGTTCAAAAGTTAAGACTGACCCTACCTCACATTACCTAGAGAGTCTAAAAAGATTTATTACTTATATTATTGAAGCCTCTCAGGGATCAAAGAAGAACTCTTAAGTAGGTCCATAATGGCTTAAGAGAGCAAGGAAAGAAGACAGGCCTGGGTTTATATTATGGTTAGGGGATGGGGTCAGGGTAAATGTTCATACATAGTGGAAGGGGTTTGCATGGTTTGAATTCCCCACATGTAATAAAGGAAGGACAACTCAGGCTTTTCCATCAGCTGGTCAAGATGTGGGTCAGAAGGGAAAAAAGGAGGAGTGAGGCTTAACAGCTCTCAGAGTAAAGAATAAAAATAAAAAATGGAGTCAGACCTCTCCAAGACAATCTTGCATTATGCAACTTTGATATGTTTACTTACTATTTCTATAAATGTTTTTTTAGATTGTTTGGGCTATTCCACATATACAAGCATGCTACCTACAAATACAATTTTAGTTTCTCCTTTTCATTCTGTATGCCTTTATTTATTTTTCTTGTTTTATTGCAGTGGCTAAATCTTTTCGGTGCTATATTGAAAAAGGCTTGCTCTCAATCCTTGGAGAGAACATTCACTTTGTCACCACCAAGTATGATATTAGTTAGGCATTTTAATGGGCTACAGTAAAAGTTTTGTAAAATGTTCTTTCTGTGTCAATTAATATGACCATATGATTTTTCTTCTTCAGTTTGCAAATACTAAATGCCTTTATAAATGTGAAAAAGCAAATATTTCAATGTATTAACAATATTTTTCTCAATCAACCTATCTCAAAATCAATTTGATTTCTTTTTGTAAATTACAGGGCAAAACAAATGTTTATTCTTGTTATTACATTGTATGATTTTTTTATTCAACAATATTTCTTTTTTCACTTGAACATAATTATGAAATTTCTACATATACCTTTAATATTCTTGTAGAAATCAGTATAACCTGTTATATATCGTAAAGAATAGCATCTCTTTGAATTGTTTTATTTTAGCATAGTACAAAGACATTTTTAGTTAGTCTCTTAATAAAATTTATATTGTTAATAATAATGATGATAGTAATGTTCTCCCAAACGTTGAAAAAAAAAGTGTCATGCAAAACTAGTCATAAATTTGTAAGTAAGCTTTCCCTGATTCTCTTTCATGGTATTTTAAATTCATAAAGTAGGTTTTGTTTTTTAGTTCTATATATTTTACAAATTGGAAATTTAGTGAGTAATTTTCACTGGTTATCATCTGTGTTTCCTCTTCAGTTTCAAACACTTATTTATCAAGATTTTTTTTTTTTAAAAGCAACTTTCCTTGGCAATGTCTTTCCCAACCATTTCTTCCAATTAGGTCTAAGCTGTTCAAGACTATTTTTTTATGGTGGATTGATTGATTGATTGATTGATTGATTTACTAGAGGCCCGATGCACAAAATTCATGCAAGAGTAGGCCTTCCTTCCCCCGGCTGCCGGCACCAGCTTCCCTCTGGCACCCGGGACGGCTGCCAGCACCAGCTTCCCTCTGGCCCCCGGGACCCAGGCTTCCATCCAGCTCTGGCTTTGTCCAGCAGGACATCCAGAATGATGTCTAATTTAATTAGCATATTACCCTTTTATTATTATAGAATTTTATGAAAAGAAAGCCTGCTTTTATTCCAAGTATTCTTCTTGGAGGTAGACAGGAAAGAAATTATTGCTAGTTGAAAAGGCATTTTCTGACTTGGCCCATTTATGACAAAGGCTAAATCTTCATTGAACGTAGATGAAAGTGTTGGCATCTAGTGGCAGAGGCCTACTATGTGGTAGAGACAGGGAAGATAAACTTCCACTTACTCTAAGGAAGAAAAGGGAAACTAAAATATTATTCTGTGTCTTCACTCCCCCTGGTTCATACATATTTGCAGATGGTTAAATATTGTAAATTTTTCACACAAGTGTCATGTAGCATGAGGTGACAAGTAGTCTCCTAAGTATGAACTGAAAATCCTGGAGTACTTCCATGCTAAACAAAACTTTGTATCAATGACAGCTGTTCAAATGTACTTAAATCTTTCCAGAAAGCAGGAAGATGATAATGTGAAATTATGTAAGTGCTTGGGGATCTCCCACAATCATAAATCATATATGGAAAACAAAGCAAGCCCTGGACAAAATTGCAAAGTAGAAGAAAGTGTATCTTAAGTATTCCCCACCCCCAACCCCACTTTGTCAGAGTGCCTCTCTTTCATTTGTATGCAGAGTCTAATGATCTCATTACTCTTTTTAATAGAACAGGGACCCAACCCTAGGACCTTGTGAGTACAGTGCTACTGACCAACAAGGTCCTTTCCTTGCTCTTTAAAACAACAGTTATAATTTTCATAACTTTAGTTATATATCTTCAGGGAATATGAGCTAAAATGAAAATATACATAGACAGTAATCACTAAATAAGTATTATAAACCTAGCCATATGGAAGTGTACCTAATAACTGATGATGGCTAACTTAATACATTTAAAACATAAAATGAGCATCTACAAGTTTCCAGGAAGTATAAGAGTTATTACCAATTACATAGATAAGTGTTGAATCTATTCTGAAAAGTTGATATTAAGATAACTAAACTATGTCTATCTATCTATATCTATCTATCTATCTATCTATCTATCTATCTATCTATCTATCTATATCATCTTTTCTGGGTCTTCTTTTTTCTATCTAAAACATGTAGGAATGTTTCCTTAAGTTGCAATAGAATGCATGAATCATTTCTCTTGATACTTCCAGACAGTGAATGCAAAAACAACCAGGGGTTATGTGAAAACCACTGCTGTGAATGGGAAAAAAAAAGTGTTGATTCTGACAAATAGCAGTAGTAGTGATTCTTTTAAAAAATAATTTAATTGTTTCTTCTTCTGAGACGTTATTTAATTCTCTAAAGTTTAACAGTTTACAAAGAATTCAAATAGCTTACTTTGTGTAAATTTCTAAGAAAATACAGGTAAGTTCTAAATTTACATTATTAATATACATTCACTAATCAAGTATACAGGAAAGTAATATTAATTTTCTATAACAAATTGAATTTAGCAAAGGAGTACCTAATTCTGCTGATATCTGAAAACTAACTCTTAGCCTTCCATTCTCTCTAGAAGTACATTATGTGAGAGCAGGTACATTGTTTTGTTTCCACATAACATAGTATATCTCAATAAATATATGTATAATACAGTATATTATTTTTGTCATTTTAATAACAATTTTAGCAGTACATATGGATTTATTTCTGTTTTAAAACAGACTGGTTTGAGTATACATTCATTAAAAGAATTCAACTTGTGGTTTCCCCATTTTGATATAAGTTGGTCTTCTGCCATGCCTCTAAATTGTAAGGAGGGAACAATCATCTGATATTGGGCTTCCCCTCATCATGTCTAGAATTTATGTTGCCGAGGCCCTCTTGCCACAGGTTTAATCTATACCATCATTCCTCACTTTACAATTTATTCTCTTTAAATCTATTCCCCCAAAATTTAGACTCCAGAAATATAGAGGCTGGATGAATGTTCCAAATTGAGCCTTTGGACATTTAATGCATCTATGTCTATAAGAAGTGTTCATCTCAAAAGTGTTTTATTTCAAATCAAAGTATCTACTATAAGCTAAAACATCTCTTTATCACTTTAATTAATTTTTCTACTCTTTGCTCTATCCACTAAATCTGCAAGGGGATCAGAGGGGTATTATTTACTGAATGGGAAGAAATATTTGGGGAAATGAAAATATATTTTTTAAAATAATATATGTATTTTATTTAACGCAATATATTGAAAATGTTATTTCAACATATAATCAATATTTGAAAACATTGATATATTTTGCATATTTTAATTTTCAAAAAATGAATGTTGACATTATTGCAGGGTTCCCATTTGCCCACATGCACCCACCACGGCTTCCCTCTCCCTTGGCCTTTCAACAAACTATCGTCAGTATCCATGGGGTATGCATATATGTTCTTTAGCTAATCTCATCACCTTCTTTATACAGTAATGCCCCCCCTCCCCTTGGACACTGGCTTTATTTTAAAATTCTTCAAATATTATTTCATGGTAAAGTTTGATGGAATACTGTAGTAGTGATCAAAAAGATTTTGAGACATAAACTTTATAACAACAAAGAGATACAGACTATTTAAGAGAGAGAAAAGGACTGAGAATTTTAGAAAAGTAAAACATTTGGGGCTCTTCAAATACAAGTATCTGATGCAAATGATCGACAAGGTGTAATATATTTGAAAGAATGCAACTTGACAAATGAGGACCATAACAATTAGCCCTTGGATACTATTTATACTTCTGATTTTCTATTCCACCTCTCACATGAAAAAACAAACATTCTTCTAATACTAGCTTTTCCAAAAATCATCTTCAAGCCACTGACACAGAATTTTGAGAGAATCTGATTTTATCTTCTGAAACATTGATTTCCGCATGGATAGTTGCAGGTTTTTCCTCCCTTTTAAGAGCAAGATCACATTAGAAGAGTGAAGTGATCACATTACCTCTCTCTTCTTATATCTTATAGAAAATAATGTTTAAATTATAATGTGTTCCTGGTCTTTAAAGATGAAATATTTACTTCCCCACCCTTAACAAAGACCTATTAACAGAGATAACTGGGTAATATAACACATTAGCATTTTGTTCCAATTCCTCCCAAGCCATGACTTCTTTTCTAAAGGGGAAATATAAATAAAACTTTCAACAAAAATGCACCTCAACTTGCAAATGACCAACTTATGGTCCATTCCAATGATTAAAACATAGTTACATGGAAGGAATAAAGTTGTATAAGAAAGATCAAATTATGAAAAGGCAGTTACTTTCTTGATGTCTACAGAATATTCTGCTGCCAATCATATCCTGGCAGAGAAAATGCCAAAACCTAAAATATCACTGACTCTTGAAAATATCACAGCTCCATGGAAAGTGATTTCTTAAAACAATTTCTGAAGGAGCAGTAGGCAACAGACATGACAAGTGTGTATTTGGATTGAGCCCTCTTTTATCGGCTTCATAATTTTTCTGATAGCTGGATGTGACCAGACATTTTGGGACTATTTAGTCACAAACAATGAAGAAAGATAACCAAATAAATGCAAAAAGAAAACAAATACAATATATGAAAATGTGTCATTTTCTTCTATGTGACTAATCCACTAATTATAAAAGTTCCCTAAGTTTTTCAGGACCAAAAAATCAATTTTCTCCTTTTTTAAGACTTCATTTAACAACGTTGATTTGCTCTCTGTTATAGGGTGTACCTCATTACCTTTCAAATTTGCATAATCACAGAATGCTTGATTAAGGAATGGAAGCTTTGAGTATAATAGATATGCATGCATGATTAGCTGTAGGAGGGGACCTGTAATTATGTGGTGTATAAATATACATCTATATATTTTAAAGCTTCATAATAAACACAACAAAAGTCTTGACATTTATTTTAAAAGTCTTCATCATAAATTTAAAAAGGAAAACAACAGTATGTTTAAAAGAACTAGAAACACTTGATCCATGCTTTCAGAGGGGAAATTTACAATGGGTTATAAAATTAATATTTGCTATCAAAAATATTGGTGACTTTTGGAAAGATAGATGGAGCCTTTGGTTTCCCAGATATTTTTGTGCTATGAGAACTAAATATCCCAATTCCTTAGGCATGCAAAGAGTACTGTTGATCTGAATTCAAAACTGGTATATCCTTTATTCACTTTCCCCCTCTGTCTCTCCTCACCCTCTGGTACAAATGCCTATAAACACATACCACACCACAACTGCTTCCAAATATCAATATGGCCCAGGTGGCATTGTTTAGTGGTTGAGCTTTGACCTATGAACCAGGAGGTCACAATTCAATTCCCAGTCAGGGCAAATGCCCAGGTTGCGGGCTTGATTCCCACTGTGGGGTAATGATTCTCTCTCATAATTGATGTTTCTTTCTCTCTCTCTCTCTTTCTCTCTCCCTCCCTTCCTCTATGAAATTAATAAAAATATATTTTTAAAAAACCCCACAAAAACAAATATCACTGTGAACTTCAAACTTGACAATTGCTAAAGAATAAATTACCAATTGTCATATATACATAAAACAAAATGATAAACTATTAACTTTATTTCCATAGTAAGTTTTAAAAAGCCACTTAACTAAATTCAAATATCAACCATATTTTAAATACCCTAACAATCATATTATAACAAAATTAGAAATTTATTTTATGAGTCAAACTTTTTCGAAGTCCAGGATGACTCCTATTTATCTACTTATCTGTATTTAGTAATAATCACATTACCTCACTCTTCTTGTACCTTACAGAAAATAATGCTTACATTATAATGTGTTCCTGGTCTTTGAAGATAAAATATTTACTGACCCAACCTTAACAGAGATATCTGGGTAATATAACACATTAGCATTTTGTTCCAACTCCTTCCAGGCCATGAATTCTTTACTAAAGGGGAAAAATAAATAAAACTTTCAACAAAAATGCACTTCAACTTGCAAATGACCAACTCATGGTCCATTCCAATGATTAAACCATAGTTACATGGAAGGAATAAAGCAGGAATAAGAGAGAGCAAATTATGATGTAAATATCTGTCCATTTCACCATCATATAAAACTTGAGAACAACATCTATGAATTACTCCATGCTTTTCTTCTTCAAATGGCAAGCAGGTATAAAAATAAATCAGAGAAAGTTACAAGTAGTAAAAAATTAATGAAAATATTTTATCAAATATTACTTTGTATATTATTTTATTTTAATATATATAAGCATTAGAAAATTGTCTTCTGTCAAAATGAATGGGCTTTTAAAATTTCTTACAAAGTTTTTCTAATAAACCTCAGACTTCTTAAAAGAGTGTTAGATGAAGCAAAAAGCAAAATCATACTTTAAAAGGGCTCTATTATTTGGGAATTAAAATAATGATTCAAAATTAAAATTGTTACTTATTAGGGCCATACGCTGCACACAATATTCCTGTTGATGTCAACAGGAGTTCCAATGAGGATGTGGGCAACATATGGACCTGGAATTTTTTTAAATTAAAAACCAATGTTTTGCTACACTGATGTGTGTTCTGAAGAGGGATTTCTGGAGCATAACACCAAGTTGCTGAGTTCACTGTTTTAGGAGAAGATCTAAGTCAGTGATCATACATGCAGCTCAGTGTTAGATTTGAAACACAGAAATATAACTTTAATATTGCTCACCCTGTGACATTAGGATATATTCTGTTTTTAAGAATAATGAGAGTTTACTTCAGTTGTAATTTTTCATTTTGATAACTAAAATAAATTCAAGTAATTTCCCAATTTACTGAAAATTGAATACTAAACTGTAAAGTTAGAAATGAAGACTGAATGTTTATAGACTTTTTTATATCTTTCAAAGTATATGTAGGATTTCTTGTGGTGGATTTATTGAAAAAAATAGCCCGTTTCTCCATGTTTCTATCCACATTTGAACTAACTACACAAGAGTTTATTTCTCTACACAATGACTCGAGATAAACTTTTGACTTTTGGTCAATAGAGTATGATGAAAGTGATGGTATTCAGTATGAAAATGGATATATGGAGAAGATCTAAGTCAGTCTAGTTGTCCTAACTGAAACCTTCCAACCAGAAAGAGCCTAATGAAGATCAGAAAATCTTCATTGCTAATCTACAGATGCATGGGTGAGAAACAACTAGATACACCATCCAGCAAGCCTCCAAGCTTATAAATTATAAATGTTAATCCACTGAATTTTTAGGTGGTATTGTTACGCAGCACTACTGTGGCAATATATTTCTACAACATTACTTTCTCTCTATTAAATAAATGGTATGTCACTACTTGAGTTAGATCAGTTAAAAAAAAAAGAAGAAGAAAACATGGAATGGCAATGCACAAAGAAGACTAGGCAAGCAGAATCCAAAGCAACTAAATAGATCCCATAGGGCTTATATGTGCTAGTATTAGGTAGCAAAAGTATTTGCTTATAGTGTAACTTTTGTACTCAGAGAGATCCAGGTTACAATCTTAGCACACTACCTCTTATCAGTCCAGGCCAAATGGCCCCTCTGCTAATTCCTAAGATAGACTCTGTTTTTGCTGCTGCTGCTATAGTTACTACTGACTAAATAAGCAATAAGTTGTTTTGTGCCGATGTTTCAAAGAGACACTGATGTTTAAATCACATTGGTTTTGGATTTTGCTAATATAGAGCACTGACCCTAAAAGACATCTTGTCTATGCCTTGTTATTACTGCTGGGTACCACTGCAGACAGAAAAGGTATGAGTATAAGACTTAGGCTTGTCTTGTATTTGATAAAAGCAATTATAAAAAAATATATGTGTTTTTTTTTTGTATTTTTGCTGTGACCCAAAGAAGATGTTATTAATCTCAATTTGGAATGTGAATGATAGTTGTCAGATATAGATCTAGTTTGATAAAAAATAAAAGTATTTTAATATTTATCAATTAACTATCTAGAAATAAACACCACATATTCAGATGTAGAGGTAAAAGTCTTGTAAATTAAACTGTAATTCAATGATGCCACAACATTTGTATTTTCAGTAGCATGCTGGTATTGTTTTTTTAAACATATGTTTTTAAAAATTCTTGTGCTACATATCAATGTGGAATGTCATTAAATGTTAGCCTAATTAAAAAGAAAAATCTATATATCATCAGGAAATAAATAGATACAACACATATACCAAAAGATGTTGCTTTTGCTCTTATAGCAACCCAAAACAATCAATGATAACACTTTCTAGTCTGTGAAGATACAAATCATTCATTCATGCCAAAGCAGCAAGAGATGCCTTAGAAGACTGCATGAGTTAGGTATCACAGTGGAAAATTCATGTGAATTAGTCTATGTCCAATGGGATAAGTTTCAACTGTTAAATATGAAGTGTGGCTTTTACTGAAATTCACTGACATCTAGTTAGTTGATCTGTACAAGAATGTGAACATGTGGATATAACTGCCTGGCAATGTATGGAAAATAAATGTTGGCATTTTTTCCCTTCAACCTTCTATTTGCTTGGTGCAACATTCTCAATGCACCAAAGACTTAGAAAGAATAAGAATCTGAGACAAAGTTGTATTAGAACCATATGTGCCTATAAAATAAGTCAGCAAAGAATGAGGATGAATGTAAAGGAGGACAAAAAGTAACTTAATGAATGAAAAGTACTTAGAACTTAAAGTACAAAATACTTGTTGGAGTGCTACTAAAAACCAATGTTTAGCAATATATGTCAAAGCACAACTTTTCTAGTTATTCTGGACTGATTTAACGCTCTGTGATTCTTTCTTTCCCTCTGTCTCTACTTCTCTTTATTCTTTCTTTTCTCCCTTCCTTCCTTCCTTCCTTCCTTCCTTCCTTCCTTCCTTCCTTCCTTCCTTCCTTTTTTCCTCCCTCCCTCTTTTCATTTTTTTTAACAGAAAATTTAGACAAGATGGCTCATGTGCCCATTATCTGTAGTTTAAAAAGGAGGGACCCATTTTCATCCATATCATGGAGTTCAGTTTCCCCAAAAGTTAAGAAAGGTTGAAAAATAAACAACAAAACAAAACAAATGAGCAAAAAAAAAAAAAAAACCTTCTAGAACATTTGCAAAGACTACAGTACTTTCTCAGTATGATAAGTTTCTAGATGTTCTGAAAAAATAGCAAACTCTGGCTATTGTTATCTTGTTCTCATTAAAATAATGTTTGTTCAGAAGTGTAGAATTCATTATTTTCTATTTGTTAATATGCAACACACATATATACTTCACATTTGATAAATGCAATCTAACCCAATTTTAGTAATATCCTTATAATAATTATAATTATTTTTTCTATCAGATAATTGAATTAAAGTGAAATGTGAAATCTATAATAACACCAAAGTCAATATTTTCTAAGTGCAGACTACATATATTGAACACTTTAACTCTCAAGCAGCAGAGTATAATTCCTGGTGAGAGCCAAAATAAATGAGTTGAGATGCTCATTCTGTGCTTTAGACCTACTTCTAATATTTGTAAGTGAAAATTAAGTATATATCCTTAAGTATTTAAAAAAAATGTACCAAAACAATTGCCATGGAGTCAAAACTTCTATAAGTTACTTTTATAGAATTAACAAGGCAGAGCCATCTATCTCTTCTTTCATACATCTCCATTTCACTTCAACAAATGCACTAACTCTGACTTGGCCAAAAGGGAAGGGTTCAAACTATAAAAGTCAGTCCAACACTATCAAGCAAATGTTTGTAACAAACCACCCAATCAGTGGTGTGAGATTCAGTTCCATGTATTCAGCACATTAGTGTTTACTCGAGACAGATGACATGATTTAGAAAGAACACAAGGCTTACACTGAAATTCTGGCTTCAATCTTCAAAGTTCTAAAATTTTTAGCAAGTTTTTCAGTTGCTTTGAGTCTCAGCTACTTAGGAGAAAAATCTCAATCTCATTATGTAAATTTATGAATATGTGCTGTTTAGCTAGCATCCTATATAATAAAAGGGTAATATGCAAATAGACCGAATGGCAGAATGACCAGAATGCCTCTGGCCCCTCACCTGGCTGACCCTGCCCCCCAGCAGGCCCCCCAAACCCCAATCGGGGCCAGAAACAGCCAGCAAACCTACCATGGCCCCTCGCCCCGGCTGGCCCCACCCTTGATCAGCTCCCCTCCCCAGCCGGCCCATCCCTGATTGCCCACATTGGGGAGGGCTGGCTGGAACCACCAGTGCATAAATTCATGCACTAGGCCTCTAGTAATTAAATAAGCCATACAAGTTAATTGGCACTCAATAAGTAATCAATAAATGTAGTTCTCCTTCTTTTCTAATTGGAAATTCTTAAGTAGGAATAATAAGAAATATATCCTTAACAATGTCATTGTCTAGAAACACATGGAAAATCTGGAAATCCAAGATTAAATTTGATAGCAAAGAAATTAGAATAAAGAGATGCAAATAAGTAACACTATTTGCATGACTAGTTTAGTAAACCAAGTGACTTCTATTTGGCAGAAGAACCACAATAAAGTGCAACTTCAGAAAGGAAGTGTGAACTTGTCTTGAAAGCAGCACCTAATAAAACTGTTTTTTTTTCCTCATTATAGTTTACTAGAGGCCTGGTGCACGAAATTCATACACTGTGCCCTTTCACAGTCTAGGAGCCCTCGCTCCTTACCACCTGCCTGCTTGCTGCTCCTTAGTGCTGCCACAGAGGCGGGAGAGGCTCCTGCCACAGCCGCTACATTCGCCAGCTGTGAGCCTGGCTTCTGGCTGAGCGGCATTCCCCCTGTGGGAGCACACTGACCACCAAGGGGCAGCTCCTGCTTTGAGCGTCTGCCCCCTGGTGGTCAGTGCACATCATAGCGATCGGTTGTTCTGCCATAATGGTCGCTTAGGCTTTTATTATATAGATTTTATTTCTACATATATATAAATGTAATCTCAGATCAATAAGTATATTAAGAACAAAAATTATAAGTGAATTTTTCTAATATGTCACTCATATAGCTACAACAAATAAATTTATTTTATTCTGGAATTTCTAGTTAAATTTAAAATTTCCCTTTGCCTGCTTTTTATTTTTCAATTTTAAATGTTAAATTTATGAATCATTCAGATAACACCACAGTAAAATATTTTTCTTTCTTTCTGACTTAAATAGTGCTCTTTTTCAGATGATTTTAGACATCCAGAAGTATGATGATATGAAGATGCTAGCTAACATTATTTATGAAATGAATTGGTTTTCATATTATTGTGGATAAGAATAGATGAAAGTTTCCTGGACTAGTCAGTCGTATCCATGAGCAAAGAATCATATTTTATGGATTTGTATTATCCTACATTAACCATTTACTTGGAGATTCCATAGCTGCTGGTGATGCTTGTGAGAGGGAATAGAGCCGGGGTCTCCCTGAATTCCTGGTCAAGCCAATAAGAAAGATCCTAAGTGGGCAGCCATGATGAGAATAATAGCTAGATATTTTACAGCATGACCAGTCAGGAAAAGGAGAATTCAAGACAGTAGATCCAGTGGCAGAAGAATAAAAACAAAATGAAAAAGGAAAATAAAAGAATAAATGGATCACAGAGTGTCAGCCTCTCAATTGTACATTTCAGCTAAAGCCTTTCAGTATACTAAATAAAACCAGAGTTATAAGCACCACACTCCACTATGTGTACCTAAATGAATCCTTATTTTTTTAAAAATCAATTTTCTCTCACTAATGTTCTTAATAGCATAGATCTTTTCCCTTCATAAGCCGTGTAAAAAAAGTAAGTGATGCCCGACTGGTGTTGCTCAGTGGTTGAGCACAGTTTGATTACCTGTCAGAGCATATGCCCAGGTTGCGGGCTTGATCCCCAGTAGGGGGCATGCAGGGGGCAGCCAATCAATGATTCTCTCTCATCACTAATGTTTTTATCTCTCCCTCTCCCTTCCTCTCTAAAACCAATAGAAAAATATTTTTTAAAAACATTAAAAAATGTAAGTGAAAGAAAATTAATTTCTTATATATTACCTCTTACAAATTGTGAATAAAAGAGACTAAATAACAATTGGCCCCACAGAATTTGTTTTATATGTTTCATATGTAGCGTTCACATGGTGTAAGTATAGAATTCTCAGCATACCATTAGCATAACTTTCATCCCCCTGTGGGCTTCCAGCTAAAAATAAACTCCAGTCAGTTCCCTTATCTCTATTCCCAAATGAGGAGAAAAGATAGCTAATCTTTCAGTACAATTAAGTATAGAGAAAAAAATCAAGACTTTTTTTAAAAGAACCAGAAACTTCCTGCCAGAAAATTTATCCTTTAGGGTTATCTGGAGTTGACTTACAGTCTAGCCCCAAATATAAGAATTAGAGCACTCTCTGGCCTGTCTTTTAGGAGATGTAAATGGAGTGGCCTAGATATGTTGTGGAAAAACCACTGTCTTGCCACAATTATCCTAAATTAAGAAAAGATAAATACAATGTGTGAACCTGTGTTAAATAGCATGTGCTTCATTTTTCTTCAGCCAGGCTCAATGTAGGATTATCCAAAGGAATAAGTCAAATCATCCTACAACTCTAGTCCCTAGACGAGTCTCAACTGGGCTGACTGGGCACTTCAAGTCTCTGCCACGTATCTGTTCCATGCCAGTAGGCTACCTCAGGAATGTCCTCATGGAAATGACAGAAACACACGAAAGAGCAAGGCCTCTCGAGTGGTAGACTTAGAAGCACCATACTTGCACTTCTGCTTCGTTCTGTTACCCAAAGCCAGGCACCTGGTCAAGTCCAGAGACAGAGGCAGAGGATACTTCAAAGTTAAATGCCCAAGGGGGTGGATGCAGAGAGTGTAAAAGATCATTCAACCCATCAGCAAGACCTATGAATTCTACCTTAGAAATACTTTCCACACCTGTCCAATACTCCTTCTATCTTATTGCTACCACTTCAGTTCACCATGATCTCTCTTACCTATCACCACCTGACTGTTCTGTCCAAATCTTTCTTGTCCATTCCTCCTCAGACCATTCTCAATGCAGCAAGGAGAATAACCTTAAAAAGAAAACCTGCTCTGACCACTCATTTAATTAAGTCTGCCAAATGGTTTCCTATTGTTCTCAGGATAAAGGTGAAAATCCTGACTAAGGCCTGAATTGTTTTCAATTTTCAATTGAGGGGTTATTTTAAAGCAAATAGGTGAACCTGGTGAAAGGGAGAAAGAGAGTGAAGAGGGAGTGTGGGAAAGAGAGGCTTTGTAATGACTTCCATGTGAGGACAGCCTGGGACCCCTTTCTCCAACCTCATCTCCTTCCATCCTTTCTTTCAGTTTATGGTTGGAACACATCATAATTCCCCAACTTGTACACTATTTTAAGCCTCTGCGGTCTTATTTGGATTGCTCTGTGTCCAAGTAGAGTTCTTTTTCCCTCCTTTTGGTACAGATGCAAAACCCTCTGCCTTCCTCCTTTCCTACTTCTAGGGAAAAAGAAGAGAAGAGAAGAGCCCTGAGTGCTTTGGCTCAGTGGACAGAGTGACGGCCTGTGGACTCAAGAGTCCCAGATTCCATTCTGGTCAAGGGTATGTACTCTAGGAGAGTCTTTCTAATTACCTTTTCCTGTCTGTGTGAGGTACGCTCCCCTGGGGCCCAGTGCTAGTCTGTGCTTATCTCTGTCATGGTTCTAGTCATATTGGATGGAAATAATCACTCTGATCCTCTTTTCTGATTTCAGTGCTTCTCAACCTTCCTAATGCCGGCACCCTTTAATGCAGTTCCTCATGTTGTGCTGACCCCCAACCATAACGTTATTTTCCTTGCTACTTCATAAATTCAATTCCAGTCAAGGGCGAGGAGAGAGAGGATGAGGGAGAAAGGATGAGGGAGAGAGAGAGAGAGAGAGAGGGTGAGGGAGAGAGGGTGAGGGAGAGAGGATGAGGAGAAAGGATGAGGGAGAGAGGATGAGGGGGAGAGAGGATGAGGGGGAGAGAGGATGAGGGAGAGAGAGGATGAGGGAGAGGATATATTAAAATGATATATTATGCAATTTAATAGTTTTATATGTTGCTTTTATTTTTATATAATAAAAATATTGTGTCTATGTTTTTCTTCCAAAGGCAATACCTACTAAAATAACTGGGCATTACCACCCTTAGTGAAAAAACAACGCACTTCAATTTGATTTCTAGCTAAATAAAGTGTCTTCTTACTCTATTATCATTATTGTTCTTAAAATTGTCATTCATCAGATAAGGGAAGAAGCACATACTATGAATTTTAAAAATTAAGTATTTTTACTTAATAACTTCATATGGAGTGCAACTGATTCTGTTTATACATGTTGAATAAAATCTCATAGGGAAAAAGATGGTTAAGCAGAATCTTAAGACTAGAGAGCTCACTAAAATGGCATAAAATATGAACTATTTTCTACCTTTCCTTCTTATAAAAAAACTTAAGTTATGAAATAGATCTGGTAAAATCCTAGTAGATAGCACTGAATTTACTTAATAAACATTTATTATGTACATCAAACTATTTTTTAAAAATAGCTTATAAAATTTTTAGTTTTCATCATTTCTGCACTTACAATTTAAAAAATATTTCATCATAATAAAATATTTGGAAAGTGTAGTCATTCTGTTCTAATATAGCGTACTGTTTCACATTAAATTAGCTCAAAATTTTAGTCCACGTGATCCCTTGACTCTTAGGAAACAGGTTGATCTACATTTAATCTCTTTCAGAAATAAACTTTCCTTTTTTTTTCCAGCATCTCAGATATGCATGTAATGCATATTCACTCATATACTAGGACTTTTGTCAACAACTGCAACTGTGAGTACAAGAGGAACACTTTCCAGCCCTCATGAAGGATATGGGGTAGGTCAAAACGAGCTGGTAAATAATGACTAAACTCATATCCCTGCAAGCTCCTTCTGACTGGCTAATGGATAAAAGCTGGTGAAAAAGATTTTTCTCTGTTGTCAAGCCAGCATTATATATTGTGAGTATGGTTTCAACTGGACTTCTTAGCAGTTTCATAAAAGAAGACCATTAGGAATTTTTTCTGTGTACCTTAGTTTATGTGCTGCTTAATTGCAAAGGAACATTAAGAGTTTTCTTCTGGCTTGCTCAGTGATCTCTCTCTTCTAGAATTTCTATTTCACACATGTGTTTAATATGTCATACAATCATAGGTAAAAATGAAAAACCATATTCATCACATGCAAAAATAATAATTATGTGTAGTCACCAATCGTGTCCATAGCTTGCACACTATGTGTGCATTTTGTGCTTCACAACTCTAACTAGACAGACTGGATATGCTTTAATCAGTGTCATTTTCAGACTTTAGATCTCCCTTTTTTAATTAGCATAATGAACAAATAATTTATTTCATCTCACCCTTGTCTCCAAGAAGAGTTCATTAAACTGATTGCATTTATCTTGTTAAAGAGGAATTTTCATTCCACTCCAGCCCGTTTAGTTTCATAAAGTTTCACACTTAAGAAAGTAGAAACACTAAAAAAAAAATGCCCAGTATTTTAACTTCTCAGTTGAAATACTTTTGTGAGCTAAAAGAATTTTCCTTACTAAGCAATGCAGTAAGTCTATATTAAACCTCTATGGAATAGAATGTCAGCTTATCATCCTTGGCTTTCTAGTTCATGTGAAGCTCTTAGTCATTCTGTTTCCATCCAGCAGTAAGATTGTTACCTCTTGAAATTGGATGAATGGGATAAATTACTAGAAAACATTTTCTAGAATAAAGTCATAATTTTGTTGTTGTCATCATCATTAATCACAGAGTGATTATAACTATTTTCCTACCTTTATTAGATTTACTTGAATACTCTCTTGCTTTTATGGTCAACCCTGAACACCTATGATACCTGATCAATGTACATTCTTGTTTAAATTATATGCTACAGTCATATGATTCCTAGACTCTTGCACCAACCTTACTGATTTTTCTCACTTAACAAACAGCCTAAAAATAGAAACAGTCTTTAATAGAAACTTGTATTTTAATGTTAAGAAGGACAAGATTTTGTTGGTAGTTACTTTGGCATTGTGGCCTAATTCAAAGTTTTAATTTGATGTAATTCACAAAGCTATTAACAAAACATCTCGACTCTTTTCTTCCTCTACTAATAAAATAAAGGGTTAATAATTAACCAAATATCTGTAATGAAAAAGATCATAATTTTAAGGGCAATCTCTAATTACCTTGTTCTAAAACTGAATTCATACCAGCTCTTTATTTTTGAAAATGTAATATTATACACAGTTTATTCATATAACATTTATCAACTAAAGTGAAGGTAAGGGATAATTATTTTATGTCTATGGAAATATGTGGGTTTTTATTTTTCACTAAGGTCTTTTTTTCTTAGTCATGATACATTTTTGAAAATATTTTTGCAAGTTTTTAGAGTTTCATTTGAGTCAGTATAACATGAGAAATAGATTATCTTTTAATTTTAATTACTTTTATTTGCTTAGGGTTTGAAAATAAAATCATATCATCCATGCTGGTGGACCTTCAGCTTATGCAGTCAATTCAATTTAATAAACATTATGTTTATATCCTGATACTTAATAATATAGGGACTCACAAATTGCAAAAAAAAATATGATGGTAATTTCAAGAAGCTTATAATTTTGGAAATAATTAGAAATACCTAATTCTAATGATAATAATAATGAGCAATGGTTAGAGATTTTTAGTTGAAACATCATAATCACCTGATACATAATCATCTATGCCATGCCCAATATTCAGAAAGTCACTCTGAAAAGGGCCTTTACTGAGTTACATGTAACTAGTATAGGCTGAGAGATTTCATTTACTTTATTATAAGGCATGGACCTAGGAAGATTTTTTTCCCTATGTTGAGAGAATTCCCACCTATCTTGTTAAATATCCTCCATTCAATGCCCCTTGTGAATCCAAGCTGCAAACCAAGGCCAGTTGCTGCTAATGCCTTATTTGTAGAAAGACTAGGTTTCTGACCAATGAACTGCCTATTTCAATGGAATATGCTTAGTATACTGAATAGACACCTAACCCAGACATTTGCAACCAAGGGATATGCCTGGAAGAAATGGTAGCTGATATAAATGCTAAAAGTTACATGAAATTAGGGAGAAGAGATGAATCATCTGGGAGGTAGAGGAATGTGGAATATTCTGAGTAGAGAGAACAAAAATACTTGTGCATATATCTAGAAGAGAAAAATGAAGGAATTGGCAAGATTGGATTCATAAAGGATGTTACTAACCCTATTTTGACATTTAAATTTATCATTAGGCCAATGAAGAAATTTAAGGATAGGGTGGCATAATATAGGGATATTCACTGGAAATGTTTGGGGTACTAAGTAGCATTTCTAGGAAAGATCATGTTTCTGTTTTGATCAGTAAGATGAATGATAGTACTAGTGACCGGAATAGAACATATAAAGCAATTTTCATAAAAGGAAGACGATGGGTGTGGATTTGGACAAATTGAGTTAGAATTAACTCTCGGATATCCAAGTGAGCTATATAAAATTTAGTTTAAGGTATATGTCTAAAGCTTAGGAGATATTTGACCTACAGTCACAGCTATAAATTTTATAACTTAACTGCTAAGGGAGTAGAGTGAAAAGAAAAAGGAGTCTGAGAAGACAAAACGTTGGATAAAGACCATTCAAAGTATTAGTGCTTTCCACTTGAGAGGAATGTTATCAGTAACTAAGCACAAGATTTCTAGTACATAGAAAAGAAACACTTGAAAGCTTCAGAAAAATGCAATTTGAGTATTTTAGGATGAAATCCATAAACTGGAGGAACACTTAGTTTCTGGAATATACAGCAAAATAAAAATATCTTTAGCCTTGATTAAATTAGGCAGAGTAAGAAACTATATCTGTATTGTCTATTTTGACATGATTCCAAAATAAAGCATCTGTTTTTAAATCAACGATTTTCAAGAAGACAAGCTTTGTTAAGGGAGGGCTTGTCACTTCAGGACTCTCAAAGATAACATGCTTACTGCAGCTAATTCTCCACACTCCACACACCCACAAACCATTAAGATTTTAATACACTAATTCCAAATGTATCTTGTAGTAGTAGTAGTAGTAGATTTATTTTCTTTCTGTACTGATAGCTCTAAAATAGCAATTTAATTCTATGTGAATATCTATTAATTAATTTAACAACTTCTGCCCTCAGCACCAGAAATAGGAATAGAATAAGAAACACATTTTGTTGAACTCATACAAGTCAATAGGAAAAAAAAAAGATTTAAAAAAATGGTCAAAAGGCCTGAATAGATATATTTCCAAAGAAGACATACAAATGCCCAACATGTTCATGAAAAATGCTCATCACTAGTTATGGGGAACATGCAAATCAAAACCATAATGAGATCTTACCCCACTCCTGGGTATTATAAAAAATACATGAGATAACAAGTGGTGGTGAGAATATGTAGAAAGAGAACCCTTGTGCACTGTTGGTGGGGTTGCAAATTGAAGCAGCCACTATGAATAACAGTGTGGAGTTTCCTCAAAAAATAAAACATAGAACTAGCATATAATAAGAATCCCACTTCTGTTTATATATCCAAAAGAAATGAAATCACTATGTTAAAGAGATATCTGCACTACTATGTTCACTGCAGCATTATCCACAATAGTCAAGATATGGAAACCATCTAAGTGTCTGTTGGTGGATAAATAGATAAGGAAAAATGTGGTATACATGCACAATGATTCAAGTATTACTCAATCATAAAAAGAAGGAAATCCTACAATTTGTGATAAGATGAATGAAATTTGAAGGCATTGTGCTAAGTGAAATAAGTCAGACAGAAAAAAAAATACTGTATGATCTAACTTATATGTAGAATCTAAAAAAGCTGAACTAATAGAAACAGAGAGTGCATTGGTGGTTGCCAGGGCCTGGGCTTTGGGGGAAATGTTGATCAAAGAGTGAAAATTTCCAATTATATGATGAACAAGTTCTGGTGACCTAATGTACAGCATGATGATTATAGTTAACAGTATTGCATTGATTATGTGAAAGTTGCTAAGAGAGTAGATCTTAAATGCCCTCACTCCCTATACACATACACACACAAAATGATAACTATATGAGGTGATAGATGTGTTAGGTGAACTTATTGTGGTAATTGTATCAAACCATTCCATTGCACACCCTAACTCACACAATATGTCAATAAAACTAGGGGAAAGAAACATTCCTCGTTTTCAAGGAATTTTTGTTTTCTTTGCAATGTACTTATTTAATTAAACAAAAAGCTACATGCATTCGAAAACAAATATTAAGGAGAAATCTATAATAATAAAAGGGTAATATGGTCATTAGACAGGGCAGCTGAACAACCTTCCGGATGAACCTGGGGCAGCAGGGGGCCACGGCAGCAGGGGCTGTAAGTGGGACCCAACGGCCCCACCCCTGCACCAACTGCCAACCCTGGGCAGGTTCCCAGGTCCCACAGTGCAGTCCCCACCTCTGGCAACCCAGCCCGACCCAGCACCACCCTACACCCCGCCCGGAGTTGTTCCTTCCTGCCTGCTGGAACCTCCCCACACCCTGGGGGGCCACACACCCACTGGGCAGGAGTCACGTGGTGGAGGGCAGCTCTCCCAACATCCAGGTGGAGAGCCAAGGAGGATGCTGCACTGGCTATAATAATAGCTCCTGTTTATCAACCGCTCACACTGTGCCAGGCTCTGTGTTGAACCCTTTGCCTGCATTCATCCTCACATCAGCCCGAGAAGTAGCCACGATTGATATCCTTATTTTTCAGAGGCAGCATTTGAGATTCAGAAAGGTCAAGCGACTTGCAGTCAGAAGGTGGTGAAGTCAAAAGAGAACCAGACTTTTCTTGACACACTACCTGCTGCTGAACATAAAGCTATGACACCCACAAAGGCCTCACTGATGTCAATAAATCACTCCCAAGTAGAAATAAAACAGCGGTAAAGAAGAAGGGGGGAAAACACAATGGACAGTGCTTGCTTAAAGCAATGATACAAACTTTTACTAAAGAATTTGTATGCCTGGGGTGTGACTACCACCATGACCTGCCCAGTTAGGAATTTTGAGTCAGAGCACCCCATGAGGTTATTTTCCACAGAACCCCTTTGTTTGTCCACAGGGTAAGAGTATTTTTTGCTTCAGTGGTGTTTTGATGTCGGTGCAGTTGTGTGTGTGCATGCAATATGAAGTTTCTACACCATCATGGAAAACCTCAGCTCTGTGGCTTTCAACTTTCTTTCTTCTCCTTCTTCTTTTAAAATACGTTTTTATTGATTTTTAGAAAGAGAGGAGGAGGAGAGAGAGAGAGAGAGAGAGAGAGAGAGAGAGAGAGAGACATGAAACCAGGTAGAAACCCGGACATATGCCCTGACCGGGAATTGAACCTGCACCCTCTTCGGTGCATGCGAGGACACTCAACCAACTAAACCACAGTGGCCCGGTGGCTTTCAACTTTCTTGACGCCTCAAGTCCCATCAGTAGCTGTGATCCTTGCTATGGGGCAATGGTGCTTTTTCCAGTGGGGACCAAGGAACAGCCCTACTTGGTCCATTTTCTCAATTTTCAACCTAGAGTCACAGGGACTAGGGATGGGCCATATTTCCTTCCCCTAAGCCCTCAGTGGAGCAGGGGGAGTCACCCTGGTGGCGCAGGGTGAGGCCTGAGGCTCCTGCATCCAGGTCCCTGGCCCTGAAGGTGCCTGTCGGGGGTGGGGGGTGGGGGGAAGGAGATGACACTCAAGGCGGGGAGATTCCTGCAGAGGGATCCGCCTGGGAGCAGACCCAGTGGTGCAGGAGCCTAGAGAGGTTCAGGGTCGGCTCCTCGGGTACCTGATGGGAAGCTGGTAGAGGGAGTCACTCTGGGAGTGGGATTTTTACTGTCAGGGGTCTGGAGGCGGTTGGTTTTTACCTGATTTGTTTGGCATCAAACAACAAAAAACAAAGACAACAGTGGAGCGGGGTTGCTGAGATGGAAGCAACAAAAGGAATCCTAATACAGTGCCCGGAAGCTTCCGGGAAAAGGAACTAGGAGATTTGGGGATCCAAAAGGCGGGCTGGGTGAGGGCGTGGAGAGCCAGGGAGGAGGCGAGGAGGGCGGACAGTGGGAGCGCAGTGGAGGGTGGAGGGTGGAGGGTGAGGTTGGAGGGCGCCTGGCCTCCCGCGCCGCCAGGGGGCTCCCTGCCGG
>NW_005358650.1:3047942-3060164 GCF_000412655.1 Myotis brandtii
TCTCCACCAGCAGCTTCAAGGGGCACGGAGATCAGACCCTGAGATGTGCCCACCTTCAGGGCATATTGTGGATGGCAAGGCCTGGAGAGAAAGGAAGAGCGGGCACTCCAGCTTGGGATTAGGTGCTTTCTGACCAGCCAGGGAGTGACTGAAAACCCAAGAGTAAGCATTCTGTTCCTTTGACAAATACTGGCCCAGCTTCTGTGCCAGTCCCTGAGCTCAATCCTGGGAGCACAGAGGTGAACAAGGCATGCCCTGGCCTTGAGGAGTTGACCTTCTAGAGACTGTGCGGAGACACCTAGAGACAGCGAGGAAGCCCAGGCGTGGTGTTGGGGACTCAGAGGAACCACTCCGAGTAGGGGTGGGGTGGGGTGTGGGGAATCTAGGAGGGATTTTCCGGGGAAGCTGCAAAAGGATCTGAAAGGCCACTTAAGGGGGAGTGTAGATGAGAAGTGTGAAGGAAGCACTGGTGGGGCACAGTGTTTACTTCAGACTCCCTAGATAGCAGGACAGTTCCCGGTGGTCAGTCAGATCAGTGCCCCAGAGGCCATCAAGAATCATGAGGGAGAAGGTTACCATCCAAAAATCCTCTCATAGCTCATTGTTTAAGGCAGAGATTTTAATTTATTATATCTGCTAACTATTGCACAGCTGACTGGAGATGCCCTCAAGTAATTAAAACTAAAGGTGTTGAAATCAAAACTTATTCTTTCATCCCCGTTATTGACCTTCGAAGAACTTTCACTGGGGTGAAAAAGAACCCTCTCCCAGCTAGCCATGCACATGGGCATTGGAGTCTGGATGCAGCTCCACTTTATCCACCCCAGGGAACCGCACCACCATCCACTGGTTTGCTTAAGAATCATGAGGGAGAAGGTTACCATCCAAAAATCCTCTCATAGCTCATTGTTTAAGGCAGAGATTTTAATTTATTATATCTGCTAACTATTGCACAGCTGACTGGAGATGCCCTCAAGTAATTAAAACTAAAGGTGTTGAAATCAAAACTTATTCTTTCATCCCCGTTATTGACCTTCGAAGAACTTTCACTGGGGTGAAAAAGAACCCTCTCCCAGCTAGCCATGCACATGGGCATTGGAGTCTGGATGCAGCTCCACTTTATCCACCCCAGGGAACCACACCACCATCCACTGGTTTGCTTCAGCCAGAAACCTCAAGATCATCTTTGACTACACTTTTGCTTGACTTTAGGTGAATATAAATGTTTTCACTTTTTATTATGGAAAATTTAAAAATATAGATGAAAGGAGAAAGAACAGTGTAATGAACCCTACTCATATACCCATCACTCAGTTTCAACAATTATCAACTCCTGGCCAAGAGTTTATTATTATTTGACAAATATCTATGATATATGAATCATGTACCAAGTTCCAAACTAGGCCCTAGGGATCCAAAGATGTAGTACCAAGATCCAAACTAGGCCCTAGGGGTCCAAAGATGTATCAGATTTGACTGTAACCGAACCTGGAGGATATAACATCTAGCCTTGGTCCTTGATAGGTGAATAAGAGTTACCCAGAAAAAGAAAGTTGTCCTTATTCATTCATTCTCTTTCAACAAATTATTATTATGTGTGAGGCACTGTCCTTGGTGCTAGGAACACATAAAGAAACAAGATTGGGTTTCTACCTTCTTGAAGCTTGAATAAGGGGAAAGAGATATTAAACATGTGATTAGAAATGTGATGAGTATCTTTTTTAATATATTTTTATTGTTGATAGTATTACAGATATCTCCCATTTCCCCCCTTACTTCCCTTCCCCTAACTCCTACCCACCCACCCCCAGGTCTTCACTACTCTATTGCCCATGTCCATGGGCTATACATATCCTATATAATAAAAGGGTAATATGCAAATGGACCGAACGGCAGAATGACTGGTCACTATGACACGCACTGACCACCAGGGGGAAGACACACAATGCAGGAGCTGCCTCCAGCCCACAGGCCCCAATTGCCTGATCGGGGCCTGCCAGCCAACCTATTGGTTCCTTCCGCCCAGCCGGAAGGCTCTGATTGCCCAATGGCAAATGGGGAACCAGGGGTGGGTGGCAGTGGGGGGCAGAGCCGACTGCAGGCACCTGGGGAAGATGGCCCTGATCTCAGGCCAGGCCTAGGGACTGTACCCATTCACATATTTCGTGCGCCGGGCCTCTAGTATAATAATAATACATTTCACTGGAGTAATAGAATAAGATTATAAATCAGAAGATCAAATGTTTCTAGTTGGTATTCTGTTCCTCAGTAGTTTTATGAACTTAAGTTACTTAATGTCTTAGGGTCCCAAGTTTCTTATGTTAAGAATAATTGTTGGACTTCTTATTTTTTTATTTTTAGATGGGCCTGGTAGGAGTAAAATATACAGATTTTTAGATTTCACTTCAGAGCTATTAAGTATCCCATGATGGAAGCTCCTATACAGCCAATCTTGTAGCAGTCCATCATTTGGAAACATCTGGAGTAGGTGATCACTGATATTATGTGTACTTAGTAGTCATATAAATAAATAAACTTCCTGGAATTTGAAAGAGGGTATGTAATTATTTAAAATTCTCCCTATGTTTTATAATTGCATTTCAATTTTTTATATTGTTTAAAATTTTTTTCTAGTTAAATTTACAATGATTAAACCAAATGTCCATGAGGGTTGGGTATAAACAAAATATAATTAAATAAATTGTTCTCCATTCTAATAATAAAAGGATATTGTGGGCAAATAACTTTGATTACAAAGTTTAATAATATATAGTCTCTATGTAAAGAAAATTTGGTTATTTCTTTCGAAAGGTGGTCTCCTCACATAAATATTCTTATAAATTTTATGCTTACTCTTCTAGCCACTCAAATTAGTCAATCCTTCATTGATGTGTAAAGAAATCTGTTATATACAAAGCATGTGCTAATGTTTTTATCATCACTGTTCCACGTTTGAAAAAGAACCACCATGAATACAAAGCTTTCCCCAAACTAAATGCTAACACTGAATTTGAAAAATGCTATTTGTGGGCTTACAGAAAAACATGTGTCAGTAAATACAGGGATGAGCAAAAGTAGGTTTACAGTTATTCATATGGAAAGTAATAAAATAATTAATAAATAATACCAGAATAAACTCTGTGTTTCATGAATTCACAATTGCAAGCCAACTTTTGTCCACACCTGTATGTTGCCTGGACCAGGCAGTATTATAAGCACAAATTATGACATTGCCATCTAGTAAATAAAGGAATCTGCAATCACATTTCTCTGACTAGGAAGAAAAATGCTCAATCAATAACATTGATATATAGGGATAAAATGGGAAGTGCCAAGCTCCGCTGAAACTGAAGTTTTGAAGACTTTTGTTTTGTTTTGTTGCCTGGCTTGTTTGCTTTGTCTTTCAATAGTGATTTTTATGGTATGATCCTAGTTGGATAGTTGGAGTAACAAGTCTCTACCAGTGGGGGTTACTGAGCTGAACTTTCAAGTTCTTTCTTTTTAAATTTTATAGAAAATAGGACAGAAAACTTTGTTAATTTTATTTTATACATAAACAGCTAGTAAACTATTAAAAATAATTAAGACCTACCAAAATTTAGAAAGAATATATTATGAATGCATTTTAATGGTTTATTTTGGATTCAACTAAGAAATCTCTTGTGACTGGCTATGGTTTTCAGTTGCTGCTCTTCTTGATTATAATTATAGATTAGTGCTATTTTACCTTCACAATCAGCACTTTAATTTGTTGTAGGTTTGGTTAATTATAAAGTGATGCATATTTCCATTAAAAATCTTTTTAGAAGCTTATTTTTTAAAGGGGGCTTTTAAGTATATGCATTGTAGTTCAAATATGAATGATTCACATTTCTATTGCTAAAAAAATGCAATTATAATTTTAAAATGACATGTTTGTACAGTGACACTCTATTAGAAAGTAGTAGACCAGATATGGCAGAAGGTCCTCTTAAGAAGCCTTCATGAAAAACTACTTGAGAATAGCCTAAATGCAAAAACTGTGACCACCTGATTGTTCTTAAACAATTAAAGACAAGCTATTTTAAACATATTCTAATTTAATTTATGTTTAAATGTATGTCATATTTTTCCAAAAACTATAACAGAATATACATAATACTAAAGTTGGTTAACATAATTTAAAAGTAATATTAGAATCACAGAAAGAAAGTATTCTAACCATACTTAATAAAATTATTGTAACTAATGTCAAAGTAGTCTTGAAGAAGCACCTTGATTTTGAAAAGGATACTAAGAACCATATCTTGTCCAGAAATTGAGATTTTTTTCAATGAGTTCACTTTTGCAGTCTACAGATCTTAAAGACAACAACATTTTAAATAATGATTTGTATAGTACAATAGTGATTTTCATAACAATTGCTCAACAACTATAAATATACAAAACCTCTGCAGAAACTAGTAATGTCTTTGAGTGTCACTGCCAAGAGACATTAAATAGCTATGTGTTGAGTATCTCATTGTACTTGTAAGAAAAACAGTTGAGACATTTCAACTTGGAGGATTTCAGTACTTAAAAGATCAGATACGCTAACTAACTTCCCACTTGAAAATGATATATTATTTTAGTAATTTTTATTTTCTTCATTAATTATAAGATTATACTATAATTTTTTCTTGCTTATTTTTTTTTCAGTAAACTGTCACATATTTTTTCCTATTTTTCTTTTACCTATTTGGGTATTCAATTATTTTTATATTTAAAGCTATAAAATTTAGATATTGATACTTTTTCTTTCATATTTGTTATATATATTTATTAATGTAATTACAATTTTTAATTTTACACTTAATTCTGTACATAGAATTTAATTAAAAGGTTGTGAAAACTATTAGTTGTTAATTAGGAAAGGGCCAAGAGAATCCAGCCTCAGAAAACTCAAGAAAGAATCTATATAACCACTTGCATGAAAAGACTCAGATATTTTTAATTATATGACAATTCTGGTGTGCACTAGCAGATTATCAGCTTTGGCTGAGAGCATCGGTTCTAACTGAATTTCTACTTTCCATGTAACAGATTCCTTACATCAAGTAATACGATCAAGTAATTCATTGACCCATTTAAAAAAATGTTTCAATTACTGTTGACATTCAATATTATATTAGTTTCAGGTGCCAGCATAGTGTTTAGACATTCATACAACTCACCAAGTGATATCCCGATAAATACCGCACCCACATGACACAATACACTGTTATTACAATATTATTAACTACTAGAGGCCCGGTGCATGGATTCGTGCACTGGTGGGGTCACTTGACCTGGCCTGCACCCTCTTGCAATCTGGGACCCCTCAGGGCATGTTGGAGAGCTGGTTTCGGCCCAATCCCTGCAGGTCAGGCTGAGGGACCCCACCAGCACTGGACCTCTAGTATGCATATAAGATCTTTGGTTAATCTCTTCCCGCCTTCCCCCTTCCCCGCTTCCCTCTGAGATTCATCTGTCTGTTTCATGTTTCCATGTCTGTGTGTTGAGTATCTTCCCCCTGGTGGTCATTGCACATCATAGCTACTGGCCGGTCAGCCAGTCGCTTAGGCTTTTATATATACTAGAAGCTCAGTGCACAAAATTCGTGAACTTGGGGGTCCCTCAGCCCCAGCCTGCGCCCTCTCGCAGTCCAGTACCCCTTGGGGGATGTCTGCCTGCCAGCTTAAACTTGATCCCCAAGGGATTGGGCCTAAGCCAGCAGTCAGACATTCCTCTCTCAGTCTGGGGCTCTCGCAGTCCTGCACTCCTCACTCCTTACCGCCTGCATGCAGCGGAGGCAGGAGAGGCTCCTGCCACCACCGCTACACTTGCCAGCCCTGAGCCTGGCTTCTGGGCGCAGTGGCGGTGGCGGGAGCCTCTCCCGCCTCTGAGGCAGCACTAAGGGGCAGTGAGCATGGCTTCTGGCTGAGCGATGCTCCCACAGAGGGAGTGCACTGACCACCAGGGGTCAGCTCCTGCGTTGAGCGTCTGCCCTCTGGTGATCAGTGCTTGTCATAGCGACTGGTCATTCTGCCATTCAGTTGATTTGCATATTAGTGTTTTATTATATAGGATAAAATAGAGGCCCAGTGCACGAAATTTGTGCATGGGTAGGATCCCTAGGCCTGGCTGGCAGTCAGGGCCAACTAATTACCAGTTTCTCTTTTATTAGTGTAGATTCTGGTGTGCACTAGCAGATTATCAGCTTTGGCTGAGAGCATCGGTTCTAACTGAATTTCTACTTTCCATGTAACAGATTCCTTACATCAAGTAATACGATCAAGTAATTCATTGACCCATTTAAAAAAATGTTTCAATTACTGTTGACATTCAATATTATATTAGTTTCAGGTGCCAGCATAGTGTTTAGACATTCATACAACTCACCAAGTGATATCCCGATAAATACCGCACCCACATGACACAATACACTGTTATTACAATATTATTAACTACTAGAGGCCCGGTGCATGGATTCGTGCACTGGTGGGGTCACTTGACCTGGCCTGCACCCTCTTGCAATCTGGGACCCCTCAGGGCATGTTGGAGAGCTGGTTTCGGCCCAATCCCTGCAGGTCAGGCTGAGGGACCCCACCAGCACTGGACCTCTAGTATGCATATAAGATCTTTGGTTAATCTCTTCCCGCCTTCCCCCTTCCCCGCTTCCCTCTGAGATTCATCTGTCTGTTTCATGTTTCCATGTCTGTGTGTTGAGTATCTTCCCCCTGGTGGTCATTGCACATCATAGCTACTGGCCGGTCAGCCAGTCGCTTAGGCTTTTATATATACTAGAAGCTCAGTGCACAAAATTCGTGAACTTGGGGGTCCCTCAGCCCCAGCCTGCGCCCTCTCGCAGTCCAGTACCCCTTGGGGGATGTCTGCCTGCCAGCTTAAACTTGATCCCCAAGGGATTGGGCCTAAGCCAGCAGTCAGACATTCCTCTCTCAGTCTGGGGCTCTCGCACTCCTGCACTCCTCACTCCTTACCGCCTGCATGCAGCGGAGGCAGCACTAAGGGGCAGTGAGCATGGCTTCTGGCTGAGCGATGCTCCCACAGAGGGAGTGCACTGACCACCAGGGGTCAGCTCCTGCGTTGAGCGTCTGCCCTCTGGTGATCAGTGCTTGTCATAGCGACTGGTCATTCTGCCATTCAGTTGATTTGCATATTAGTGTTTTATTATATAGGATAAAATAGAGGCCCAGTGCACGAAATTTGTGCATGGGTAGGATCCCTAGGCCTGGCTGGCAGTCAGGGCCAATTGGGGCCTTTCTTCCCCTGGCTGCTGACTGCCGGCCAGGACCTTCCTTTGTTCTGTGCCACCTCTTGGTGATCACTGCACATCATAGTGAGTGGTCGAACTCCTGGTAGATCAAACTCATGGCTGGTCGAACACCTGAGGGGACAATCTGCATACTAGCCTTTTATTATAGAGGATAGTTCCTGTGCTGTACTTTATATCTTCACTTTTGGTTTTATTAGTGAAAGAAAAAGAATCAGTTCCATTCTACTTTTACTTTCTGAGGGTTTTATTGTTGTTTTACATTTGTGTATTTGTTTGTTTTCTTCTTTGTTTTCCGTATGCCCAAGCCCACTGGTATATTTTTTGGATATTAACATTACAGAAAAAATCCTGTTATAGCAAGATAATGGACTAAGTTTCCTACAGTTGCAGACTATTGTTTCTTTCACTCCTTTGGAAAAAAAAAATAAAATCAGAAAAATAATACATAACTCTGAAACCTGTGAAAGGGGTAGCTAGCTAGTTTAATTAGGCAGGCTTAGAAAGTTTTAGGAATGAAAGGGGTCTATAGCAAAGGAATACATACTGGAGACTTGAAGACACCAGGTGTTTATCTTACTTGTACAGAGAGAAAAGAAATGGAATAGGCAAATAGAAATATCTGGCCCGTGCAATTAAAGACAGCCATAAACCAAAAGGTATCCCAATACCAGCTACAGCATAAATACCTCCGTTTCCAATATGACTGCACTGAAAATAACTAAAATCATTAAATGTATTGTTTCCTATGTACCCTACATATTGAGAATGTTCCCTTAATTAGAACTTAATTTACATTATTCAAAGTTTGTGTTATAAGAGCACCTTTATACCATGATACTCTAGTTTGAATATCTAACTACATATATCCCCTGGAGGAGATTCCACTATTCTCAGCACAGGATTTATGGACCCAACTCCCTCATTCCATTAAACATCACTGGCTGGGCTGAAAGATGGTACAGTTGAGCAAAAACAAGAGGAACAAGTGGAACACTAAGAGTATATACTTAAGGAAGATTGGGAATGATTAGTTTTCAATAGTTTCCCAGAGACTTTCAAAATGACTTTAAAAAGAATATTTTATGTTGGCTCTAATATTGTATAGATTTCGTCTTTCCTATTTGAGCTTGTTGTCTTTAAGGTAATTATGTAAACAAATTTTTGTCTTTAAAATTTTTAAATTCTCTGTTTTCTCTCTGGGATAGTTTTTGGACTATGCTTTGCATTAATTTCTCTATGCCATGAAATTTTTATTTTCTCCCTCCATTCTTTGTTGATGAATTGCTGGGGATTTTCCCAAATTTATATACATACATGAATACTAAGGTTTTATCAAATAACAATTTCTTATTAATTTTTATCTCAGAGAAAGTAATGCAGTGTGAACACAATAAATCCCCAAATCAAATCTACATCTTATTCCTACTTGATTATTAGATATCTGTGGCACACAAATTCCCTCTAAATTTCTCATCTAATTGTACAGAATAGGATCATGACACATTGGACTCAGAATTGTCCAGGAGCCTTGATGATTTTTATTTCTTGCTATGATGACAGTCAATTTCAGGAATAGCATGTTTCAAGATAAAGCTGAGTTATGTAGAGGGTTATCAATTTTCATGGAAAGATCATTTTGAAACTTGAGTGATTAATCTTCTTGTCATTTAAAAAATTCTGATTAAGAATTACAGGAGAGATAATATAATATTTCAAATTTACTTTAAAATCATGCTGTATAAAGAGAAAAAGAGAGGGCAATATAAATATATGTTCATAATTGTTGAGGTTAATGATGGAAAATGGGTATGTGATGTTTTTATAATCTTTTTTCTACTTTTGTTATGTTTGAATGCTGTCATCATGAAAAAAAATAACAAATTAAAATATATTCAAGTAAAATTTGATTTTAAAAATACCATAAATTAAAGAAAATGCATATAAAGATATTAAGAGCAATACAATATTTCTAAACTTTAAATCTATAAATATGGACAACAGTATGGTGATTGCCAGAGGGAATGGTGAGTGAGAAGAGGTAGAAGAGGGTAAAGGGGAGAAACTAGTAAATGATGATGGAAGGAGACTTGACTTGGGGTAGTAAATACACGATAATACAAAATACAGATGATGTATTGTAGAATTATATATCTGAAACCTATATAATTTCATTAACCAATGTCACCCCATTAAGGTCAATAAGAAATAAATTTAAAAATGCATTAGAGGATTTTGTATTCTAAATCTACAGGTTGTGTTCTAGGTATCTGAAGTAAGCCTGTTATAACCAAAAGTGTTGCAAATATTAACACATTTAAATTATATAATCTATTTATTACATCATTGAGTTGGCAAACACATATGCCATAAATTACAGTATGTCTCTAGATTTATGTGTCTTGTGAAAAACAAAGTAGATAGAGGGGAGTGGTAGGTATGGAATTAAAATTAGAATTATATTGCCACAACTCTGAAAGTAAGAAAATAAGTTAAGATTTATTGATTTTGAAGTTAGGAAATTTGTATGACATATTGAGCATGAAGATAATATTAGCTCAAGGTCTCAGAATAATTCATTATTAATTAGAATCCAGTGTAAATATGAGCTCCTTAAATATGTTCTCAGTCTTAAAGCCTTGATAAATAACAATGATAAATTATTTGTTTTTGTTGATGTTATTTTTAAACATTTTACCCAGTTTTGTTAAACATTTTTCTTCTCTGACCTATCCTCAATGGAAAAGGGCTTTATGCCTGGCTGGCATGGCTCAATGGTCGGGCATTGACCTATGAACCTAGTTTGATTCCTGGTCAGGGGACATGCCAGAGTTATAGGCTCAATCCCTAGTAGGGGGCATTCAGGAGGCAGCCTATCAATGATTCCTTCTCATCATTGATGTGTTTATCTCTCTCTCCCTCTCCCTTCCTCTCTGAAATAAATACAGATATTTATTGAACTAAAGAATGAGTAGTCTTTTCTTCCAAAATCCTACTAAAACAGAATTTTTGAACTAGAACCCGGATTCTTTGTCTGCCAGAGTCGAAGAATGAATCCATGGACAGACAGTAGTATAGTAAAGGTGGAGATTTATTGAAGAACAAGTACAGACTCCCATGTGGGGAGAGGGAAAAGAGTCCCACAGAACGGACCCCCACATGGGGAGGGGAAAAGGGTCCCACTGAGTTCCTTTTCCCTATGGCTTATAAAGGCTGCAGATCCTGGTGCCTTGATATCCCCTCTGATTGGTCACTATTCCCTTAGGCTGGTTACTATAGTGACTTCTGAGGCCCTCCTTCCTCATTGTCCTCCTATTCCTTCTGGGCTTTCTTTCTCCTTCTTTATTTTGAAAATATAGACCTTTCTTGGCTACTTCCAGTTCTTATGGAAATGTAGCTGCAGCTGGCTTCCTGGTGTTATGGAAATGTATATTCTCCCAGTCTATAGCCCTGTGTTTTTCCATAGACCCCAATTCTAAAAATTCCCTAAACTTGCCTATATTCCCCTAAAATTCCTGTTTCACCACCCAACCTAAAACACCAGCACAATTATAACCATGTCATTTTTTCTACTAACCATTAGATAGTGGGTCTCTCCTACTAAATGAATAAGCCATTTTAGAAGTAACATTACCACCAGCAGTGTACTAGGGTTCGCTTTTCTCCACAACCTCGCCTACACTTGTCATTTATTGATTTGTTGATAATAGACATTCTGACAGGTGTGAGGTGATATCTTATTGTCATTTTGATTTGTATCATGATTAGTGACTTTGAGCATTTTTTCATATGTCTCTTGGCTTTCTGTATGTCCATTTTGGAGAAGGATCTATTTAAGTCCTTTGCCCATTTTTGAAATTGGATTTTTGTCTTCCTTTTTTTAAACTTTTATGAGTTCTCTATATATTTTGGAGATTAACCCCTTATTGGATGTGTCATTAGCAAATATGTTCTCCCATGTAGTGGGCTTTCTTGTTATTTTGTTGATGGTTTATTTTGCATTGCAGAAGCTTTTTATTTTAATGTAGTCCCATTTGTTTATTTTCTCCTTTGTTTCAATTGTCCAAGGAGATGTATTGGTAAACATATTGCTATGAGAGATGTCTGAGATTTTGGTGCATGTAGTTTCTTCTAGGATTTTTATGGTTTCATGTCTTATATTTAAGTCTTTTATCCATTTTGAGTTTATTATTGTGTATGGTGTAAGTTGGTGGTTTAGGCTCATATTTTTTATGTACCTGTCCAATTTTTCTAACATCATTTATTGAAGATACTGTCTCTGCTCCAATGTATGCTCTTGCCTTCTTTGTTAAATATTATTTGAGCATAGTGGCTTGGTTCAATTTCTGTTCTGTTCCATTGATTTATATGCCTGTTCTTTTGCCAGTACCAGGCTGTTTTGAGCACAGTGGCTTTGCAGTAATTATGGAAATGGAAACCAGTATGGAGTTTCCTCAAAAAATTAACAATGGAACTCCCATTTGATCCAGTGATCCCACTTCTAGGAATATATCCTAAGAAACCTGAAATATCAATCAGAAAGAATATATACATCCCTATGTTCATAGCAGCACAGTTCATAATAGCTTAGATTTGTAAACAGCCTAAAGTGCCCACCAGCAGATGAGTGGATAAAAAAACTGTGGTATGTTTACACAATGTAATACTATGCGGCAATGAAAAAGAAAGATTTCTTACCAACAGCATGGCTGTACCTGGAGAGTATTATGCTAAGTGAAATAAGCCAGTCAGAGAAAGGGAAGTATCACATGATCTCACTCATACGTAAAATCTAAAGAACTAAATAAACTGATAATCAAAAATAGACATAGAAGCATGAACAGACTGTTGAACCTTAGAGGGAAGGCAGGGGAGGGTGGGTGGAAAGAGATCAAGCAATGAACTTGTATGCACCACACAATCAATGGGGT
>NW_005358650.1:3060400-3064363 GCF_000412655.1 Myotis brandtii
AGAGAGAGAGAGAGAGGGAGAGAGAGAGAGAGAGAGAGAGAGAGAGAGAGAGAGAAGAGAGAGAGAGAGAGAGAGAGAGAGAGAGGCACCCAGAACAAAGGTTATATAGGGCTAGTCATTTGGGTGGGCTTAGGTAAGTGACGTGGGTTACAGAGACTGGTCACTTTGGTCAGGGTTTTTCAGCAGGGTCTTACAGCACAAAGGTCAGGAAGTGACCAACACATTCTGAAGTTTGAGCCACCCCCCACTATTTCCTGATTGGTCAACAGCGACGCATAGGGGACATCCTATGGTATAGCCTTATTAGGACTTAGCTGCGTTCCTGGAGCTTCATTGGTCCACTCAGGCGGTGGTTGGGGAAGTTAGGACATTTCTGGCATTCCTGTGGTCACTCCCAGTAAGGGGGGGGGGGGGTTAGGCTGAGGACCCAGCCCTACAAGATGGAGGATAGTCAGTCCTGCTTTGTCCTTTCAAAATAACATTATTTGAGCAGGTTTTATTTAAGAATGCTAATGATTTGGTGTTTTCATTTTTCTTCCTTTTTTTAAAATTTAAATTGTGTGGTTCTCTTCTAGTTGAAATCTTTAATCTCTAGAGTTTAAAGAGATCTCTTTCAAGGGGGCCTGATTTGTTTCCAAAGCTTATTGTTTAATTCTTCTAAAGAAACCTCAAGGCTTCAGAAAACCATATGGATTCCAACCATTTTGAATAGCCAAAAGAAAAGGACTCAAAGGTTATGAAGGAGGTTGGAGGTTATCTTCCCTGGGGATGTCTCCGCAAGCAGTATTGATTATCTTCTGCCTCAGTGATATACATCTGCCTCAAGGCAGAGGGCTGGACCCAAGGGCTTTTTACAAGCTTCACTTTAGCCCCATCATTGTAAAAACATAGAAAATACCCTTGGGTCAGATACACCTAGTATCTTCTTGTTCTCTCCTATTTGTTTCTCCAATGAAAAACACTAGATTTATATTTGAAACATAATATGCTTTACATTTACATTTACATTTTCTGTGGTATAACTTATAGATTTTAGTGCTTTTAAAACATAAGGATCTAGGTTCCTTGACTCAAACAATTATTGAAAGATTTCCTGAGTAAAAAGTATATAAGTGATGCTGCAGCACAGTTCCAAAATATATTAAGATTTAAAACATATTGTTCAAAAAGTTCATAAACTTAGGAACAAAATTCTGTCTTTTTAATGTCATTCTTGCTTTGAATGGAGAAATAAAGTATAATTCTTATGAATTCAGCATTAATCTCAAAGTTAATTCAACCAATACTTTTATTCTTTCAAGCTAGTCAACAATTATTTTACCTCATTTTCTTTCTTTTTTACTTTATTGGGGAATAAAATTAGTTTACCTTTAGAATTATCTTCATAGTCATTATTAAGGCACTTATTTCTTTTTTATGTATTGCATTTATTGGGGTGACATTAGTTAATAGGATCATATAAGTTTCCAGTGTACATTTCTTTGATACATGATCTGTATATTGCACGGTGTGCCCATCGCCCAAAGCCAAACCATCTTCCCTCACCATATATTACCTACCTTTACCCTCAGCATCCATCCACAGCCTTCCTTCTGGTACCACCATACTGTTCTCTGTGTCTATAAGTTCATATTCATATCCCACATACAAGTGAAATCATACAGTTCTTAGCTTTTACTGGCTGACTTTGCTTAGCATAATATTCTCAAGGCCCATCGATATTGTAAATGGCAGTATTTCATCTTTTCTTATGGCTGAGCAGGATTCCATTGCAGATATGTACCACGTCTCCTTTATCCAATTAACTATCAAAAGACACTGGTTTTACTCTCTTCTGTCCTGTACAGTTTCTGCTGAGAAGTCCGATGATAACCTAATGAGCTTTCCTTAAGGCTACTTTCTTCTTTTCCCTGGCTGCCTTGCTAATTCTTTTTTTGTCATTAATTTTTGACAGTTTTAATACAATGAGCCATATAGAAGTCCTCTTTGTGAAATAGGAATTATAGGGGTAAGATAGAACAGGTTTAGGAAATGTTAGAAATTTTGGAAATTAAGGTGACCATGGAGGAAAGCACAGGGCTGCAGAGCAGCAGAAGGTATATTTCCATAGAATGGGGGAGCTGGAAAGCTGCAACAGGTACATTTCCATAGAATGAGGGAGGTGGGAACAGCAGAAAGTCCATATTTACAGAATAAAGAGAAGGAAGCCCTTCATCCAGAAGAAGAAGAAGAAAGCCCAAAGGGAATAGGAAAACACTAAGGAAGGAGCGGGGAGAACCTCACATGTCCAATGTGAGGTTCAACCTTTGAGCCCAGGAGTTACTATAGTAACCAGTCTAAGGGAATAGTGACCCATCAGAGGGGATATCAAGGCACCAGGTTCTGCAGCCTTTATAAGCCTTAGGGAAAGGGAACTCAGTGGGACCCTTTCCCCCTCCTTACATGGGAGTCCATTCTGTGGGACTCTTTCCTCTCCCCATGTGGGAGTCTGTACTTGTTCTTCAATAAATCTCCACCTTGGCTATACCACTTTCTGTCCGTGGATTCATTCTTCGATTCCGGCGGACAAAGAATCCGAGTTCCAGTTCAAAACTTCTGTATCATTTGGATTGAGGTAACTAGGTGTGCTGTTTGCTTCTTGGATTCAAGGACCTAGTCCTAGGCTCTTTCTAAAGGTTTGGAAAGTTCTCATCAACTATTTGTTCAAATAGGCTCTTTGTTCCTTTTTCCCCTCTCTTCTTCTTCTAGTATGATTATTATTTCATAATGCTTTTCCTGGTGGGGAAAGATAGTTCTTGTAGCTATTTTTTCAGTGCTTACGTCTCTTCTTCCTTTTGCATCAATTATAGATTTCTATTTTTGATATCACAAATTTTTTCCTCCATCTGGTCAGTTCTGTTTCCTATGCTCGCTAGTTCATTCTGATCTCTTTGATTGAGTTTTTTTTTTTTATCTCCAGAATTTATTTTTTAAAGTCTCAGTCTCTTTGGTACTTGTTTTGTTTGATAATTTGTTTTGTGAGTGTATTAAATTGCCTGTCTGTATTTTCTCCCACCTCATCAAATATTTTCAGAACTGCAATCTTGACTTTGCTATCATTTATATCACATTTTTATATGTTTAAGTTTGCTTTCTGGAGAATTTTTTATTTTCTTTCTGAGCTGACCAGCTACCTTGGTTACTTAAGGCATTTAATAGGTTGTTTCTCTGTCAAAGCATCTATGTATAAATGGCACCTCTCTAGCAGATTATCATGAAGAATTCTTTTTCTTTTCCAGTTTCACAAGATTTTTAGCTCTGAAAAATCCAGTGCTGACCCCCAGAGCCTCTCTAGCTGTGGTCAGTGCAGCTGCAATGTGTAGGGGTGGGGTTGGCTGGTGGAACTTGGCTGTCTTCTTTGTTTTGTCCTCCCAGTAATAGTAATAGGCCCTATTACTATTTATTATTAAATAGGGGACCAGTCACAGAGTACACCCTTTGCTCAGTGATTCAGTAGTACCAGTTCTTGGGTTTGTACTTCTTTCTGAATTCATGTTGATCCTCTCCTTCATTCCATGCAAACTTTCACCCCTAAATTTTCACAAGTCAGCTGTTGTGTATCTTTCATTTTTGATGTTAAAAAGAGCACTTCTTCTTGACACATTTTCTGAAAATTTAAAATACAATGCAGCTTAGATCTAAAAAGGTAATAGCAGCAGGATGAGTTTTGAATGTATTCCACTAAGAAAAAATGACAGTGGTGAGGTAGATTTTGTGTCTGCTCAATTGGGAAGTGAAAATCAAGACAAACCAAATTTTACAAGAAACCTCTGCTCCTTATCTTATTGCTATTATCACTTGGCTATCTGGATTGTATAAAGCATTTGTCATTTAGTACAGAGGCCTTAACTAACTGGCTTGTTGCCTAATTATTGGGTTAGGCAGCAACATTTTTTATTTATTTATTTATTTATTTATTTATTT
>NW_005358650.1:3064377-3072615 GCF_000412655.1 Myotis brandtii
GAAAGGGGCTCAAAACTTACAGTGGATGGCCAAATTTAATATTGCTGAAACTTACCAGTTGGGGCCTTTAACTAACTCTGTTTATTATATTTAGAACTCTGCCTTATGCTATGCTAACCCCCAACAAGAGCAAGTAAAATACCTTAAGGAACTTATAAGATGGGATAGTTAGCTGAACACATTATTCTATAATAATATGGTAAAAATAATAATGCCCACTGAATGAAGGATGGATCAGAGAATGCCTGAGTTATGCATGTTCTTTTCTTGAAAATAAAAATAATCACAACTGTCCTAGAAAACAATTTCAATAATTATTATGGGAGTAAAAATGAAAATGTGATTGTATGTGAAAGTCCATTGCTAACTAAAAGTACTGCTCATGTAGTAGGGTTTATTAGTGACTCTTTTAGAGTATGGACTATTTACTTTTAAGACAAACAGATGAATTTTATTCATCTTACATGACCCTTCACCTATTTTTCCATAACAAAAGCTAAATGGAGGGACAGTCAAACTAGCAAATTGTAATGCTTCTGACCAAAAATCTGGGATTAACAAGCAAGAATTAATTGGAAGAAGGTATATTACAATACAAATATACTATAGCCCAGCTGGGGTGGCTTAGTGGATGAGCATTGACCTATGAACCAAGAGGTCACTGGTTCGATTCCTGGTCAGGCACATGCCCAGATTGTGGGCTCAATCCCCAGTAGGGGGTGTGCAGGACACAGCCCAGAGATGATTCTCTCTCATCATTGATGTTTCTCTCTCTCTCTCCCTCTCCCTTCTCTCTCTAAAATTAATAAAGACATATTTTAAAATATATAAATTATATAAAGGGTTTAATGTTTCAAAGGGAGGTAATGCATCAAAGAATGACAGAAATTCCAGAAGAATTCTCTTTTTTTTTTAGATCTGAGAACATCTAGTTCAGAAAAAGCCACTTCTGTTAGCTTTAGAAAAATCTCGCTGCTGTGTTTTCTTAGGTGATGCTATGTTGAGTTGTTGGATTGAATGTCTCAGCTCCAGACTCACACTTATTTTATTCTTCTGGATGGTGATGACAGCTTCCAGGTGAAGGGAGAGAGCAGAAGTAGAATTACTGTCCCTCATTTTAAGTCCACTGCAGACTCTGGCAGAGCTGCCACAGACGTTTTAGTGAGGCAGGACAAAAGGACAAAATGCACCTACAGAGGGGTCAATAAATGTAATGTATTTCCACTGACATGTAATGGTGAAATTTTAACTCTGACTTAAATAAAAAACAATTTAGGACAGAAAATAATGTGTACATTTCAGTGACATTCTACAAGTGCTTTAAATGATAAAATGTAGCAGAATGTTCACAATGTTCAACTACTTTCAAAGTAGAATTTAACTCACTAGTAGAAAACATTTAAAAAAAATGTGTGTTACACTGCTCCAGTGGAAAAGATCAACACTCACATGAGGGTGGAGTTAGTGATATTAAAGCGCTAAGGATGTTGGCACTAGGATTGCAGCATGCTGCATCATTTAGGCAGTTGTGTCAGTACATTAACTTCTCAGATCATCTGGTTGTCATCAGGCATTAATCAAAGGTCAAAGAGAATATGAATGTTTAATTCCAAAGGTGGGCTTATTCCTGTTACATCTGGAAAAAGAACAATTCCCCCAAATTCAGCAGGGCCAAACTGGGAGGGTAGAAACAGTAACATGTGAGTCTGGTTGGGAAGAAGTGCTGGGCCCAGCCAAATCTTCTGAACTCTGAGTTATTAAGTACTGCTGCAAATTATTCATCTTTAGTAACTAATGTATTTTACTATTGTACTTTAATGTCAGTGAGAATCTCTCCTCATTAAAAAGTTTGCCACATTGTAGAACATAAAAAAGAAAAATATATAAATTGACATAATAGGTAAGCTTGTAACATTCTCCATGCCCCACCTGGATAACCGTATTCTTTTCTAAGAATTAAAATATTAAGCAATTCAATGCATACAGAGATATTTTCAGAATAATTGGACCGGAAAACAGTGTCAAAACTCATTTGCTAGAAGTTAGGCAATGCTCTTACAGGGGCTTCCTGAGCTCAGCATTTGTTTCACTACAATACACATTTCCAGTGAAGAAAAACAAACTCACACCAAAAAACAGGAGGCGTCATATAAAAACAAATAATCTAATCTAGGAAATGCCTTTGAATAATTTCAAGTTTGACATACGACCAGTATTTCTGAATTTACTTTAATTATATGAGACTCTCACCACTTGTTGACTTTCAGCATAACCCTTAACTTCAATACAGGATGGAATCTTAAGGGAAGGGTCATTTGTCTAGGAGTTTTCTTTCTACAATTTAAGATGCTGTCTTCATTGAACTTTTTATATTGTATTTTTATGATATTTAGAGAACTTGAGTATAAAAATATAGCCGAATACATGGAGTAAAAAGAAAATAATAGGAGGGAGCAATGAAAAAAATGAGCTTTTTATAGTTTAAGAGGTTTTCATAAGTCTCATACTTTATTGAAAATGATTTAGGGAAAATATTTAAAATTAAAAATGTATTTTAAAATTCTTTATTGGAATAAAATGCACATAAGTATCAATCCAGATGAATTTTTTGCAAGTCACATTTACCACCTGTGACCAGCACCTAGACGGAGCACCCACCTCAGATTCCCTTACCTTCCCCCCTCACCAGCACCACTAGCTCTGATTTCCAGTGCAATAAATTGGTTTTGCTTGCTTTTGTTCTTTGTTTAAATGGAGTAATCCTCTTTTGTGTTTGACTTCTTTTGTGAAATTCATTCATGTTGTTGCTTGTTGTTTTATGTCAGTGGTTCTCACAGGGGGGCAATTTGATTTTTTAAGGGGGGCAATTTGAGAATGAGTTATTAACAGTGATTTTTTTGCATTTCTTATGGTTCTAGGGGCATCAGATACAGTATATAAATATATAGTGACATATTTATGCATTTCAGTTCTCTATTATATGTTTTGAAACTTTATTTGCTAATTGTTCATATCATTTTTTTTAACAAATTCTTAGTGATTTCTTCCTCAGTGCTTCAACTGGCCTTTCATTCTTTTATTTTTCTCTTTCATGGATGCCATGTTCTTTGGAAGCTTGTTTAGACCAAGCTAATGGCTTTTTAGGTTTCCTCCACATGAATGGTAGTTTACTTTTTGAATAATAAGAATTATTTGTCACAAGGGGCATCAGGATTTTAGAGATGCTTAGGTGAGGCATGGCCAAAAAAAGGTTGGAAACTAGTGTTTTAGATTATTTATTCTCATTGCTGGGTAGTATCCCATTCTAATCTAGATCAGTTATATTAGTGGTTTCCAGATTTTTGCTATTGTGATAAATGTTGCTCTGAAGATTCTGATCAATGTTTTTTGGTGAACATTTGGGCACACTTCTGTACCAAATATACCTAGAAGTTGAATTGCTATGTAATAGTGGAGGTATGTTTAAATTTATAAAGAAACTTAGAAAAAGTTATCCTGAGTGGTTTGACCAAGTTGCACCACTCCCATGGTGTAATTTGTTTCACATCCTTAAGAATTAATGCTTGATAATTTATATCTTTATAATTTTATCTATTCTGGTGAGTGTGCATTGGTGCCTCATTGTATTTTTGAGGTGCACTCTCATAATGCATAATGAAGGTGAGCAACTTTAAATAAGTTAATTAGCCATTTTGATTTTTCTTTTGTAAATTCTCAGGTGAAAATTTTGTTCAGTTTCTAGTCAGTTTTTTTTTTCCTTAATGATTCGTATGCTGTCTTTTTATAAATTGGATTTACATCCTTTGTCAATTATATATATACTGTTTGTTAAAAACTCTCCTCACTCCTGAGTTTCTTCTCATTCCCTTGATAGAATACTTTGAAGAACAGAAGCTCTTTTGTTTATTAAAGTCCAATTTACATACTTTTTGTTGTATGACTAGAATTTTGTGACTAACTTAAGGAATATTTTCCTATTCCAAAACCATGAGTTTGATTTCTGCTAAAGGTTTTATTGTTCTATTTTTCATAATTATATCTAAAATTCCATTAAAATACATTTTTTTTTAAAAAGGAAAATTCCCTTTCCATTATTATCTACTTTACTAGAGGCCCGATGCACGATATTCGTGCAAGGGGCTCGGCCCTCGCAGCTGCAGCAGCTTACCTCGGCCCTCACAGCCCTGGCTTCATCCAGAAGGTCGCCTGGAAGGACATCTGGAAAGATGTCTGGTCTAATTAGCATATTATGCTTTTATATTATACAAACATTTATATATGCCAACATTTATTCATTATCTTAACAAAATCTTAAGCTGAATAGACATTTAATTCATTCTTTAATGAAATACACCTCTTCCTTTTAAAAAAAATAATGTTTTATTTATTTCAGAGAGGAAGAGAGAGGGAGCGACATCAATGACGAGAGAAAATCACTGATCAGCTACTTCCTGTATACTCCCTACTAGGGATTGAGCCCTGACTGAAAATTGAGCCCTGACCTCTTGGTTCATAGGTTGACACAACCACTGAGCCACAACAGCCGGGCACACCTCTTCTTTTGGCCTGGGTGTGCTTTTAATGATTGTGCAATTTGCATGAGTACACTATAGAAAAGAAAAATAAGCAAACCCTATCATAGGTCTATTATAAGAAGCAATAATTAAATATTCAAGTCACTAAGATCTTCCTACATGATAGCATATAACATGAAAAAAATACAACATTGCTATAATCTCTTAAAGTTTCCTATTTAATTTAAAATAGTTAAACTATTTGGTTTTATAAAGTTAACACACTTTAACACGTAGTAATGTTCATAAAAATCTTAACAAAGGTAACGTTTACAATCCTTTAAATCAACAGTTACTTTCCTATTACAAAGCAAAAGCATGTTACTCCTACCCTCAGCACCTTAACAAAATTTGTAATGGTTTAAATAACTTAATATTTTCTGTCAATTCAGACATTGAGATCCTTATAAAGATTAAAAATAAGAAAGGAGGTAAATTTAGATTAATATTGCAAGAGCTTTTCCCCTGAAATAAATTCTGAATTAATTGTATACATGTATGTGTGTATGTGTATGTACTGGTATCTATACTAATAATAGAGGAATATGCAAATTGTCCAAGATGCCATCACAGTAACAGTAATGGCCAGCAGGCTGCCTGGGGCAACAATGGCCGACAGGGGGTTAGTGAGGGACGACTAAATGACTGAACAGCAGGCTGTGTGGGGCGACCAGGCTAGCAGGGGGGCAGTTGAGGGCAACCAGGCTGGCGGGGAGTGGGAGGGTGACATTTAGGGGCAATCAGGCAGGCAGGTGAGCAGTTAGGAGCAAGTGGTCCTGGATTGTGAGAGGGTACAGTCTGGGCTGAGGGGACTGCCCCCATGCACAAATTTCATGCACCAGGCTTCTAGTATATGTATAAACACACATATACAAGCACACACAAACATATGTATATACCAATATATAAAGTTTTTTGGTATACATACGTTCTCAATAAAAATGTTTAAAATCACCAAATCACACATTTACTATTACTACCCCAAAGGAAGGAAAGAATCAGATACAGCAATTGTAGGGGATATTATTCAAGTTTGTTTATTAATGCACTTCCCATAAAAGAGAAATTAAGAAATACTTTTAGGAACATTATTATCTTTTAGTGCCATTAGTTTTCATTGTTTTCCTTCCTTTTTATGTCAAGAAAATGTCTGGTGGCCCTGATTTTATCCTAAAATAGAAATTCTAAACAGTGACCACCAGAAATTTTGCTATTGTACATAATTCTTATAAGGGGTCTTATTTGTACATTTCCCTATAGAATAACAGAGAAATATAGAACGAGAGAATGGGAAATGGAGAGCAATAGAATAAGAGAGTGACTGAAATAGATGATGATGTATATTTTCCCTATTTAAATTTTTTTTCTTTATTGATTAAGGTATTACATATGTGTCCTTATCCCCCCCAATGCCCCCCCCCCCCCCAGCTCATGCCCTCACCTCCTGGTGTCTGTGTCCATTGCTTATGCTTATATGCATGCATACAAGTCCTTTGGCTGATCTCCCCCCTTACCCCACCCTCCCCTACCTTCCCTCTGAGGTTTGAGCATCTGATCGATGCTTCTCTGTCTCTGGATCTGTTTTTCTTCATCAGTTTATGTTGTTGATTATATCTGACAAATGAGTGAGATCATGTGATATTTATTTTTCTGAGTGGCTTATTTCACTTAGCATAATGCTCTCCAGGTCCATCCATGCAGTTGCAAATGGTAGGAGTTCTTTCCTTTTTACAGCAGCGTAGTATTCCATTGTGTAGATGTACCACAGTTTTTTAACCCACTCATCTGCTGATGGGCATTTAGGCTGTAGAAATCTTCACCCAAGAATATTTTTTGTCTTTGTTAATCCTCACCCAAGGATATTTTTCCATTGTTTTTGTTTTTGTTTGTTTGTTTTATAGAGAGTGGAAGGGACACATAGAGAGAAATATCTTGCCTTCCACATGTACCCTGCCCAGGGCCGGGGACAGAGCCTGGAACCAAGATATGTGCCCTTGGAATCAAACCAGGGACCCTTCAGTCTGAGGGCAATGCTCTATCCGCTGAGCCAAACTGGCCAGGGCAAAAAAGGAATATCTTGACAGAGAATTACACCCATAGTAAGAGAGCAAAAAATAAAGGTATTGCCCTCATCTTAGAAATAAATACAGTTTTTAAATAATGTATAAAATCCCTTGTTAATTTTAAATTTAACATTCCAAATAATTCAGATTGTTTTATAAATATATATATATATATATTAATTTATCTGATATCCTGATACCTGATATAAGCTGATATAAGGATTAAAATGCTATCTTATGTTAAAAACAAAAAATCAAAACCCTATCATAATTATTAATATGACATTGTCCTTTTTTTTACAATCCTGTACTTTCAGATGTCTAAAAATAGCAAAGACATACTTAGTGAGATCATAAAAGGTAGAATGGTAATTACTTTTAATCTAATTTCTTTATTTTTATGATTAAGAAAATTAATTTTAAAAGTAGTTAAGTAACTTGCCTGTGGTCATGTAGGGCCACCAAATGCCACAATCATGTACTTATCAGATCAGCTTGTAGAACTAACACACTAGACATCCCCTGTAGAACTAACACACTAGACATTCAATCTAAGGTATGACTGTGCTGCTCCCCATCACCATTAGCACAGCACTTGATATTGAAAAGACACTTAGTAGATATGCATTAATGGCTTCATTTGTGACATTAATAAATAAGGATGGATATTCTTACATTGGAACTGGCTTTTGTGAGATCAGAAACTTAATTTGTAAAGCCATTCTAAGGAAAAAGTATACATAATTAGTGATGCACACTTGAAACAATTGTGTGTATTTTGAAAGAGAAAATTTAATCACAAGACATAGTAAAAATTTTTAAAGGCCTGTGTTAGCTTTCTATTGCTGCTGTAACGAATTACCACAAGTTTGGTGGCTTAAATAATGCAAATTCATTCTCTTACTGTTCTGGAGGCCAGAAATCCACAAGCAGTTTTATACTAAAATCAAGTATTGACAAGGCCTTGATCCCTCTGAAAGCTCTAGAGAAAAATCTGTTTCTTTACCTATTCCAGCTTCTTGAATTGCATTCCTGTATTTCTCGATTATGGCCCTTTTCTTTATCCTCAAAGCCAACAGCATAGTAACTTGTTTGTCATCACATTGCCTTCTGTTTCTATGCAAATCTTACTCTGCGTCTCTCTTCTAGTACAATCATTATTGCATTAAGTTTCACCTGGTAATCCAAGATAGTATCCTATTCAGGAGATCCTTAACTTATTCACAATCTGCAAAGTCTCTTTTGACAGATAATAGTCCCAGGTCTTTGAGAGTCATTATTCAGTCCACCACAAGAAGAAAAAATTAAAATAATCACAAAATAGTAATAATATTTACATGAATTAACTTCCTTTTGAACTACTAAAATATGGCTCCACGAATTTTATGGCATCATGTTCTTTGATTTATTATTTATATAATAACACTTCACAATATTTTCTTTCTGCTTAGAAAATGGAAAGATGACTCAAACACAGGACAGGGGGCAGAGGAAGAAAATGGAAAGATGACTCAATCTTTCCTCTAGCACAGTTACTGAAAACATGTAATTTTATTATTATCAACTGTTGGTGTGCCTAAAACATGTGATACTACACACAG
>NW_005358650.1:3072677-3075280 GCF_000412655.1 Myotis brandtii
ATATATATAAACTATTTTTAAGCACAGATCCAGGTTTGTGCCTTATGAATGTCTGATGTTCCATCAAAATCATACAGAGCACTTATACTTCTGTACTGTGCAGTAAGGAACTTCTGTATTGACTAGGTATTAATAAGAACCAAATTTTACATAATTAATGTGGGGGAGTATTTTGCACAGTCAAGTTTTTTACTCCATTCAGTTCTTCTTTACAATTCCCATACATTCTGTGCCAGGCACCACAGGACATATCCATGCCACAGTGCGACCCAGCCCTTTGTGACACGATGTGATGCTGGGCTGTCACAGTATGGGTAGCAGTAAACTACCTCTAGAACGCATTCCTCCACTGGGTCGTTAGGGATAACCTTAGCCATATATTTTTTAAAATGTGAGCCACATAATTACATCCTTTTAAACTCAAAATAAATAAATTATAAAATCAACTTTCCCTTAGCTGGATCCAAAAATTCTCATGGCACCATCAGCACCACCATGATACAAGGGGAAGCGAAAAGGAAGGTAAGTCAGAGTGGAAAGAAACGGTGGTTTTAAATGGTTATGGTTAAGATATCTTCAATTACATTTACAAAAACATGTGGTTTGTGCACCCATTGTGAGGGCTCCGGCCTGGGCCGTGGATGGTCCATGAGACGAGAAGCCCTGAAGCCCAGTTGCTTGGTGTTGTAGGAATTCTGCCTCCGTTATTACCTTGTGGGAACATCTTACCGCATACCATTAGCACATCAGTTGAGAATAAATACAGCTTAAGAGACATACATAAAAACACTCTTAAATGGTTTGTTTTGAACTACCTATCATTTTCTACCAAACTCTGTGAACATCTGCTGATCTTATTTATTATTAGCACATGTGTGAACTCCAGCAATCTTAACTGCTATCTACCTTTTGATTACTTTATGATCCTTTCAAGTGCATTTAGCCAGCCTCATTAACTTGAAATAACTAGAAAGAAAGGTCTCCTTGAATTAGTGAGTTATGTGAACTATAGAGTCTTTTAAAAAGAAGTATAAATTTAGTGACTGCAGTAGCAGAAAACAGCTTAACAAAATACTCCTGCATGGAGCTCCTATTGGAACATATTATACCAGAGATTGGAAAACATTTTTAAAAAGAGCATATTCTTGTTCTGTGTTTTAGGCACTTACAAGTAAATTAAATTATAGCTTATCCATTTAATTCATTGGATATTTCCCCTACAACACTTCATAACACTATTGAACTTGGACCCATCTGGACAAAAAAAAAATCCATGAATTTGACCAAACTTTACTCAAGATTCTCTCCTTTCCCAACACCCCCAATTTTGGCTCACACATGAGCTAACCTGAGTTGAAACATAGAGAGACCTTCTTAATAGCCCCATTCAAGAATCTGTTGTCCTCAAAGAAAAGCATGCCCTCTTTAGTAACTCAATAACACTACTTGCTCACCCACTCCACTCACAACCAGTGCTTTCTAGTTGTTTTACTATTTAAAGTTTGTAGTTAGAATATTCGTCCTATTACAAGTCTTTTTAAAAAAAGTCTCTTCTTTCCCATCTGCATTTGTTTTATATTTGATGGCTTATTAAGTTGTGCATTCACTTTCTACAATCCAGGTTATCACCAGTCCATAAGATTTCAAATTGAGATTGGTCATTTTCAAATTAATATGATTTTACTTTATATATATCGTGAAACCTATGTTTATTTACTTTACTGAGTTACAATCACCATAATATAGCATTCACTATTTTAAAATGTGCAATTAGTTGGATTTTAGGATATTTACAATATTGTGCAACTGCCAACATTATCTAATTCCACAGTATTTCCATCATCCACAAAACAAACCATATATCCATTAAGCAGTCATTCCACATCTCTCCCACACCCACCCCCACTTCACCTTCTAGCACCTGGATCCATTAATCTGCTTTCTGCCTATTAGTATTTGACTTTCTAAACATTTTGTACAAATGGAATTATATAATATACTAGAGGCCCCATGCACGAATTCATGCACGGGTTGGGTCCCTAGGCCTGGCTGGCAATCGGGGCTGATCAGGGCTGTCTTGCCCAGTCCCCATCAGCCAGACCCCAGCAGCAAGCTAACCTATCAGTTGGAGCATCTGCCCCTTGGTGGTCAGCGCGCGTCATAGCAATTGGTCAAGTGGTCGACCGATCGGTTGGACACTTGGCATATTAGGTTTTTATATATATGTAAATATTTGTGGCTAACTTCTTTTACTTAGTATAATGTTTTCAAGGTTTATCATGTTATATGGTTGTTTATTGAAGCTTTTTTCATAATTTTCAAACTTGAAAACAATAAAGATGCCCTGTAGATGAATAGACAAATAAACTGCAGTACATACAGACAGTGGAATATTATTCATTATAAAAAATAAGTAAGATATCTAGCCATGAAAAGACATAGGGGAAACTTAAATGTATATTACTACTAGTGGTCCAGTGCATGAAATTCATATACATTAAAAGGGAATTAATTAGAGGAAATATTTTAATATTGCTATTTGCCCTTTCTCTATAATACAAGTGTCAGAGATGAAAGAAAATTAGTAAAATGTATATGAAAAT
>NW_005358650.1:3075756-3080100 GCF_000412655.1 Myotis brandtii
AATTTAAATGGGAGGCCAGTGTCAGATGGGGACAAATCAATTATTGGAATCAGAACAACCTCTCCTTCTGCAGATCCTGTTAATACTTCAGCTTCGATAATGTTAGGTCACAATCTTTTGATAACAAATCTGGTACCATTACAAAGACCCCATTTAATAAAAGATTCCTCAGTAGCATGATGATTGCTCCCACTTTCAATTTTAATTTATGACATGGCATTCCCGAAGGAGTAATACTATTAAGAAATTTGATATATAGATATATAGATATATAGATATGAAGGAAGCCAATTTGGAAAGGCTACATACTATACAATTCTACCTATATGACTTTATGAAAAAAGCAAAATTATAGAGACAGTAATAAGATCAGTGGATGCCAGAGTTTAGAGGAGGAAGTGCCCTATTACATAATGTAAAAATAAAAAAAATTATTTTTAGTATTTTGTTTTATTGGCCTTATCCTATATAATAAAACCCTAATATGCAAATCAACCAAATGGTGGAATGACTAGTTGCTATGACATGTATTTAATTTTTGAACATGCTCATTTTTTGGACAAAGAATTGCATGTTTAGATATATTTTTAAAATTATCTATAGATATAGTATTTCCAAAGGTAGCTTCAATAATATATCCGTTACAAATCATTTCACAGGGGATTTCAATAATATCCATTCCTAAATGAAAACTGCTATCAAGTTTGCCATTTCCAAGTTTTACTAACCATCCACTATAAGCAGAATCCTGTGATCTCATATTTGTTTTAAGAGACAACTTTCTGAAACATTACAGTACTTTAAACTCGTTTGTACTATGGCTGATTGCATAGCATTCAGTACGATACTGAGACATTGTTGAAAATCCCCTCCAATGAGAACTTTCCCACCATTCAAATTCATAATTTCTCTTAGTAATTTGTCTATGGCATTTATAGCATGACTGGATGCCATGGTGCATTCATCAATAATGAGAAGTTTGGCCTTTTTAATGGTTTAAGCAACTTTACTTTTTATATTGAGTCTAGAAATTGAAGTTTCATTTAATGGAATTGTTAATTTATACTGGGAATGAAAGGTTCTTCCACGAAGAACTAAATTTGCAGCAATTCCTGTAGACACTGTGGGTAAAACAGTACCATCACGACAGCAGATAGTGTCATGTCCCTGGTCAGGGATGCAGGCAGACAGCTTCAGCTCAGTGCTGGGCGGGGACGCACGCAGGCAGCGTGACATTAAGTGCTGGGCAGGCCTGTGCGCGCCTCCACTGGGAGCGGAAGTACCCGCCCCTGTCCCTGCCCACCAGCTCCTGTGCGCACACAGCCTGTTGACCAGTCGTGACTGAGACACCATTAGAACCAATTAGCATATTACCTCTCTCTATATATAGATAGATAGATAGATAGATAGATAGATAGATAGATAGAGATAGAGATATATATTGATTCCAGAGAGGAAGGGAGAGAAACATCAATGATGAGAATCTTTGATCGCCTGCCTCCCACTCACCCCACACTGGGGATCGAGCCTGCAACCTGGGCATGTGCCTTGACTGGGAATCAAACCATAGCCTCCTGGTTCATAGATCAATGCTCAACCACTAAGCCACACTGGCCCAGCAGTGATATATTTTTTCTAAACATTTAATGTCCAAGAATGTGTCCTAATTAAAATAACAACAACAAAACAAAACAGTTTAGTGGCTTTTTATTTTCAGGTCACAATATTTATGTCCTTTCATGAAAGCAACACTGTTGGTTGCCTACCCAACAGCCACTTCCCATTCTTATTATAAGAACTCTGGTTTTGTTTGGATAATCCATCCTTCTCTACCCAGCCATGCACTATACTAAGCCAGTTGCATTCTCTTTAGAAGTGATTGGTTTAAGAATGGGCATGTGACACAAGTCTGGCCAGTGAGATCTTTCTTCTGCTTGATATTACAATGTCTACTTGTAATGTCTGGAACTGTGGTACCATCTTATGAATAAAATAATGAGTAGCTCAGGACAAGACTGGTCCCCTGAGCTTGGCAAAGCAGAATGATGGAAGGAACTCAGGTAGTATTAAATATTAATGTATATCTTCCATTTCTAAAACAACTACGAAATATCCTAGCTACTCAACAACATTTTCAGTCTGAGCCTAGTTCTACTTTTCTTTAAATCACTTTTATAAATTTGATTTTAATTAAGAAATATTTTGTTGTTGTTGCTGCTGTTAATCCTCACTGAGGATATTGTTTCCATTGATTTTTTAGAGAGTGGAAGAGGGTGAGGGAAGAGAGAGAAAAAAATCATATGAGAGAGATACATCAATTGGGACCGGGAATTGAACTTACAATCCAGGTACGTGCCCTTGACACAGAATCAAACTCACAGACCTTTGGTGCCTAGGCCAATGCTCTAACCACTGAACACACTGGCTAGTGGAATAAATACTTTTATTAACTAATACTTGTATCAAATATAGCAAACTGCCAAGACATCATCTAGGTGATGCAAACATAAATAGTAAACAGAAAGTTACTAACTTAAAATAAAATTCATAAAAAAACATGAAGTAAAATAAAAAGAAAAGGAATGTTGTAAAAATTGTGTTTAAGGACCTTTACAGAGTTGTACATTTGAATAAGATATTAGCTTTCAGCCCTGGCCAGTTAGCTCAGTTGGTTAGAGCATCATCCTGATTAGCCAAGATTGCAGGTTCAATCCCTTGTCAGGGCACATACAAAAATCAACCAATGGATGCATGAATAAATAGAACAATAAACTGAAGTTTCCCTCTTTCCTTTCCTCTCACTTTAAAATCAATATACATTTGTTCAAATGTATCTGGAGTGAATCTTATGTAGAGGCACTTTGGTAAAGATTTTATAGTAGAACATTAATTTCCTTGTTGAGATTCTTGACTTTCGAGTGAAATTGAACTTGGTGTTTATCCCCATGAGAACACAATTATGCTTTCTTGTTGCTGCATTGAATGTTTCATGTTATTTCACAAACCATTCTTTAAAGAAATATATCCCTTACTTATCAACAGTGATTTAAAAAAATAGTCAATATAACTTTTTTAAATACAGTTTGAAATATGAAATAATTAGATTGTGCCAGATCTAACTGTTAATTCTAAGTATGTAAAATGTAATCTACTCTTCAAATTAAAATGTAAATTTAACTAAGTGGGGTATTTCTTTTGAAGTTTATTTAATGACCTTAAATGCATTCTTAAAATTGCTTACCTGTGTCACAAATAAGTTACACACACACACACACACACACACACACCCTATATGTAGTTTGTTGTTTTGCTATGGTAGACACATACAGCTTTAAACAATTAATTTAATTGGATAAAAACCTATTATGCTACCACATTATTTTATAAAGACTATTGAATATTCTTTCAGATTTATGCAGACCTATCATTCCTTTTGTTAAGCTTTAATCACTTCCTGACATGGGAGATCTGACAGATTACTCCCCAAGTTGAATTCTCAGTAATGATATTCAGTATAGATCGAAGTCTTCTGGTAGAAAGACAATAGTCCGAATGATGAGCAAAGTATCCTCAGCTGCTACGCATACTGCAAGACCTTGAACATGTCTGTTACAAATATTTCTGATATAATGGAAGAAGCTCTTTATGCACTTTGGAAACCTGAGTGACAGTAGTTTGGTTTCTTTGGCTACAGATTAGATAATAATATCAATTTAATTTTGCAAATACTGATAGTATGCATTTACTACATATAATTTACTATAACTTGACCAAAAACACACCTATCAAAATCTGAGATCATTTATTGTAGAGTGATTATTTTTCTTTTTCTATGTACAGGAAGTTCCTTTAAGAATGTCGCTGGCCATTAATATCAAGCAGCATATTATTTACTAGAGGCCCTGTGCATGAAATCGTGCACGTAGGCAGGTGGGGAGTTCTTCAACCCAGCTTGTACCCTCTCACAATCCAGCAGTTGGACATCCCTTGCACAATCCAAGATTTCTGGTTCCTAACTGCTTGCCTGCCTGCCTGCCTCATCCCCCCTAACCACTCTGCCTGCCTGTCATATTGCCCGTAACCACCTCTGCCTCGGTCCTTGCCACCATGGTTTTGTCTGGAAGGACATCCGGAATGATGTCTAGAAGGTCGTTCGGCTGTCCAGTCTAATTAGCATATTATGCTTTTGTTATTATAGATTATTATAGATGTTGCTGTTCAGGTTGTTTTTGTTTTTGTTTTTTAATTCTTTATTAGTTCAGGTATTACAAATGTGTCCTTATCCCCCCCATTAAACCCCCACCTCCCCCCCCGCCCCCCCCCCCCATGCCCCCCACCCCCCGT
>NW_005358650.1:3080139-3095149 GCF_000412655.1 Myotis brandtii
CATGCTCTCATCCCCCTGTTGTCCATGTCCATTGGTTTGGCTTATATGCATGCATACAAGTCCTTTGGTTGATCTCTTCCCCTTACCCCCTCCCTCCCCTACTTTCCCGCTGGGGATTGATAGTCTGATTGCTGTTTCTCTGTCTTTGGATCTGTCTCTGTTCATCAGTCTATGTTGTTCAGGTTGTTTTAATGTGTCCATTTTCAGCGGCAAGTTTTAGCATTATCAGACTTGTTATTTGCTTCCAAAAATATTACCTCCAAACAAAAATAATTACTAAGTTTCAAATCTCAGATGACAACTAAATTAATCTTATAAATAATACCAGAATGTTAGGAAGCATTGATTTTCAATGTTAAATTGAAACCTATAAGCCATGGTAATTTAACTGAAAAATATTTTCATCAACTTTATGTATCACATATTGTTGACAGGAAGTTTTGCCTCAAATTGTTTACCTGATGAGCTGGAAGTATTGTAAACTTGATATTTTCAACGTAATAGTGTTCTTATACACATGAAGCTACAGTAAATAAAGAAGAGAAACTAATGATATGCATCAATGGTGAGAATTGTAATGATAGTTTTAAATGTCAAATGTAAATTTGAAGATGAAAACAAATTTTGTACAGAGAAATTTACTGAGCACTTGTCAACCATTAAAGCAATATAAAATGTATAAATCTGAGAGAAAATAGCAAAAAGATTGCTATGTTGTTTTGTTAGAGTGATAGGATTATATTATCTTGTTCTTGAATGTTCTTTTTCTCTTGCCTTTCAATAGTTGTCAGTTTCTCAAACACATTTTTAGTAAAGAAATCTTTGGGTTTCAAGCTTCAGTGATACTTAATATTCTTGTTGAAAATGAATATGGTAACTTTGCTAAATCCTAAAAAGAAAAGCCTGCGGTAGGACACATATGTAATACCCTTTGTAATACTTATAATATTTTTTTAAAAAGAATAATAAATTATTAAAAAAAAAAGAAGAAAAGCCTGCTCTTTTAAAATCCATGTCATTTTAAAGGAAGAAAATCATGATCTTACTTCTATTCTGAAATTTGTTTTTCATATTTCTGACATTCGTGGGTATTTATATTGAGAGAATCAGGTAAACATGTAATCACTAAGCATGTGTTGTAAAATATAGGGTCTTGGTGGTAGTAAATAAAGTCAACTTTTACTTTTTATTTTATTTATTTTTTCTCATTTCTGTATCATAGAAAATGACCATGATCTTATTGTTAAGAAACATTTCTACATGTTAACCTTCTATTAATCTATTATTTATTAGCACTACCTCTTAAATCTTTAACCAAATAAATGAAAGGACACCACTGACAAATTTGTGAAGTCCTCCAAATTCTACTTCGATTGAATACTTTTCCAATATTTATTATTCACATAAACATTTGTTAGTGGGGTTATCTAAATAATTATCTGATGTAAACTAAAATTTTTGATTCATATATTAATCTGTTAGGGGAATTAACTATATAATTATTTTGTGTAAATAACTATATAATTATTCTGACTACGTTTTATACATTATTTTTACTGGCTTCTAAGGTAGTTTAAAACATGGATTATGTTCAAATATTAGTTATATCATATATGGCAAGAATTTAACCATTCTTATAAATGATTTTTCTTATCTATAAAATGAAAATAAACAGAGTACCTTCTCACAAGGCTTAGTAGATCAATATATAAATTAGTATGTTCCTTGTCATTAAACTGGTAAGAAATTAACTTTACAAATTAATTAATATGAAAAAAATGCACCTAATAATTCCTCTAAAAATAAAGAGAATATGGTCAAATCTTGTTCAAAATGAGTGCCTTGGTTTGTTCTTTGTTTGTTTCTAAGTTTTAACAAAAAGTAAACATGGAAATTCAGAATGTTTACATTACCTGCAAATCTGAAACTTTTTAAAAAGGTAATAAAAGAAAAATTTAACTCAAATGTTTCTATTATTTGTAAAATGGTTTTCCCACTATGTTCCATAGATTGAGAGCAAGGTTTATCTTCAACCTCTATATAAAATAAAAATAATATTTAGGACATACAAAGTAATGTGTAGTATGTCAACTGATTTTGTTGCTGGGCCACTCTTTCCCGAAATCTTCCTCTGCTGGTTATATTTTATTCTTAATTCTTCAGGGGATTTTAGGGTTTTCTTCCCAGGATAAGTGGCTTTTAGAGTCAGTGACAGATTGCTGCAGACGGAGAGGCAAATGACTGCCATACTGTTGTTATCTCTTCATTGACCAGTAATAGGGGCTGTATCATCAGGTTCTAGTAGACACATGGCTTCTTCTGTGACTGGAATGCGGTTAGCAATTGCAGCAGCACCCATACATGAGAAATATCCAATTCACTTTTTTCCATTTGATATCCGTTGTAAATCCTCTCTTCAGTCTGAACACTTTTGTTTAAGTCCTACTTGACAATGTGGCAGGGTGGGGTGAGGGTGGGAGGTTTGGCAAGAAGGATGATAAAAATAACTGAGAAGCCTGCGTCTTTGCTGAGATTAAGCCAAGCACTTCAAGGCTTCAGGGCTGTATGGAAGCGGTTTCTTACCCTCCACTCATGAGTTTCACAACGGCTCAGGTTTCTTTCTAGATTTTCAAAGCAAATAAAATTACTGTTGGTTCTCTGATGTCGTTGTGAGGCTAAACTTGTGAAAATGATAATCTTACTAAAGCTCAGCCTTTTCTTCTGCCTTCAGGCAGCCTCTGATCAATTTCTGAGACTTTATTCCTCAGGCCCATAAGAATGAGCACTTTTATTAAATTAGTTAAGAGATCCTTCATTGTGATCTCTAGATATATGGTTTTTAAATCTCACATTCATGAGGCTTTAATCGATTTTTTAAAAAACAGGACTGCAATGATGGACCGCTGGTGAGAGACTGTCAAGCCCCACACAGTAGGCTGTTTTCTGAACTTGGTTTGTCAAACATTCATTTATAATTAACACAACTAATAATATTTAAATTGACAATTACAAGTTCACAATGGTTTTTTTCTTCTCTACCTATAATGGATTTTTCTGAGAGGGTTGACAGTTGATCTGCACAATGATGAAGCTAAGAACTAGTTTTCCTCTGGAATATTCAATTTGAAAAACATTCAAATTAAGCTTCAAAGTGCCCGAGTGTCTGGCATCAACTCCTGGGATGATATTCAAGACTGTAAATCAGGCTCATTCGGGAATATGGAAAGTTGTTTTTATGTATGTTAACATTTTTTGTTAGAATCAATGACATAATGTTAGTGAAATGGAGAGTAAAATTAGTTTTACATGTATGATGTTAAGGTCCAATACATAATGATTATATATATTTTATACTCCACTTCTACGATTCACTAGGTTACTTTTTAAAAAATTGAGCATTATACATAATTTTGAAGGAGAAATGTAATTTCATAAAACTTCTTAAGGCATTCTCTCCAACACTTATTTTATGATTAAAAACTCCAAATAGATTTAATGAACGTTTTGTTTGCTAGTAAATACAGAGTTGGGCAAAAGTAGGTTTACAGTTGTAAATGAAACACAGTTGTTTTATTTATGTATGTATGTATGTATGTATTATTGCATTTTTCCATATGAACAACTGTAAAACTACTTTTGTTCCACTCTATTATTAAATATTAAAATTATATGTTTATTTTGAAAAAGAAAAGAATAATCTCTGACATCCAGGAACTGCCCTGGTAATATCAGTGAGGCGCTTGGTTACAAAGGACCAGCCTGGCACTCATAGCTAGGTGTGAGTGTTCTGCTCTTAAACATAAACAATTTCAAAGAACTTCAACATCAGACAAGGTTGATTTGACCAGAGGGGATCAAAAGAAACACAAGTTCACCATGTAATCATGTCTGAACACAAGCAAAATAGCAACACTGTCAAGTCACAAAATAAGTACATCTCCCACTGCTGCTTATTTATAAACTAGAGGCCCGATGTACGAATTCATGCACCAGTGGGGTCCCTGGGCCTGGCCTCAGGAATTGGGCCAAAACCGGCTCTCCAACATCCCCCGAGGGGTTCTGGATTGCAAGAGGGTGCAGGCCAGGCCCAGAGACCCCCCCAGTGCACGATTGGGGCCGGTGAGGGACGTGGGAGGTTGACCAGCTGGGAAGGGACCTGGGGAGAGCTCCAGGTGTGTCCAGCCCTTCTCACTCAGTCCTGATCAGCTGGACCCCAGCAGCAAGCTAACCTACCGGTCAGAGTGTCTGTCCCATGGTGGTCAGTGCACGTCATAGCAAGCAGTTGAGCAGCCTTAGCATATCATTAGCATATTACGTTTTGATTGTTTGAATGGCTGACCGGTTGACCAGATACTTAGCATATTAGGCTTTTATTATATAGGGTTACCCTTTTACCCTCTGTCTATTCTTCACCCCAAATACATAACATTTAAAAGCAAGCAAAGATTTATCCCAATTCTTGATAAAATATAATCTCGAGTAACTCCCCACTTCTTTAAACTTTCCTTCAAAATATCTAACATGCTCTTACTGAGATGTCTCAGGGTTCCCCAGGGAGTGTCTTTTTTGTTGCAATGAATAATAAACCCACTTGTTAAAGTATGTGTGTCTCAGCCTTGGTCCGGTAGCTCAGTTGGTTAGCATTGTCCTGATGGGCCAAGGTTGCTGGCTCCATTCCAAGTCAGGGTGCACTTGTAAGAATCAACCAATTAATGCATAAGTGGGTGGAACAACAAATTCCTCTCTCTCTCTTTCTCTAAAAAAAAAATCAATTGAAAAATATATGCTACAGCAGGTTTGGAAGTCACTGACATATTACCTATGCTCCACTATTACTTTCATCAAGTCAAATAAACAAATCTATAAATAAAACTATGAAAGAATACATTTAATAAGACATCAGTTTTAGACAAGAAATTACTGGATTAATTCAAACTGCTTTTTAAAGATGTTTTATACTTATCCTAAGTCAGAGTGGGTTTTGATATAAATGTTGTGGTCTACAGAGAACATTCATTCTCACATATGCCTTATAGTCTAGTAAGGAAACAAATGTACTTAGCACTATTATTAGAGGCCCACTGTGAGCACTGTATGAAGAAGGTTTCATAGGAACACAGAGAAGGTTCTGTGATGTGTAAAATTTGCTATAGTACACATTTTGGTGATCTTTTTTATAAATTTTGTTTTATTGCTTAAAGTATTACAAAGAGTATTACATGTCTCCCTTTTTTCCCTGCTTGACTTTCCCCCGGCCTCCCCCACCCCCCAGTGTCTTGTGTCCATTGGTTATGGTTATATGCATGCATACAAGTCCTTCGGTTGATCTCTTACCACCCCCCCCCAAACCCTCCCCCGCCCGACAGTCTGTTCGATGCTGCTCTGCCTCTGTATCTATTTTTGTTCATCAGTTTATAATGGTCTTTATTATCCATAAATGAGTGAGATCATGTGGTATTTTTCTTTCATTGACTGGCTTATTTCACTTAGCATAATGCTCTCCAATTCCATCCAATGGTGTTGCAAATGGTAAGAATTCCTTCTTTTTTACAGCAACATAGTATTCCATTGTGTAGATGTACCACAGTTTTCTAATCCATAACAGCACAATTTACCATAGCTAAGATTTGGAAACAGCCTAAGTGCCCATCAGCAGATGAATGGACATTTTGGTGATCTTTACTGCCCTCATTCTCTTAATCAACTACAAACTCCCAGATGCTAAATAATTGTGGGAAACTATAGAGTTCTAATATAGTTTTTTTTTTAAATGAAAGAGCATACAGTATAAACAGATTAAATACAAAACATGAATAAATATAATTAAGAATCAATTTCATACAAAATTAAAAATCAATCTAATGCTTTATAGCTAGTGGGGAAGAAACATGAAATAAGTAAGAGATTAAAGAAAAATAACCAGCTATTTATATCACCAATTTCCATTTTGTGATCTAATACAGAAATAAATATGGGAGTATAAATAATTTTTATAATTTTCCCCAAATTTATGGGACCGAGTGTTTTAATGCTTAAGTTTTTTTAAATTTTACCTTAAAGTCTACACTTTGACATTTAATTATTAAGAAGAAAAATATTTTGGCAGGAAACACTGATTACTAAATAACCCAAAGTAGCTATTTTACAAGAGAATATAAAAATCCTCAATGATCAATCAAATTTCAATTTTTTAAGTAATATCAAACTGCTGCTAAGGAAAAGTCATCCTATGAAACTAGTTTTAGTATGTGTATATTTTTAAAATGTGTTTATGTGGTCAGTTTATGTTGTGTTTCAATTATAAATGACTGTATTAAATTTACATCAGTAAAATTCAGTGGGTGGTAAAGTATAACAATTACTTTGTCTCTCTAGAGCAGAAGAAAAGTAAACATTTTTCCTATTTTTTCTTAGTGTTCATATCTAATATGCTGTTTACAGAAAATAAAAGTAACACCCTTAATACATGACATTTTGTCTATCACATGGAAACAGTCCATATGTATAAGACTTAAAACAAACAGAAAAGAAATCTAGAAAGACAATAACTTTAGAGGGTGATTCACTCACTGGACTTTATTTTTTCTGGAGATTTTATAAAGCTGGCAGTAACATTTATTGTGGTTTAAGTATTTTGTAATCATTTTTTCTGTGAATAATACTACCAGCAATTTTCAGAGTTTGTTCTTAGCAAGACAATCTATTGAAAACTACTTGTTTCAGAGGAAGCTGGGAATCCACAACTTCTACTCTTATCAATGAGCAGGAGCCACTAAAAAAGAAAGATCTGGAAATGAAATATGAGAAACTTCAAGTAGATCAGCTGAATGTACTGTATTATTGATTTTTTAAGCTTTTTTATTATCATTTCGGTCAGTTTATATGGTATTATGAAACTCTGTTTTTGCTAATACTATAAAAACTCACTTCAAGAGTATGATAGAAAGTCAGTAATACTTTAAGACTTTTATCGCATTAGTAACTTTCTTATGATATTAGAAATTCAATAAAGGACAGAAAAGTCACTGATCCTATAGAGAAATTGCTAATATAATGCAGCACTTACCACCATGACATGAAATATGCATTTTACTCTGATGCTTAAAAGCTTTCAATTTTTCTTTTCTTGTCCTTTGAGGGACCTTTCTTTTGGTGTATTTTTTAACCATACACACACACACACACACACACACACACACACACACACAATAATGTGTAAAAGTTCACAAATAGTAAAACAGTAGGGCATCGATTCTTCTAAAGAGAATAAAAAGGTCATCTGAGAACAAATTGCACTTCTGGGCTCATATAGCAGAGAATTCATTCATGTTGCCTGGGAATACTAAAAACACCTAAAAGAGCAAACGTTAAAAACTAAAGTTGTATTCATATTTCAGGATCTTGTTTTTATTAATTGAAGTAGAAAATATATACTATTTGAAACTCAGATGGTGTGGTGTGTTTTGAAGAATTAAAAGATTAGTATCACATAGTCAGCTTCGAACTCACATCCAAAATTTCGGATACACATGGCCTTTGCTTACTAGAACAATGGGTGTATAATATAGAAAATTCCATCTGCAATGACAATTGAAATTCTTTCCATCTCTATTAAACCAATGTTTTATTGGGTGTTTTACCTGTGCCAAAGTACATACTAGTATAAGTAATGTGAACTGTGCCAATAATCAATTATTTCATTTCATCTTTTCAGTAATCCAATTCCTCAATATGCAAAATGTCACATTCATTTATACATTCTTTCATTCATCACATATCTATACCACTTACTATATATCTTCAAATGCACTTTTCAACTTGTTTAGTATACAGTGTTGAACAAGAGATCAAAGAAATGAAATGTGTGAAATATAATAATGAATTCAGAGATGTTCTAGAAAATTAGTGTAAAAGCAAGTGATGGGATTGGTGACATGGTCAGGCAAGTCTTCACTGAAAATAGGACATTTGAATGGAGGCCTGAAAAATGAAGAAGTCTCATTTATGAAGTAAAGGAAAACAATCAAACAAAAAACTAAAACTCTGTAATTATGTTTTTGTTTTTGCTACGGAGATACACTATATGATGCTGTTAAAAATATTTCTGGTTTTAAAGTAGTTTGAATCAACATAGTTATCAGAGCTCTTTTTCATGGCTCACTCCTAATATAATAGTAAATAAAACAAAGGTTCATAAAATGATGACTGCCTGAATAGAGAATGTCATCAAGAAGCAAGCTGGTTAATATAACAGAGCCAGGTACTGAAAACAACATGTATTGCTGAAGTCAAACCAGAGGAGGGCAGAGAGAAGAGAAGTGGTTAAAGTAATTTTTGTGAAGCTATTAGGTACCAAGATCCTGTCTCTGTCCTCCTCAAATATAAAAAACGCAACATAAGTGATTGCTAACTTTGATCATACAATATTTAAAAGTTTCCATTTCTCAAAATAACAGAGTCCAAAATCAAACAATGTACCAGAAAAATAAATTTGCAACATGCATACATGCACACACATGGATGCACATACACACACACAGACCAACAACTAGATACTTTAAAAAACAAACAAAACAAAACAAAAAAAACAAGCAAAGCCTTCATATAAATAAATCAGTGTGGTAAATTATCCCATTACAAAAAGTTTGGTAAATTACATAATAAATGAAAAAAAAACAACAACTTAGGAATATGTGAAAACATGCTCAACACACTTGTGATTAAGACATACATTATGAGTATAGTAAAATTTCATTTATATGTATTGATTAATGTCTATGCCATCAGGAGGTAGAGAATTATTTTCATGTATTTGGGTTGAAATGTTTAAATTTTATGCAGGATAACTTGGCAATGTCCTTTGAGTCAGCAATTCCACTCCTGTGCATGAAGTCATTGTTTATAACTAAGGACTCTGAATGAAATAATATTCTTTATTACCTTATTAGTTTTTATGTGTACATACAATTTTTAATTGCTATATTTTTAAGTGAAGTGATAACGTTTTAATACCAAAATGAAGGCCCAAGATGCTAACTTTGTTTTAAAGTAACAATTATTTTCTACTACTTGTTAATAAATAATATATACTTATTAAAATATCCTTAAAACCTTATTTGATAAGGTGATGATTTTAGGGTAGTATTTCTTCAAAGGTTCTACAAAACTAAAAAGCCTTTGTCTGTAAATATATTTTTCTCAGGGAATATAAGATATATTCAAAAGAGAATAATTTGTAACAGTTGATATATCTTACAGGTAATTTGAATTGTCTACAAGCATATGTGTAATAAAATCTTACAAGCTGCATCATGAAAACAACTAGCCACAAATCCCAGAATCACAGACCAATCTGAAAACCAGCTCATACCTTTTTTTTCTTCTTCTTTTTAAAAAATATATTTCTTTATTGATTTCAGAGAGGAAGGGAGAGGGAGAGATAGAAACATCAATGATGAGGGAGAATCATTGATCGGCTGCCTCCTGCACGCCCCCTACTGGGGATCGATCCCACAACCCAGGCATGTGCCCTTGGCCAGAATCGAACCTGGAACCCTTCAGTCCGCAGGCCGACGCTCTATCCACTGAGCAAAACTGGCTAGGGCCCCAGCTCATATCTTACCTACACACAAACAATTACCATCAAGTACTTTTCTAAAAATTTTCAAATGGATTCAATTTAACATACATTATAATTTTCCCAATTGTAACAATTTACCTAAAAATTTTAAACACACTTTAAGCTGTATAATGTATTTAAAATAATTTCCATTAAAGGAATGTCTCTGTTACATTACATTAATAATGTACAACGAGTCTCATAACTCACAATGGTTGCATGTTTTCTACCAAAATTCATTAAAAGTTGTTCAGCCCAGTCAGTGTGGCTCAGCTGGTTGAGCGTTGTCCTGTGCAAAAGGTTGCTGGTAAGATTCCAGGTCAGAACAGATACCTGGGTTGTGGGTTCAATCTCTGGTCAGGGTGCATGGGGAGGGAGGGCTGCCCATTGACGTTCTCTCTCTCTCTCTTTCTCTCTCTCTCTCTCTCTCTCTCTCTCTCTCTCTCTCTCCCTCCCTCTCTCTCCCTTCCTCTTTCTAAGCATGTCCTTGGGTGAGGACTCAAAAACAAACAAACAAAAAGCGTTCACCCTGATATTTCCAATATCCACTTGACATAATACATAGTTATTAAAAAAGAAGTTGCTCACATTTTTATGTGTAAATATTATAAATATTAAGTTCCAATAAAAGTGTATTTAGCTCATCAGAGAGCTACTGACTTTAATAGAATATGCATGTTACTACCATTCAATCTTTAATTACAGAGTGTCAAGCACCTACATCGGAAGCCACTGTAGAAAGGCGCCCTTCCCCCTCCTCTCCTGCCCCTGACCTGAGTTCTCAATATTCAGACTTGGATGCAAATTAAACCCATCTAAAGCCATATTGCCTTTTTAAATATAACAAAATTAATTACTGACCAATTAAATAAAAATCTCTGGGGAGAAAACCAGGCATCTGCATTCTTTTTAAAAATGCCCCGCTGAGTCCACTATGCAATCAAGTTTGAGAGATAACTCTAAGATGTTGTGATGATACAGTATACATTTGTAGGCACAGGCCATTGATTATTTGAGTATTTATTAAAAGCCAATTGTACCTGTAAGTCAATAGCTACATTTACACTATTGTACTTCAAAGGAACAAAATTGATTGCAACAGTGATATAATCATTGGTAACAGTTAAGACTGAGTGGTCTTTCACTCCAAATGTGAAAATTATATAATCAAAATATTATAAACATGGACAGAGCTGAGAAGAACCATCTGCTTTGTCCTGTGTTCTTCATACTACAGAATAGCCACTGAATAAACTGGGTCAAACTTTCAATAAGCCTTCTTCTTCCAATGATCTCTAGGAAGAAAATATAATTTACACGTCTCTTATCCTCTCGTGTGCCCCTACTCTTTCAAAACTCAAAAAGCCCTTCCTTCTCACTTTTCCTTCAATTTAAAAATTATATGTCTTTCAATCTCCACTGATATAAAAATGATTAATTATCTGCCTCAATATCTTTCTATCATGCTGTCTTTCCAACTTCTTCAATCTCCATTAAGTATCTTAAATTCACACTTCCTAGTTTATATATCCTTCCTCTACCTGCCTCTCTTGCCAACTCCAATTCTTTTCTCTACAGTTAAAACCATACTAAACATATTTTAATAAGGAACAGATTAGAGTTAGACAAAAAGAGTTCTTCTTGGCTTTTTCCAACTATAGAGTACAAATGAGTTAGTATAAATTCATTTAGTTTATCACCGCTCATGTTACTCTGAAGTACAGGACTTTTTCTTTTGTACGTGTGCTTATACAGACGTTTGTAGCCTTTGGAGTTAATACATGTATTAGTATTCTAGAAAATATTTTACTCTGTAAACTCTTTTCTATCATGTAGAGTTTCCCTCCTATCTAGTCAATCTCAACGTTACTATTAAATTTCACGTTTGCTTGCTTCTTCCTAAAGATAAAGAGGAATCTTTGTGGAACAATTGCCCACATTAATAACTTTGTGATAATATTTACAAAATATGAACACAGGCACATGCAGAGGGGAACTCAAACTCCAGGTAATATAACAGAGTAAAATATTTATGATTCTTCGTTGCTGCAAATGATGTAGAAACTAAATTTACTTTGCTATATGTCAGGGTTTTTACTCCCATAAGTAACAAGTGGTAAAGATAAACAAAGCCAAACACTAGGTAAAACAGTAAGAACAGATTCTAATCAATAATATACTATTACAATAAGGAGGAGTCTAGCTTGAACTGAACTCAGCTTATATTTGTATAGAGGTGACGGGGTTTTTAAAGGCAGAATTAGGGAATAGAGAAGGAGGGGAGCAGGGCTTAGTAGAGTCAGGGAAGTGAAATGTGAAACCCACCCAGATTTGCTAACTGGTGATCATTAAAGGAAGGTTTCTACTCTCCCACAGGGACTTGAGACAAGGCCCTATCTTCAGGTGTCGGCTGGAATAAACAGTACATTATTTTGATAGCCTTCTATTTTCTCAGCAGATACTTTAAGGGGAATTAGGATCATCCCTGGGCTATACCTTTGGGCTGTTAGGAACTGTTCATGTTTGTTCAAGTCTTTAAAGACCAAGATTGAGGCCTGGTCAAGAAAGGACTCAGGGGAATCTTGCTAAAGTTTGGTTAAGTAGAGAATCTTTGCCACAAAAAGGGAAAGAACTACCACCCGTGGCTGGATCCAGCAGCTCAAATGACTTATCGTGATCATATTTTTCTGCCTCACAGTTGTTTCCTCCTTTTTTAGGCTCCGCTCCTCAGCATAATGACTCTTCTTGGTGATTCCCTGAACTCCGTGCCTTTCTAGTCCCTTTAGTAATTCCAGCACAAGAGTGTCTGCCTCTTTCCTAACTACTCAAGCAAAAGTTCCAAGAGTTTGGCACGGCCTGCATCATCTTACCATCCCTGAGACAAGTACTCTGAGTGAGGCATGCAAGCTCTTGTGGCTGGATCTGTATCGCATCACAACCCCTGGACCCAGAGTTGCCATCACCCCACCTAAATGTTGTAGGCTGAGAGTAGCTGAGTAGTTGATCACCAAGAAAATATATTCTATTTCCAAATAAAAGGAGAAGTAATGTCTGTCATTGTCAGCTAATAGAAATCACCCACTGAAATAAAAAAGGCCTTTTTATTTTTCTGACACTTACCTCTACCATTCAATCAACAAAATATGTCTGTTGTGTATGAGGCCATATTAAAGCACTGGTCAGAGGCACAGAAAGAAACTTCTTCATATATAAGTGACATAAATCTTTTCAGGGAATTATAACTAGGCTTTCCATATTTTTTAAAAATCATATTTTGAGAATGTTTAAAGAGCATACATATAATGAAAAATTTTTCTCTGTAGTCCTCTGATTCATATTGCTTTTCATTCTTAAACCTAGATTGCAATAGCTATTAGTCTATAATCTTAACTAACTGCTTTTCTAGACTTGAAATATTTATAAATGACTAAGAAATTGAAATCCACATGACATCTGTTGCTCACAGCCAGAACATTTTTCATTCAGTTTTATTGTTCAAAATCATTTACATTTGACATAAGGACAATTAACTACACACATCATGAAAGATAATCACATAATTAAATATTCTCACAGCACCAGAACACTTTAAAAATACTATTGCAGAAAGTTGGTTCACATTGCGAGGGCAATTTTAACAAGAGCAATTTAATTTTTTACAATGCTTTTTTTTCAGTTATCAGAATAAGCATAGGGTTAGAAGAAAAATAGCTTTCTTAATTCTGCCACCAGCATTCTGTTTAAATCTTATCCCCTATTTTTAGAGATTGTTTTTGAAAGAAGAATAAATTATTGTTGAAAATCCTAGTGTTTGGAGGATTTTGGAAAACACATAAGCTATAGCATGAATTATATTAGTTTAACTTCTATACTATTGAGAAGTTTGATTTCTGCTGGGCATTTGTCATTCCAATCTGGTCTACAACCTAGCTATCATGACAGTCTATTTGGTAGAAAGTTTTGAGATTCTTATTCAGGTGATAGTGGAGAGGAGTGAGGTGGGATTGGTAGAGATGTTAAAGGGGTAAAACATTGGAGTAAAGACAATTCACTCAGTAGCATCAGTCCTGAAAGAACCAAGCAATTTTGTTGTTTACATGCAGGCAAAATTGTTTGTCCAGTTTATGTAAAAATGCAGTTTTTATAAGATATCTTTAGAGATAGTGACTCATACCACCAGAATTGCCAAATTTAAACCATACTCAATATGGTCTTCAGAAGGAAGGGGCAGAAGCCCAGTGAGTTTAATTCAATATCTCATGAAGTTTGGCAACAATTAAGTCATTGCTTCTTTCTACCCTGTCCTTATTATTTTCTAATAAGGGTAATTTCTCAGACTTTTAATCATAGGCCATGCTATTTTTCTTTGGATCTCCTTCCAGATCTCTACATCATACCTCAGTTGTGGAGGGTAAAGAAAATACCACATCACCATGTAAGTCTAAGAAGGCCCAAATATATTTTCAAAAATCATTAACATCACTAAAAATTTACTTCATAAGGGGAAAAAAATCTTATATTTAATCTATCTGTCTCAAACATTTTATTAAAAAAATTAAAAATTAAATAATGATGCAAAGATGGAATTAAAGAAGTTTAATCCTTATGTAAAATAGGAGCCAGCAACACTCTTGAGCTAATCTGTTCCCTTTTTAGTCACTTCAAAATAAATAAACAAAAAAGCTGTACATTATAACATAAAACAAATTATGATCAGCTCTTTTTAAAAAGAGCATTCAAAATTATTTGTCTCTTATTAATGAAAATACTTATGGACTCTCACTCTAAATATTATTAATAATAAAAATTTATTAATGGAATAAATGTCTAATTATTTGAAAAATCCTGGTTTTTAATTTTTCTCAATCACAGCTTACATTCAATATTATTTTGTATTAGTTTCAGGTGTACTACATAGTGGTTAGACAATCACATAATTTACAAAGTATTCCCCGATATTTCCAGTACCTGTCTTTGCCTAGCTGGGTTCTCTGTTTTACTTCCTTCTCTCATGGTCTGGTTCCTATCTACCTAACTTTTTTCTGTCTCAACACCAGTGTAAGGTATTAATAAGGGAAACAGGATTGGTTTGAGAGTATATATGAACACTCTTTTTACTTTTTGCTGAATTATTTATAAACCCATACTGGCACAAAAAGTCTATTAATTATAATAGATAAATAAAAAATATAAAAGTACATAGTTATATAGATTAATTTCCTATTACATCTCATCCTTTTAAAATTATTAAAGTGTCTGAGTTTCCAATTTGTAAAAGTCTGCAGATGATATTTTTCAATGGGAAATACATTGTTTTAGGCAACAAAAATTTTAATATTACATATATTTCCAAATGTGTGTTTTTAAATGTTTTTGCTTTATCACCAGTTT
>NW_005358650.1:3095222-3100264 GCF_000412655.1 Myotis brandtii
ATATATATATATTATTGATTTCAGAGAAGAAGCGAGAGGGAGAGATAAAATCATCAGTGAGAGAGAATCATTGATCAGATGTCTCCTGCAGGATCCCATTTGGGGATTGAGCTCACAACCTGGCATGTATCATGACCAGGAATCGAACTGTAACCTCCTGGTTCATAGGTCAATGCTCAACCACTAAGCCATGCCGGCAGAGCTATTTTCTTATTTTAATTACTGACCTCAATAAGATAGATTTCATGTTTATTTACTTTAAAATTATTTTGTAGTTATTTTACTAGCATACACATTCTGGAACAGTTCTCTTTTAGTTGAAAGAAAGTTAGTCATCTAGCCATGAGTCTGAAACTGTTAAACACTTTACCAATTATATCTTTTTTTCTTGACTAGTCTGAGAGAGACTCAGTTTAAGCCTGATGTCTCAACATCCTGCTCAGTAAGTGCCTTTTTTATGCTCAAACTAGAGTCCCTGTGCATGAAATTCGTGCATAGGTACAGTCCCTGGGCCTGGCCAGTGATTGAAGCGCGAGTGTCTGGCATGGAAGGGCAGGTCCCAGCTGACCTCTGGGTCCTGGGTCCTGGGCAGCACATGGGCCACCGGACCCCTGCGCACCTTCCTTTGCCTGAGTCATGGCGCCCGAGTCCCCATGCAGAGATGCAGTGAGCATGGCCAGATGCCACGAGCCGGGGCACAGTGTGGGCCTCTGGGCCACCCAGCAGCACTACACAGAAGCCAGGCAGGCATTGCGCTCTCTCCCGGCCAGCCTCACAGACCAGCTCCTGTGCAAACCCACAGGGAGCCCGACCAGCCCCTGTGGTCCTGGCAGCTGCAGCTGGCTCACCTGGAAGATGCCATGCATGTGCAGGGCAGGCTCCTCACAGGCACCCGGCACCTGAGTGCTGGTGCTTTCCCAGCGTGCGAGCCCTGGTGTCCCAGGGAGGGTAGCAGGGGGAGTGAGAGTGAGCTCGGCAGATATCCCACATTCTCACCGCACCTCCATCCCCACCACCCCTGCCCCCAGGTAGCCAGTGAGAGGTTGAAGTGCGTGGCCTACGTCTGCCATGTTCCACACTGTCCCCTGGTGGTCAGCGCATATTATAGTGAGTGGTCAAACTCCTGGTCTCCTAGTCTAATGACCACCCCAGGGGATAATTTGCATATTACGCTTTTATTATATAGGATGTGTCTAATATGGACAATAAATCATATGGCCACCCTCAGGAAGATGGAATAACAGGGTGGCATGAGCATAGCATTATTAATTATCATTAAGAAAAGGCTTGTGGAGAGTGCTGACTTGTGTTTGATTAAGGGCACTGTGGCAGGATATTCTGTGCCTTAAAATAGAATATATATATGTTTTTTTCATAAATAAGTTATATGAGCTGTTATTAAACACCTTGAGAGAAAGTGTGATCTTAAGAAAGAGTATCCTTATTTAGTATTTTTTGCCAAATTTTCTTATACCTCTTTCCAGCATATATATGGCTTCTTAGCTCTTTTCTCATTCTCTTAAAAAGGATTTTATGTAGATACAAACCTTAGTCTACAGAATCTCACAAATAGTAATTTGCAATGGTGTGAAATCACTGGATTCTGACTATTAACATGTATATATGTAATGGAAGTAGGAATAAATACCTGCATTTTCTTAGACTTTTCCCCCCCCATTATAATGCTGAGGAACTGTTGAGAGTTAACTTACTGATTCAACTGCCCCTAATAATGCTATAGTCCAACATTTCTGGGTTACCTCCTGAACCATAGTTTTGCTAAGACAGTGGAATTTCTGTTTTTAGATGAGTTTTAGATAAGGATCAATAAGCATGTAGGCAATTTAATGCAACTATTTGGCTATAAACTGCCTCAATAGACATATGTTTCTTTAATGTGTTCTCTTTAATGTGGTAAAAGTAATTCTATTTGCATTCATATGTATTAGTTTATGTTTTTATTTAGCAACAAACTTTAAGGGTTGGGAATACTTTTATTTTGCCCTGGCTTTCCTCCATTCCCTGAACCTGTCTGTACTTATTCATAAACACACAGGGAAGACAGCAGGAGAACAATGATCCATCCTCGATTAAACATTATACTTTTATATCAAGGATAAAGAGGGTCCAGGGAAATTAATCCTTTGCCCTAGGAAGTTTATTAAAAATGCTAAATCAGGAGCTGATGGCAGCTTAAATAGCTTGAAGTAATTCTCTAGGGGAAATCTTCTAAAACCCTATCTGTTAAGGTAGATTTGGTTCAAGAAGCAGCAAAGATCAAATCCAGAAAAATAGCATAGTTATTAAACATTGCTGACATTCAATCCAGTTAAGCAACTAAAGAAAAATTTTACACAATAGACACTATATGTCAATATGAATCTGCTGAGTACAGAAAGCTTGTACAATGTTTTTATATTAGGAAGAAATTAAATATCTGAAATTGCTTCTGAATAGAAAAAATAATTATCAAGATTATAAAATTGATGTTTAGTTAAACATTTAAATCCATTCATGATTGGAGTATGCCTCCTACAAATACTTGCTAAATAAACTACACAGATTGGAATGCTTATGTGAATAACACATGATCTCATATTTAGGACTTATTTATTAAGGAGTAAAGAGATGAAAAAAATTACCCTATCCATATAAATTGCAATTAATTGAGGTGTGTGGCACAATGTGTGATGTATACAAAATGTATATTATACTCTGCAATATATAAGCATTTCAAGACTAGTATAAAAAAGTAAATTTTAAAACTCTAAGAGACAGTTTCAGTTTCTGCTCTGATATTTAAGACATTGGAAGCCATCACTCCCATACTCACAACAACAAAGCAAACAAATTGATAATCAAGAAATTTTGTTTGATCCACCAGAGAATTGAAGTCACTTAGCAAGCCACTGCCCTAAAAGCTGGAGATGGAAAAATACAGAGAAAAACAGAAGTCACTGGTGCAAGTAACAGGTGGGAACACAGCTAGCAATTGGCAAATGACCTTTCCCTGAATGTGGACAAGCTATAGAGTTAAAAACACCTGGGGGTCTAGTCTTAGGAAGGGCTCTGCACTTCCATTAGTTTTACCTAAGAATGCCCTACTAGATTCTCTTGATAAAGATCAGAGAAAAATTACCTCCTACTTCTGGTGGTTGAGAAGGGGAAATTAACAATTTGACATATGCCCACACCATTATTTTCCCCATAACAAATTGCCCTCAAGACAACTTTACCTGAACCTTAACCAACTTCGGGAAATAGAAATTAGAAACTCCAGTACCCAGCAGCCTTCAGGTCTCACACAGGGAAGACTATGAAAAAGAAAAAAGCTAAGAAATGCTTCTAAAGGTCACAACCCAGGAACACTGGTGCCCTTCAAAAAAGAACAATTTGTCATAAAAATTGTAGAATGCTTCTTTTCCCAAATACCTTGTAACCACATCAACATCTACTGTAGTAACAGTGAATTAAAACCGAGAGAGCTTCAAGACATACTCTATTTAAGAAGGAGTTTCTAGGAAAATGCAAAGACAACAGCAGAGACAAAAATAAGGGCACAGAGGAGATGGAAGTCTATGACCCTTTCAGCTACAGCAAACATTAATGTAGCAGGACCCCTAGCCCGATAAACATATCACCTCTAACAAAAGCTTATTCACCTCAGTTCTTATTTCTGGATGCATTGTGTTCAAATTCCAACAAAAAATTACAAGACATGGTAAAAATGCAAGAACAAACACAGTCTGAAAAGATAAAATAAATGTCTGGAATCAGATAAAGAAAAGTTGTGGGAATTATCAGACAGAAAATTTAAAATGACTATAATGAATATGCTAAAGGCTTTAATGAAAAGAATTAACAACATTCAAGAACATATAAATAATATAAGCAAAAAGATGGAAACCCTAGGAAAGATCAAAAGACAATACAAGAAATCAATGATTCAATAAAATAATTAAAGAATGTTTTTGATGGACTCATCATTAGATTTGACATAGCTGAGGAAAGAATCAGGGAGTTTGAAGGTATATGAACAGAAACTTCCCAAACTGAAAAACAAAGAAAAACAGAATTAAAAACAACAACAAAAAGAACAGAATCATACAAAAAAATCTATACCTAGGCATATCATAGTCAAGCTAAAGAAAATAAAAAAAAAGAGAAAATCTTAAAAGAAGTCAAAGAAAAACTATGGCTTCTTTAGAGAAGAGCAAATACAAAAATTACATCAAACTTATCTTTAAAAACTATACAAGCAAAAAGAGAGTGGAATATAAATTTTAAAATGTCAAAACAAACACACACAACAATGACCTAGAATTCCGTATCCATTTAAATTATTCTGAAAAGTAAAGAACAAATAAAATATTTCTCATACAAACAAAAACTGAGGGAATTTGTTGCTAATAGATCTGCCTTACTATTCTCTATGATATAGGATACTAGAGGCTCAGTGCATGAAATGCATGCACTTGGTGGGGGGGTGGGGGGGCATCAGCCTGACCTGTGCCCTCTCCCAGTCCGGGAGCCCTCAGGTGATGTCCGACTGCCAAGGAGAAGGGAGAGGCTCCTGCCACCGCTGCTGTGCTCACCAGCCGTAAACCCGCCTCAGGACTTCTGGCTGAGCATGTGCTCCCCCTGTTGGAGTGCACTGACCACCAGGGGGCAGCTCCTGCATTGACCATCTGCCCCCTGTAGCCCTGCATATGAATCCGTGCGCAAGTAGCTCGCTGCTGCTTGCCTCAGCTGGCCACCCGCCCACTGCTGCTGGTAGCTCTCCCCTGCTCATAGCTCACTGCCCCATCCTCCTGTAGCTCTCCGCCCACTGCCCCATCCTCCTGTAGCTCTCCGCCCACTGCCCCACCATCCTGTAGCGCTTTACCACTTGTAGATTGGTCATGATGTTACAACATAACGGATGATTAGCATCCTCTCTTATTATATAGGACTAGACGCCCGGTGCACAAAAATTTGTGCACTCGGGGGGGAGGGGGAGTCCCTCAGCCTGACCTGTGCCCTCTCACAGTCTGGGACCCCTC
>NW_005358650.1:3101271-3110184 GCF_000412655.1 Myotis brandtii
CAAGCCTCATGTTCGCTTCAAGCTGCCTGGCTGCCAGCCGCCATCTTGGCTGGCAGTTAATTTGCATATCGCCTTGATTAGCCAATGGGAAGGGTAGCGGAGGTACGACTAATTACCATGTCATGTTTCTCTTTTATTAGATAGGATAGGATAGGAGGTGATTAGTTAGTGCTAAAGAAAGACTAAAAACCATGCCCATTTTTGTCAGAACCTCTCATTGGATCAGAAATATTTGTCTACTGGTGAAGGATGGGAAACTCTCCAGTGCCCAGGACCAGGCAAAATCATTTGCTTCTGAAAGCAGGGGGGTAAGAGTGGAGGGTGAGGAGAGTAGGATTTGGTAGAAGGAAAACACATCAGCACCTGGGGAGATATAAGATCCACTGGAGTTGGGAAAAGAATAGAAGTAGGATTGCTGGATTGAGCAAATAAAAATATAAAACTGCCAATTAAATACATTTTAAATAAAGAACATTTTTTTAGGTATAAGTATATTCTTTTATTGCATGTGACATACTTTCACAGACAGTATATTCTATAGGACTAAAAATGATTGATCAGTTATATGAAATTCAAATTTAACAGTCAATTCTGCAATTTATCTGTCAACCTTGGCTAGAAGCAAAAGTCCTCTGCCTATGAGGGGGGAGCAGGAAATCCTCCTGTGCCTAGATCCTGCTTGCTCTACAGTTGAAATTCATGTAGAAACTAACCAGTTTTCAGGAGCTAATCTGCCACTGTCATTTCTCACCTGAATTATTGGGAAGGTCCTTTAACTCCTGTAAATGCTTTCTTCCTTGACCACAGACAGTCAATTCTCAACCCAGAAGTCAGATATTGTTATTCAAATCCAACTCACATCATGTTATTCTTAGTTCAGGTCCTCCAATGTCTTCCAATGACAATTAAAGCTCAGAAGAAAAGCCAAAATCTACAAGATGCTGAAAAGTATAGCCCCTTCTCTGAATACATTTGCCCTACTCCAGCACCAGAACCTCCTGCTGTTTGCTGAGATTAGTTTTCATATTACCATTTTAGGGCCTTTGCCCTTGCTTTTCTCTCTTTCTGGAAGGTATTCCAATTACTAACTTGTGTTTTCTATTTATTCTTTGTATCCTTTCTCAAATGGTAGCTTGTTACTGAGGTCTTCCATAACTCTGGTTACAAAAATCCCATCTCACCATCCCTATCCATCACTCTCTATTCCCACCATGCTATGTTGTTAATCACCTAAAACATCATATATTTTATTTATTTATTTATTTAGCTTATTTTGTATCACCTCTCACTAAACAGAAATTGGAATTCTTGTTTGTTTGATTCATTGCTGTATCCCAGGACTTAGAAGTGTTCCTGGAAACATAATTGGCGCTCAATAAATGGGTTGAATAAGTGAAGGAATACATTAATGAATGAATAAGCAAATAACAGCATCAAGTTGAGCGAATGTTGCCATCAAAATGAAAATGTATTTTTAGAATATATGTTATAATGCTGTTTTAGAGCTATTGATACAGATGTGGTACATTTACATATTGTTCCTTCTGAATATTCATTATATTAGAGAAAAATTTTATTAGAGTATAATTTTTCTGGATTCCTTAGGCTGCTGCAGTAACCCTTAATGTCACACTGTTTCCACATTGATATAAAGTGCTCCCTCAGATGGGACATACTGTAGCCTTTTAATACCAACATTCATCATGCTAAAATATATGCATGGCCTATAACTTCTGTGGAATAGCTTACAATGTGGAATAGGAGTGATCCCTAGGCAGAGCTTAAAATAAGCAAATAGGTCAAATGTTCAACTTACATGCAATATTTTTAATTACTTGGCAGATATTTCTAAATGAATGTTCAGGCCCAATCAAACCATTGTGACACTAAACTTAAATGAGAGGAATACCAGGAGCCCCATGTGTTTCATCATTTTTAATGCTCCAAGTAAAATGAATCTTTTGATATTTTTTCATCCTGAAAAATGTCTCTAAAGAGCCAATGGTTTAAATGCAAAGTTCTTCCCTTAAGGAAAAGGTTCGAAGTTTTCATTTTCTAAGGGTAAAATATTACTTTCTCACATGAAAGTTTTGTCTATTTTATTGCTAGAGTTGAAAAAAGAAAAAGTCTCAACTTCTTTAATATAGCCCAATTCATCAAACTGATTCTTTCTTGCTCTAGGTTATTTCTCATTGATAGACCCTTTGGTTGCTAGAAATTTCTAAATTAGTGTTGCCACATCCAAGTGGCTGACACACATTATTTAGCTAACTACTACCTTTCATTTGTATTCATTATGTGTGTATGTGTCTTTATCATTGCTCACCACTATAATAACCATAAAAGGAATGATTTACATTTTCATAGATACAGAAATAAATGTATTTCATTTAAAAATCTGTTTTTTTTATTATAATCTGTTAAAGAAAGGGATTTCATTAAACATAAAATGTCACTATGTTAGTATTATATGAAATTATAATCTGTTAAAGAAAGGGATTAAACATAAAATGTCACTATGTTAGTATTATATGAATGTCTTTGTGTTTAATTTTAATATCCGTGAACAACAGGTTTCAGCATGCTTTTGTTTGGTTGTTTAAACATTAAAATATTGGCTTTTATTTTTGAAAGAGAAATGAAGTAATGATGATGATAATATCTATATGCTCTAGGTAAAAAAAAATGTTTATGTCTTATACGAATTATGTATACTGCAAATTAATTAAAGTGAGAATTTAGATCCCAGAATGCAATGTTTTGAGGAAGTACAATTATTTCTTTGAATTTTATCCAGTTACAAAAGATAAACATTCTCTACTCTTACATTCATCTCTTTGGAAGAAGTAATTGTAGATTTACTTTAGAAATTACAGTATTTTCAACCTCTAATTTCTATGTGAATATATATCTCATATATAGTTTGAGGAAACAATGGACATAATCTCTATCAAATTCACAGGTGAGAGTTTGTAATCATTAAATTTCATAAATCATTAAAATATAAATAATATAGGCTTTCAGGGGGCAATCTATATATATATAAGCCTAAACGACCTTTATGGCAGAACAACCGGAATGACCAGTACGACCAGTCGACCAGTCACTATGATGTGCACTGACCACCAGGGGACAGATGCTCAATGCAGGAGCAGCCTCCTGGTGGTCAGTGCACTCTCACAGGGGGGGCACCGCTCAGCCAGAAGCTGGGCTCACAACTGGTGGGCACAGCTGTGGTTGCAGGAGCTTCTCCCAACTCCACGGCAGCACTACCGAGCAGTGGCAGGAGGCACAGTGGGCCGGGATGAGCACGAGTGGTGCAGTGCTTGGCCCCGGTTCTGGCTCCTCCCTGGCTGCCTGCCACTTGGCGCACTGCTACATCCCTTGGGGGATGTCCGACTGCTGGTTTAGGCCCTCGAGGGGTCCTGGATTGCAAGAGGGCACAGGCCGGGCTGAGAGACACCCCTCATCCAGTGCACGGATTTCGTGCACCGGGCCTCTAGTACTTATATATTAGTGTAAAACAGTTAAATCATATTACATTCTCCCTAAAATATAGTTAAATCACAAGTCTTTGATAAAGAGGAGTTTTAATCATGTAGAAGGGCAATGAGTTTGGATTATGAAACACATTGAAGTAAGTGGGTAAAATGAAATAACCTGGAGTATACAGGGTGGATGCTTTAGGGAAGAGTAAAACAAAACATTTTAGAGAAGAGAAACTGGATAAGACAAGAATATTGAAAGGGTGAACAACAGATATCAATAATAATAGTTACAATGATAATAAATACTATTGAAACTTTGGTTAATATTTAATTATCCTCAGGAAAAATTAGAAATTTCTGCTTCCTCCCTTTGATATTGTATTCTCTTTTCATCCTAAAATTCAGAATTCAGGAAACATAATTAGCATTTCATTTTGCCACATTAGAATTTGTAGCCACTTAAGGACTTAACTGAGAACTGAACAAGTTTAATTACTAATAAAGTGTTCCCATTGAGGTATATGTTGTAAGTTATAAATAATCAATTTAAAACTGAACTCTAGGACCACAATATATTTGTAATTTTGAGGCCTGCAATGTTATTACATGCACCATCAGTCATTTTTTATACAATACAAAAGTTCAAAATATTTTGCCAACATTTTTATTTATCTATTTGGTTCTGGATTTTTATAAGAACTAGAGGCCCGCCGAAACCGGTTTGGCTCAGTGGATAGAGCGTCGGCTTGCAGACTGAAGGGTCCCAGGTTCGATTCCGGTAAAGGGCATGTACCTGGGTTGCGGGCACATCCCCAGTATGGGATGTGCAGGAGGCAGCTGATCGATGTTTCTCTCTCATCGATGTTTCTACCTCTCTATCTCTCTCCCTTCCTCTCTGTAAAAAAATCAATAAAAAAAAAAAAAAGAACTAGAGGCCCGATGCATGAAATTCGTGCAAGAGTAGGCCTTCCTTCCCCCGGTTGCCGGCACCGGCTTCCCTCCGGCACCCAGGACCCAGGCTTCCTTCACAGAGAAAGCCTGCCTATGATGTGCACTGATCACCAGGGGACAGATGCTCAACGCAGGAGCTGCCCTCTGGTGTTCAGTGCGCTCTCACAGGCGGGCCTCCCTTGGTGGGGTGATCATGGGTTGAGGGCCGGACCCTTGACCAAAAGCATTGCACCCACCTTGGCTGGCCTGGTGCCAGTGGGTGTCATAGCGTGGTCCCGGATGGTCGTCCAGATGGTGGTTCCACTGTTTGGCCATTCAGTCAATTTGCATATTATTATTTGGATAATGATTTAATTATTCAAACTATAAAAGGCTCTGCCAATATGTACCAATGGATTTTAGAACATAACAGTATTGTATCTGTTTTGTGAGTTTGAAAGTTTGATTACTATGGGGACACATTTTTCAGTTAGTTAATTGATATGAGAATTTTTTGAAACATGATAACATTCCATTTAAACCATGAATTATATAAAATCGTTTCTTTATAAAACCAGTAAATTTTAATATTTTTAAAACAAAAAACATCTGGGAAATTTTAAAACTTTTTGAATATACACAATCAAATTAAATAAATTGCTACTTACTCAATATCTATTCAGGAGGAGAGAGGAAATACTGATTAGACAAAATATGAGGTGAGTAAAACAGAGAACCTTCATTTAAAAGCTAAGATCTAGGTATATAAAAGGCTAATGTGCTAAGTGTCCCTCCTACCATCTGACTGGTCGCTATGATGTGCACTGACCACCAGGAGGCAGACACTCAATGCAGGAGCTGCCGAGCTGCAGTGACTTGGCAGCAGCAGTTCTCGGGTGATGCACTCCAAAACCAGAGAGGAGGGAGCCCGATTTCTCGCTGGGCCATGTGATTCCATCTTCGGCTGTGGGTTATGTTGTTTCTGGGGCACTGTCTGCCGAATCTGGTCTGCACACTTGCATTTGCGTTCCATACCCTGTACAACAGCAACTTTCCAGAGTGCCCTCTTGCACTCCGGGACCCCTTGGGGGATGTTGGAGAGTAGGTTTTGGCCTGATCCCTACAGGCCAGGCCAAGGGACCCCACCTGCTGGAGGAACCTCTCTCACTCCACCGCGGTGTTGCCCCAGGTGCAGCCGGTGGGGGAGGGACCACTCTCGCTGGGCCATGTGATTCCATCTTCGGCTGTGGGTTATGTTGTTTCTGGGGCACTGTCTGCCCCGAATCTGGTTTACTGCACACTTGCATTTGAACAGCCACCTTCTAATTAATTTCCTTAAAATGTGCATGAGTCCGTGCACCAGGTCACTAGTATAATATAAAAGAAGAAAGATTTAGGAGTTAGCAAGGTCTCAAAAAGTCATAGAATTTAGCATGTTTTCCACATTTAGTCCTCATATTATCAATCTCTCATATTTTACATTACATAGTCATTTTATTAACATTAATAACATCCTTGGAAACAGATTCAATATGTTAATTGCACTTTTAAATACTTTAGCCTGATCATTTTTTATGTACCACCTAAAATCACCTTGTGTATCTACTGTTGTATACATGCCACATATTGTGAAAAACTATTTCATAGGAATTCTGAAAAAGCTCAAGGAGATTATCATCAAGCCTCTAGAATGTAGAATTTTATTCTTTAGCATGGGCGTTTATTTCATAGAACAGCCCTAGGTGTTTAAAAGCTCTCCCTAAATCTGAACTAAAATCTGTCTCCTAATGAATGCTACATGGAAACTAATTAGGTTGCATCTACCTTATTTGGAAATTATACAGGAGTGAAGTGCCTAGGAATTCCTAGGGGTTAAAGTAACATCTACCTTAGAAAAAAATTATTATTAACTAGTGGCCCGTTGCACGAAATTTGTGCACATTAAAAGAGGATTAGAGGAAATATTTTAATATTGCTATTTGCCCTTTCTCTATAATAGAAGTGTCAGAGATGAAAGAAAATTAGTAAAATGTATATAAAAATCTCCCTCCTGTCAGAGTCTAGTGTGCGCTGTGGGACCCAGAGTCAAGTCCCCACCCACCCGCAGTACCTCAAAATCGCACGAGACCCAGACCCAGCTGGGCCCACCCCCATTGGGCGAGATCAGAGTCTAGTGCGCTGTGGGACCCAGAGTCAAGTCCCCACCCACCTGCAGTGACTCAAAATCCCACGAGATTCAGACCCAGCTGGGCCCACCCCCATTGGGCAAGATCCAGACCCGGCAAACCCCACCCTTGTCAAGCCCTGCTGGGCGGGAGGCGCAGCCTCAGGTCCCCTGGCCCAGCGCCAGTATGGGAGCGCAGCCTGAGGTCCCCCGGCCCAGCACTGGGGCAGGGAGTGTGGCCTGAGGTCCCCCATCAAGCCCCGCTGGGAGGGGGGCACGGCCTGAGGTCCCCTGCCCTGGCCCAGCACTACACAGCCTCAGGTCCCTGCTCATTGCTCATTATGGGAACTCAGCCATTCTTGGCCTCTGCTGTGGGTGCAGCCATCTTGTGTGGGAGGTGCAGCCTCAGGTCCCCTGGCCCGGCGCCGGTATGGGAGTGCAGCCTGAGATCCCCCGGCCCGGCACTGGGGCAGGGAGTGTGGCCTGAGGTCCCCTATCAAGCCCCGCTGGCCCAGCACCACATAGCCTCAGGTCCCTGCTCATTGCTCATTACGGGAACTCAGACATTCTTGGCCTCTGCTGTGGGTGCAGCCATCTTGTGTTATGGAAACCCCACCTCCACTGTTGGCACTGCCAGCTTTGTGATGGTGTAATGGTCAATTTGCATATACCCTCTTTATTAGATAGGATTACTATGTGAATGTTAATGTTTTGTAAATTCATACTTATAGTATTTTTTTTTACTTTTCTCAACTTACATGTTCAATTAGTTCGTCTACAATGATTTCAGCAAGTGTTGTTGAGCTTATCAATTTTTTCTTTCTTAAAATGGGATTCTAATAAGAACTTGCCCACCTGCAAATTTCTGGGTTGTTCACAATTCTCTGTAATTTCACAAACCTCTAGTTTCCTCTTCTATTTCTAGTGATTCTAAAATTTCACTTTAAGCAAGCACTCTTGGTATTTTCATATATAGGATAAGTAGACTTAATTTTTTTAAGTGAAGCACTCTTGCTCTACCCAAATCTAACACGGAGGTTTTGAGTCTAGGTTATCAGAAAAACAGAATCATTAGAAGAAATAAAAACAAAAATCATTTAGAGACATGTAAACTGGAATCAGTAAAATCAAATGATTACATTTGTCTAAATTATCCTGGCTGAGACCATTCATAAGTCTTGGTAAATATTCTACAATAGGCATTGATGATCAAAACTTTTAAACACATCTCACATTGTTATGACTCTACATAGACTTAAAGAAATAATTATCCTCAATGCATCCATATATGCATATGTGCAGTACATAGACTTTCCATTGATAGAAAATTATGTGCATATGCATTTCTTTAATTTAGTGGGATAACTCTTTCCAATTATGTTTTACTAGGCCAATCAATATACATTCAACCAAATATCAGACATACAAAATGTATTGAATAAGATAACAGATGTCAAGGATAATATTTGATCAAACCTCTTAGTTAAAACTACTGTTGAGTCAACCTGAACTATACTCAAATTATTTTTATTCAAAATTATATTAACTTATCTTAGAAAATCTTTGAATTTGTAATTATGAAAGTTAATATTCTTATTGTATTTTAATAGTCAAGATGACTTTCAGGAAAATACTTAATGATTTACAAATTTCCAGTTATTCAGCAGTTTTTAGCTTAATATTATGTAGGAATTATAATTACCTGTTATTATTTCTCAAATAGGAAAGTTATTCCTTTTGCTCAGTTAAATAGGCTATTAAGGAGTAAAAGTTTTCTACCAATGTCTGCTTTAGAAAGCCTCATTTTGTGCATTGATGGTGTCTATATGAAAAAAAATATGAATCATTCTCATCACAGAGCTTCACCTATACTAGGTGATTTTATTCCTCTGATTTTCCAGAGAAAAAAGACTTTAGGTGTATAGTTTTTGATGGGGGTCATATTACTCACATTTTTAACACCTTGCTTCTGAATTGTTTTTTCCAAGTGTCCTTTTTATGTACTTTGAATTCCATTTCCTTTTTTTAAAATTTTATTTTATTGCTTAAAGTATTACAAAGAGTAGTACATATGTCTCCTTTTTTTCCCCATTGACCTTCCCCCAGTCTCCCCTACCCCACCCCACTCCAAGTATCTTGCATCCATTGGTTATGCTTATATGCATGCATACAAGTCCTTCAGTTGATCTCTTACCCCCACCAACCCTCCCCAGCCTTCCCACTGTAGTTTGACAGTCTGTTCGATGCTGCTCTGCCTCTGTATCTATTTTTGTTCATCAGTTTATAATGTTCTTTATTATCCATAAATGAGTGAGATCATATGGTATTTTT
>NW_005358650.1:3110414-3117432 GCF_000412655.1 Myotis brandtii
TGATGGGCATTTAGGCTGTTTCCAAATCTTAGCTATGATAAATTGTGCTGCTATGAACATAGGGGTGCATATATCCTTTCTGATTGGTGTTTCTGATTTCTTGGGATATATTCCTAGAAGTGGATCATTGGGTCAAATGGGAGTTCCATTTTTAATTTTTTGAGGAAACTCCATACTGTTCTCCGCAGTGGCTGCACCAGTCTGCATTCCCACCAGCAGTGCAGGAGGGTTCCTTTTTCTCCGCATCCTCTCCAGCACTTGTCGTTTGTTGATTTGTTGATGATAGCCATTCTGACATGTGTGAGATAGTACCTCATTGTTGTTTTGATCTGCATACAAATTATCAAAAGGGAGATAAACAATCCAATCAAAAAATGGGCAAAGGACCTAAATAGACACTTTTTGAGAGAGGACATTCAGAAAGCCAAGAGATATATGAAAACATGCTCAAAGTCACTAATCATCCAAGAGATGCAAATGATGCAAATCCATTTCCTTTTTTTAGATCTACAGTTTAATCATTTTCCTCTTTCCTTAGTTTAAATCACATAATTAAAAACACAAACAAAAAGAAAAATAAATCAAAAGAAACATTAAAAACACTTTAGTTTTTTTTATTAAATTTAGTGGGATGACATTGGTTAATAGGATCATATAAGGTTTGCATATACATTTCTATGATACAAGATCTATATATTGCATTGTGTGTCCCCCACCCATTTCCTTTCTTTTATCCTGTGAAACACATTATGAGTCTCCCAAAGGCCTAGTACAGGTGATCCATAATTGAGTATTTAATGAACAAATAAGTGCTTTCCCTTAAGGCAATCTGTTTATCTTAGTCATTTGCTACATAAGAGTTTAGAATAAGTTAAACATACTTATATGGCTAAATGGCATATACATAATAGCTTCACATAATATTGATAAATGTATTATTGGAAATATTAAAACAAATGTAAGAAAATGAATATAAATTGCTTAAATATGAAAAAATTGTACCATTTTATCCACACTATACTCTTTTAAGCTAACAGTTATAAGAACTCACCAGTGTTCAGTTATATTTCTTCTGTTTCTTGCAATAATTAAGAGTAGAAAATAATGTTAAATTTAAAATATTAGTATATCCAGGAGATATAAGAGAAAAATATCTTTCCTGTTTGAGATTACATTCTTTATATAAGAAAGATGTCATAAAATTGATATTTGAATTATATTTAAAACATTATACAATTTAGTATGGTATCATATTTCCAAATGTGATATATATTTACTGATTAAATATATTCATAATGACTGATGTATCATCACCATAAAATAAAATAACACAGAAATAAAAAAGTACAGTCTGAAGTTTTGCCAGTTTTCATAGCTACATAACCACTGACCAAAGCAAGATAAATCATTTATATGACCCTATTTTCCTAATAAGTTCCCTCTCCCTGCCACCAAATTAAACTCTCTCTTATTTCTAACTAGAGGCCCAATGCACAAAATTCATGCACTTGGAAGTGGGGGGGGGACCCTCAGCCCAGCCTGTGCCCTCCTGCAGCCTGGGAGCCCTCAGGGGATGTCTGACTGACAGCTTAGGCCCATGTGGGATGCTGGCCTAAGCTGTTACTCAGACATTCTTAGTGCTGCTGTGAAGTCAGGATAGGCTTCCACCATCACCGCTGAGCTCAGCAGCCATGAGCCTGGCTCCCACAGGGGGAGCGCACTGACCACCAGGGGGCAGCTGCCCCCTGTTTGTCAGTGTGTGTCATAGCAACTGGTCATTCCGCTATTCGATCGATTTGCATATTATCCTTTTATTGTATAGGTTTATATAGAATAATATAGATGGATTTTATCTGTTCATATGCTTTATAAATAGAATTGCACATCAGGTGCTTTTTTTGTTTCTAGTTAATTTCACCAAACATGGTGTTTGAGATTCAACTATGTTGCTATTGCATGAAGTTCACTATTATTATTTTGTAATTGCTGAGTGGCATTCCCATGTATGAATATGCCACTATATTTTTATCTATTCTCTTACTGATAGATGTGTAAGTTTTCAATTTTGGCTATTATGGATAAGATTGCTATTAAGATTCTTGGATAAGACTTTTTGTGGACATACATTTTTACTGGTAGTGGTAGTGATGAATATCTAGTAATAGTTCTCCGGCATAGGGTAGAAATATATTTAGCTTAATTAGAGATGCCAAACTCTATTTTAAAGAGGTTACATAGATGCTATTACTATATGTTAGGTCCAGTTGTTTCACATCCATACCAACATATGGCATATAAATACTTTTAATTAGCCACTCTGCTAGTATAAGGTGGTATGTTTTTAATATTGTTCTGCAACTGAATCTCAGTGTCAGATTAAGTATAAGTTAGATCCAATCACCCCTACTGTTTCAGGATAACAAGAAAGAGATCTGCTTTTTCCTGATGTTAATATTATTTACTTGTCTCCACTATTATTTTATATAAAACTCTGAGAAGAGAAATATTATGAGATACATTCAAAAAATAAAAAAAAATGTGACCCAAATTCAGAAAACAAAATCAACATAAGCAGTCTCAGAGATGGTTGAAAGGTTAGAATGATCAAACAGGGACTTTCAAACAATTTTGTGTGAATAATCAACTTATATGTTTGTGAGTACAAAAATGTGTTAGGAGATACAAAATTTCAGCACATACTGGTATATGGTCACTATAACATGATCTGAGTGGAATTCTAAAAATTAAATATATATCAGAAGTGAAGAAATCATTTCATAGGCTTAAATTCAGACTGCATATAGCTAAAGAAATAATAAGTGACCTTGACGACAGGAAAGACAATATATCAAAATAAAACAAAACAAACAAAAAACCAAAAGAAAATATAAAAGCAAACCAGAAAAATTTGAGATACTTGAGATAATATCAAATAGTTTAAAATACTATAATTTAAGTTCCAGAAGGATAGAAGAAAAATATAGGGAAAATAAATTGTTGTAAAGAAAATGGCTGGGAACTTTCCAAAATTGATAAAGGATGAAAACAGCTCCAATAAGCACAAGGAATTGCAAGCAGGGTTAATAAAAAGAATATACACATAGACATATTATCCTTAAGAAAAAACTAAAGAGAAAGGTTATATATTACATATGGTCAAAGAAAAAAAATTATATTAAAGGAACAAAGATATAAATATTTGCTGACTTTCTGTTAATAATAAAGTAAGAAAGATGAAAAATGGCAATATTAAATTGTTGAAAAGCATTATGTTAAATTGTTTTAAAAAATGGAAAATGAAAAATAATATAATCACAACAGGATCAAATATCTTTAAATTCTCGGAAGTATTACTAGTGTACTAGTAAGTACATAATAACAAAATAAGTTAAACAAATATACCATATTGAAGAATTGGAAGGTTCCACATTCTTCAGATGTTATTTTTCCTGTTTGAATTATTGATTCAATGCAATCCCCACCAAAATTCCAAGCAGTTTATTAAAAAAAATTGGAAATCTAATTCTAAAATTTACATTAAAATGTAAATGATCTAGAAAGGCTTAAACGTTCTTTCAAAAGAAGAATGAGGTTGAAGGGCATATGCTACCTGATTTCCCTAATTACTATAAAGCTACAGTCATATTTGCATAAGGATAGACAAAATAATCAATTGAACAGAATAGAGTCTAAAAATATACCATATTTTCATGACCAACTGCTTTTCAATAAGTCATGTAAATCAAATAGAGAAAAGAAAGCCTTTTCAACAAAAGTTGCTGGAAAAATTAGACACTTATATGGAAATAAATAATTTCAACCAATTTCTCATTCCATACATAGAATTACTTTAAGATAGAGTATAATCTGAATTGTAACACCCAGAACTTTAAACATCTACAAAAATCAATTAAAATAATATGGGAAATTAGCATAGGCAAAGATTTTTTAAAGAAGATTTTTTTTTAATTTTTAAATTAACAATGTTTGCTCTCTAGAAGACACCATTAAGACAAGGAATAATTGGAAAAAAATTTATTACAAAGAATGTGTACCTAGAATATATAGAAAGAACTTCTACAAAGAAATAATTAAAAGATAAATTGTCCAAATGAATGTGGCCAAAAATTTTAGTGAATACTTCACATGAAAAGGCATCAACACTATCATTTTTCAAGTGGGAAACTGTATGTTAGTAATTATGTGAGTTAAACTTTAGCTAGAAAACTCCGTTAACTCTTATGATGTTCTATATTTGTATGTATTATAAAAATAACTTAGATTTGAAGCAAAAACAAAAAAAAACCCTCACCTTTAATGACAAGGTTTAATGGAATAGCTATAGAAGGAAAAATACATAAATCATATATATTCCACTTTTAATAAAATACTATAGTACACAACAAATTTATATATTTATTTTCCACCAGTGCACTTAAGTCAGTTTTCCAAACTCTGGCAACTGAGGCTGACAAAAGGTTCTTCAACGTGGAACTAGAGCTCAACCCCATCGTAAGTAAATTTTAGTAATAAAAGGACAGTTTTCAAGTAAAATGGATAAAGTTATTTCTGTTAATATAAAAATAGTAATAAAACTAATGATTTAATATCTTTGGGAGGGATTATATGATTTATCCAATTACACTAAAGAATCTTTTTAAGCCTCAATGATTGACACAGTGGACTTGAGTCCAGATTCTTATTCAGTTCATTTCTTTCCTTATTCTAGTTATAATTATCTAAAACTCCCAACTCACAGCTACAGGTTAAGGAATGGCAGGAAGTGCTTGGTGGCTTCACTATAGGAATCTGAGTGTTTGGTATGGAATCAAATAAAAGGAGGTATTTATTCCTGAAAATCTTTAACAACTTTATGTAATAATATAATATTATATGTATATCAGATTCAAAAGTTTAAATCTTGAGTATTTCAGTTTTCATGTCAGAGTCTAATGAAGATCCAATCAATCTTAATTTATACTTAAAAAGTGAAAAGAGTCTCCTGATTCCTGTGTTATATTTCGATTTTTAAAAATATGCACAATGTATCACCAATGTATTGTCTAAAAAAAGAAAGACTGAATCATGTCAAAGTATTCATATTAGAGTTTGTGCTTTAAAACAACTAAATATTTTATCCTCAATGTTAGAAAGAATGATTTTTATCTCAGAAATTATAGGTTCTTTCTATAGAAGATATTAAATGGATCCCTGGCCACACAATGTAGCAGCGTATACAAAATAATTGAAATGGAAGTTTTTGTATTATCAAGTGCTATGAATAAATATTTTTATGTCTTTCCTTAGTACCAAAATACGCATGAGAATTTTTCCCTTGGCAGTCAGGGTGTTGTTGATATAACTCTACTACTAAATAATGTTTTCCAGTAGCTCATTTTTTCTCTCCTAGCAAACCATGGCATATTAGTAGGCTGAATAATGGCTTCCTTAGTTTTGGGTGCTTGCCTGCCATTAGTGACACACTTCATGATTATTTAATGAAGCATTCACAAAAACAATAAAAAATAATCAATAAATTTTACAATGTGATCCCTGTGCTTTGTTCTAAAATGATGTGAAACCTTAATGAGTATTGACAATATTGTGTAATATACATATAAATAGGAAATAAATTGTGAATAGATAGCTGATATAATAATTACAAATGTTAAGATATATATTGTTTTCTCTTTTTATAATTTTTGAGATGCTTGTACAGAAATATGATTTACATATTTCCTTATTCCAGAGCATACAGATTTAACATTCTCTTTTTCCAGAGTTAATGTCACTATATGCTTCTACATTTTTCCACATAATATTTTAAAAATATGATTATTAATAATATTATTCTTGCATTTATTAAAGCATAACAATTTATGCTTTAATAAATAATTTAAAATTAATCTATTAATGTGGTGGATTTAAACTACAACATAATAATTTTAAAAACCTACAAATTTAAGAAATGTGAAAAATGGCAAATGGTAAAAAACATTAACTTAGATAATCTTTTTAACTAGATGGTAACTGAGACAAAGTGACCAATAGATAATTTGCACTGTCACTCAAATTTTTAAAAATGAATAACTAAGCATGTAGTAAATTTTTATGAAAATCAATCACTTACTACAATTTTGAATTCGTGTAACAAACATGGAAATATTTTTCCCCCTAACTGTTATATTTGTAAGTCAAGAGCCCACGGATGACCTAAGATAACAGATGATTTTTATTGTTATTTTAATAGCAATTTAATACTGAGAATTACCTGCCCATTTAACACTTTCTTCAAGTCCCCAAATTCCCTCTACAACTTGATCAAATGGGCTGTTAATTAATTCATTGTAATTTATTTCCAATTTAATTGCATTCGTTTTAAGCAGTTCTGTTTAATATTTTAAAAATTATCTTGTTCATTTTATAGCATATTACTTTCATGCATGGTTTATTTGTATTACATGCAAGAGTTCATCAGAGAGCCTAGTCTCCCTACTTGCAATAGTGGAAATAGACCACATGCACAAGTTTATGCCACCAGGTTAAGATGTGTATCTTATTACATTAAAACATATCAAGTATACAGAGTAGAAAATTTTAATACAGTCCACATTTTAGAAAATTGCATATAACGTGGAATGACCTATACACACTGGAAAAATATAACTTTAAGACACATAAACTTAGTAAACAATAGAAAGCACTAGACAATTCTAAAATCATAATGTCCATGATATAATAATACTTAAATCTCACTCCTGACAACTGTACATATAATTAGAAAATTAATGCATTTAGTTATATATATACTAGAGGCCCGGTGCATGAAATTCATGCATGGGGGTAGGTGGGGGCGGTCCCTCAGCCTGGCCTGCACCCTCTCGCATCCCTTGGGGGATGTCCAACTGCCGGTTTAGGTCCGGGGATCAGGCCTAAATCAGCAGTCAGACACCCCTCTTGCATTCGGGGACTGCTGGCTCCTAACTACTCTGCCTGCCTGCCTCATCGCCCCTAACCA
>NW_005358650.1:3117610-3125135 GCF_000412655.1 Myotis brandtii
TATATTATGCTTTTATTATTATAAATATATATTTAATAATTTTTAACATTTTAAACATGAACATAAAAAAAATTACTAAATGTTGATACAAGTGATACGATCAATTTAACTTGTTAATTTTATTACAGACAAAATGAACAATTCTCAGGCTACATTATTAACATTGTTCCAATTCAAAATTAGTTATTTCAAATTATGTTATATATAAATATATCATGCACTAATATAAATCTTCAGTGTTACTATGTCAAAGAGTAATGATAAAAACATGGATGAAAGAAAAATGATACACAAGCCTACTGTATTTAATCAAATTACATTGGAGTAGGTATATGCTTGCTCTCATTTACTTGATTTCTTCAAAGCAGGTTATTTAAAGTATAGTTTGAATACAACCATACAAACAATTTTTATTCAAAAGAATACACTTCAATAAAAGCTCTTGCACATTTTTCACAAAGTTTATATTTTAGTTTTGTTTTTCAATATTACTTTCTCGTGTGCAACTGTGTGGGGACAAATATTTGCATAATGGTAAGTGTTAACCAACAAACTTTCCAGCATAGGCCTCTATTTTCCCTAAAATTCAGCTCAGTCAATTTCATTCAATTAATAAGATAAGGGAGACTCAGTGTTAGGACATTTCCTGCTCTCATGGCTTTTATGGTATTGTAGTTTTCATGGAATTTTCTCTCCTCCTTTAACAAATAGAGGACAGGTCCACATGTTTCATTCCCAAGAAAAGCTATTTAATACTGCATGTTTGATTTCCATTCAGAAATTTGGTGTAAGAAAAGTAAAGCAAAGTTCTTCCCATGGACATGACTCATAAAATAAAATATTAAAGCCAGTAACAGTGCAATGTTTTAAAACAGAAATTTAGTATGAAAGCTAAAATGTGAGCTGAAAGTCAGTTATTTTCCTACAATTCCTTTGTGAAGATGTAACCAAGTGTAGGTTCAGCTAGCAATTGTAATGAAAGCCAAACTTGTGAGATTGGTGTTGTTGAGAAGGCAAGTAGTTTATTCAAGTTCTGGTCACCTGAGAAGATTGGGGACTCTCATCCAAAAGCCCATCTTAATATCTCACTGAAGGCAGGGTTTTTATTAGGAAGGAGAGAGAAAATGAAAAAAAGAAATGAGGGGGAAAAGGGATTGAAAGTCCATTCCAATGATGATCTTGAAACTGGTAGCGGAGGCTTGGTTTTTATGGTTGAGAGTCAGCAAGTCTCCCAGAGCTAGAATGTCCAGCTGCTAGAGTCAGCCTCCTTCCCCAAAGCTAGTTCCTGTAATATGCTCAGAAGACTGTTAGCGGCTTATGGCAGGCATGACAAACCAGGCCTTTGTTTTAAGGCATACATTAGGCGGCTTATGGCAGGCATGACAAGCCAGGCCTTTGTTTTAGGCATACATCCTGTTCCCTGATTTGGAGATAAGCATTATTCATTATGTGTTATTTAATCAAGAAGGTTATTTTGTTGGTTAGCATAATTTCATATATCCTTTGTAACAAAGACACTAAAGAAACCAGAATCTTATTATTTTCTATAATTCAATAGTCACATGCTCTTGTAAACTGAGACATAGTTGTATCTAATTGTTATTTTGAGTTAAATATCTTGTTTATGGTCTGCATGTTTAGCATGTTTGTAGAAACACTTTTTTCTTGATGGTAAACCTCACAGAAAAGAAGACAATCTTATCCCTATTCTAGAAATATGTAAAATAAAGTAAGGATTGTTGTCTAGCTTCCTGCACATAATAATCAATCAAATACCAAGCAATATGCAGTAGTTTTTTATACTTGAGACATGACTGTTGAAGCAGTTGAGTTAAAACATTATGACTTAATTTTTTGTCTTTGTGTATGGTTAAGGATTGTCCTTTCTTTGATTATAAGGTGAATTCGTATCAAAACACAATCATAGCTATAATTTTTAAAGAGACAATATCATTAGTTAACCTTGTCTTACCCCACTCCCAATATAAAAGGAACAGAGGAACTATTCTTTCCATGTTTACTTTCTACTCTAGTCAGATTCTCTTTATATGATGTAGCATTACTAGATAGCTATTTTTAAATTATAAATCTCTCCTTTCGGTCTCAACGTTCAAATGTTTCTCTGTTACTATTTAAAATTTACTGTTCTTTTGACATATTTTAATGCTTTATCAGAAGGTTGTCTTTGGCCCCTTTTTGCTATTTTCAATAAGCTCAAAGCAGTAGATTTCCCAGCCAGTCTCCTTTTCTGTAAACGACTCAGTGGAAGATACTTGGATTAAGAACATTTGTCTTTTATAATGCTGATTTCTTTCTCTGAATAGTATCAGTATAAGCGTGCATGTGTTGTTGTCCATTTAAAGCTTATCAAATACATCTTTTTGAAAGATTGCTTTCTACTACAATTGATGTTGCTCAGATAGCATATTGAAGGGAACTTTACGGGAATTTGAACATTTAAAGTAGGAATTGCTTTCCTTGTTGTGAAGGAGATGATGTGGTATTTCCTACATAAAATGTTCAAGGATTAAGTTTCTGTACAATTTCTACTATTCACTTTTTTTAATTTTTATACTAAAATGGAATCCTTTTGTTTTTTCTACCAAACAAGGGGAGAGAACTAAAATGATTTGCCAAGCTGACAAAACTATCTCATCATTCAGTTTGTTAAGTGGCTCTATTGTCAGAGGATTATGGCAGGGAAGGCAAAGGGGCTAAATTGTAACAGAATTAAAAAACATGTTGTTTTTTGAAGCACTTATATGTTAATTTACTACTCAATAAATACAACAAGCTTCCACTGAGGCTTGCAAGTCTAGAGAGAAGCAACTATGTGAATAGCTGCTTAACTAATTACAAACAGTGGCTGATTAGACATGTGCAGGGTGATTCTTCTACTGAAGTTTTATTCCCTACACCTGTACCTCTGAGTCCAAATGTTGTCAGTCGTGTAAAAACCCAATAATTTAAAAGATAACATCGGAATGAATAACACCTTCAAAGTATGATTAGTGCCCATTAAAATGATAAATATATTACAGTTTGACAGATGGGACTTTAATAAGCTTGGCTCTTACAGAATTTCTTATAATTTGCTGTTTCTAGCTATGGATTCCATAAATCTCATGACGCACTCCTCTCCACAGAACTCTCCCATGGCTTTCAATTACAACCAGAATAAATATATCAATCTAGCTTCTGTTGTGCAAGGTACTATATGTTCCAACTGATACCTACATCTCTGATCTCTTTTCTCTCCTCTCCACTCAATCATTACATTTCATTCCCATTTGTTAATGGAGAATTGCAAGGGTGGAATTTCTCTGTTGCTAGTCAGAGTGGGGTTCTTGGGGCACTGCTGGGATAAGAATTTCCAGATGCCCCAGAGGATGAGATGTGAAATAAGTTTTATTTGCATGGAATTATATCCCTTGGTTTCTAAAGTTCCATTTCCCTTAAACCAGTCCTGGAAAAGGTATAGCTGGGGCTTCAGAAGAGCTAGAAACAAAGCCAGTGTCCAAAATTTCTGTTCCATGGTAGAGTTTAGTCCGGCACAGAATCAGGCTAATTTTAATCCATCAGTTCATTGTGTGTGGGATCCACACGGTTGTGAGCCATGTGGGTGGATGCAGACCAGGAGAGCCCCACCTGCCAGGAGTCAGGTGCGAGCAGCAAGAGACAAGCAAGGGGGCCAAGAAAGGGAACTCCCTTTGTTAGGAGGAGGTTACATATCTCAGATTTTGCATCTTTTCAGCGGCCACACCAACCTGGCCAATGACCTGCTTCCAGGTGTGACTGACAAATAATTACCTTTCCTACTTCATTCAGACCTTACTGGGCATGTGGGGAACAGACCTGGAGAGTGTTAAACTGCAGCTTTCTCACACAAATGGCCTGCCTATATTATCTGGCCTTCCCCTTGCTCCTTTTCTGATAATTAATTAATAACTGTGTTAATTACAATGGTATCACACTGGCTTTATTATGTCCCTTAAATATGCTTCTTCTTGGATTGTCCTTCTACTAGATATTCCCAAAGCTGGCTTTTTATCTTTCAGGTCTCTAGAGTAGCCTTCTCTGAACACCAAACCTCTATTCACTCCTCTATCACCTCTTTTTCCATGTTATTTTTTATTATATTGCCCAGCTCATATATTTTATATCAAATATAAGTGTATAAAACTTTATTTATTAATATTTTTATTGCTTGGATTCCTCTCACCGAATTTAAGCCTAAAACCCAGGGCTGCATTAATCTTATTTACATAGTGGGCACACAAAATTTTTGTTTACATTTAATGGAAATCAAGCTAATACTAACCAGTGTATTGATTTATGAAATCATGAAAAATCTGATATTTACTTATGAAAATTTCCATCATGAAAATAACTATTAGGGTAGGGGGAGAAGTATAGATAAGAAAATCACCATAAATTTTAAAGGACTTATAGTTTATAAAAGTACTTCTAATCCCTTAACTAACATACCAGATTATGTATTAAAAACATGAGTATAATAATTGTAATTCTTAAATGACTTTTTGTATTTTTTTAAGTGACAAAGAGAAATGTGGTTTTGTCTGATAATTTTTGTGAGAACTAGAGAGTTTTGTCTCTCAAAAGCAAATGTATTTAAATGTGACGGAAGTTCTTTAATGATATTTAAAAGACAAAAAAAAATGTCCTGGAATACGGGTACTTAGGGACAATAATAAATAGAAATACATCTGCTGAGAATTTGGCAGGCATTCACTGTTCAACACATTTTACAAATATTAATTTAGTTAATAAAGCAATGTATGCTGTTGGTATTCTGTTGCCTATTTTACAGTAAAGAAAACTGAGATATGTAAAGTTTAGTAACATACATTTAAATTAGCAGTAAGCGTTAGAATTGGTATCTGAAACTGTTATCGAAAAGGTTGGGGTATCCTCTTTCCCACTGGGTGCTGGGGGTGGGGTCCTTAGGACATCTGGAGAAAAAGAATTTTCTGAGATTCACACAGAAGGATGAGTGACTTTTATTTGCATGGAATTACATCCCTGGGTTTCCAAAGTCCCATTCCAGTCATAGAAGTGTAGCTGGGGTTTCAGTAAAGCTAAAAGCCAAGCCAGTGTCCAGAGTTTCCAATGCATGTTGCAGCTGAGTCCAGTTCAGCATGAGGCTAACAGGAGTCCATTAGTCTATTGTGTGTTGGGGTCCACAAGGTCCACAGCCATGTGGCTGAATGCCAGGTAACAGGAAGGTGAGAGCCCCTCATGCCAGGAGCCAAGTACAACAAGCCAAGAGCAACCATGAACTCAAACATCTTTGTTCAGAGGATTAAATTTCCCAAATATCATGCCCTTGCAGTGGTCACACCCATTCTGGCCAATAACCTGTTCCCAGGTGTGACTGACAAGAAAGTATCTTCCTGATATAACCCCCACTTTACTGGGCATGTGCCTATTCTACTCACTGTCCAATCCCTTCCCCCAGTGATTTTCGGGGAATAGACTGGTGGCTCCTTGGGGCGTGTAAAGTTTTAGCTTCTTGGTGAAGCTGCCCAAATAACGTGCCTGTAATATTTGACCTTCCATTTGCTCCTTTCCTGTTACTAATAACTAGTTAATTACAATGGTACCAAAATTACACAGGCTGGCCTCGGAGGGTAAAAGGTTGATTTGAGAAAAAGAAAACAAAGACAATATTCCCTATTTCCATTCAGGAGTAAAATATTTTTTTTTAAAAAATCAGTCTATAGGTACTTAAATCCTAAAATTTCTGCCATATTATAAAATTCTAAATGCATGGAGTAATGCTTATAATCAAGGAAAATAAAACAAAATTTAGCTTATTTTTAAAAAGCAGAATTTAAACTCAATATAACCATATACCACTTCTACGATGGCATATATAGGAAAGCTTTTCCTTTCTATAAGCCCTTTGAATCTTTTTTTACTTGTTGCACTGAGATTTTTATATGAATAAAATTAGAATTTTACATGAACAAATGATAGATTGATACCTATAAGTAATAAAATCCTTGCTGGATAACAGTTTTTTCCACTTCTAAGTAATTCTTCATTAGTTCTGTAGCATTATTATACTCAAATGCATATTTCCACTGAATAGTTCCCCTGGTATGGGACTGTGAATTAAGTTTAGCAACATAATTTACTTTTTATGTAATCATAAAATATTTTATTTTACAACATGTATTTCTTAATCCATAACTCACATGACCACATAACCACATAAAACATGGTTGTGTGTGTGTGTGTGTGTGTGTGTGTGTGTATGTGTGTGTGTGTATTTCCTGGTCTTTTTGAGTTATAAAAGCCACGAGTGTGTACATTAGTGGATAGGAATATAAACATATCACAAACAAGTCCCTTTTCTTCTATAATTTACTGAGCCTTATGTTTATTCAATGTATTTAATAGAAGTTTCTATTCATGTCTCAAAATGATTTCTTCCATTTAAGAAACTGCCACAGCCCTAGCTGGTTTAGCTCAGTGGATAGAGCATTGGCCTGGGGACTACAGGTTTCCGGGTTTAATTCTGGTCAAGGGCATATGTCCAGGTTGTGGGCTCAATCCCTAGTGGGGGGAGTGCAGGAGACAGCCAATCAATGATTGTCTCTCATCAATGATGTTTCTATCTCTTCCTCTCTCCCTCTCCTTTCCCCTCTGAAATCAATAAAAATACATTTTTTTAAAAGAAAAAGAAATTGCCACCAAACAAAACAAGAGGACCCCACTTCATACTGATTTTTTTAACTCAAGCACAAATTCTTATCTGTTAAATAAATAGTAGTGATGCTATTTCTACCAAAAAATTGTTAACAGGATAAAAACAAATTACAAAAACACATGTAAATATGTAAACATCAAAAAAAGGAAAATATAAAAGTTTACCAAATGTACATCAGTTGTGTAGTAATTGTAATACCAGTACAATACATTAAAAGGATCATTCATCATAATCAAGTGAGATTTATTTCAGAGATACAAAGATAATTCAACATCCAGAAATCAGTCAATGTGATATACAACATTAACAACATGAAGGATAAAATTCATCTGATCATCTCAATAGGTGAAGAAAAAACACCCGACAAAATTTAATAACCATGTATGATAATAACTCTCAACAAAGCAGGTACAGATCAAATATACATCAACATATTAAATGTCATTAATGATAAGCTAACATCGTACTCACATGTAAAACCCTGAATGAAATATTTTTCTGAAAGAACAAGACAAGGTTGCCTACTCTTGCCATTTTTATTCAACAAAGTATGAGAAGCGCTAGCCAGAGTAATTAGGCAAGAAAATGAAATTAAAGTCATCCACATTGAAAAAGCTAATACTGATTGGCAAAGGTAGGTTTACAGTTGTAATACAAATATATATACAATAATTATTAAATAAAAACAGAAGAATAAACTCTGAGTTTCATGTACTTACAACTGTAAACTTACTTTTGGCAACTTCCATATATTGAAGCAAAACTGTCACACTATTTACAGTGCCATGA
>NW_005358650.1:3125400-3128490 GCF_000412655.1 Myotis brandtii
TAAAGAAGAAACCAATAAATGGAAAGATATTTTATTTTCATGGATTAGAAGAATTAGTATTGTTAAAATGTCCATACTGCACAAAGCAATATACAGATTCAATGCAATTCCTACCTGAACCCAATTATATTTTTCAGTAACAATTTTTAAAACCTGACACCAAAAGCAAAAGAACAAAAGCAAAAACAAATAAGTGGGTCTACATTAATATAGAAAAGTCCTTCTCTGCAGAGGAAACCATCAATCAAATGAAAAAACAGCCTACTGAATGGGAGAAAATATTTATAAGTCTTACATCTGATAAGAGGCTAATACCCAAATTATACAAAGAATTCATACAAGTCAATAGCAAAAGAACACATAGTTTGAGTAAAAAATGAGCAGAACATCTAAACAGACTTTTTTCCCCATTGAAGGCATGCAGACATCAACAGGTACATGAAAAGATGCTCTATGTCATTAATCATTAAGAAAATGCAAATCAAAACCACAAGGAGATATCACCTCACACCTGTTAGATTTGCTATTATAGAAAAAGATAAGAATAACAAGTGTTGGAGAGAATGTAGAGAAAGAGGAGCCCTTGTTCACTGATGGTAGGAATGCATATTGGTGCAGCATTTCCATATAGAAAATAGTATGGAGGTTCCTCAAAAAATAAAAAAAAAAAATAGGACTACCATATGATTCAACATATCCACTTCTGGGTATTAATCAGAATAAAACAGAAGCACTAATTCAAAAATATATATGCACCCTTGTGTTTACTGCAGCATTATTCACAACTAGAGGCCTGGTGTACGGATTTGTGCACGGATTCATGCACTGGTGTGGTCCCTCGGCCTGGCCTGCCGAGATCAGGCTGAAACCGGCTCTCTGACATCCCCCAAGGGGTCCTGGATTCAGAAAGGGTGCAGGCCAGGCCAAGGGACCCAACCAGTGCATGAATCCGTGCACTGGGCCTCTAGTATGCATATAAGATCTTTGGTTAATCTCTTTCTGCCCTTCCCCCTCCCCACTTCCCTCTGAGATTCATCAGTCTGTCCCATGTTTCCATGCCTGTGGTTTCTGCTCCTGCATTGAGTGTTTGCCCCCTGGTGGTCAGTGTGCATCATAGCTAATGGTCGGCCAGTTGAACAGCCAGCCAGTTGTTTAGGCATATATATAGCCAAGATTTGGAAGCAGACCAAGTGTTCATCAGTAGATGAACAGATTAAAAAAGCTGTGGTACATTTACACAATGGAATACTACTCAGCTTTTAAAAAGAAGGAAAATCTTATATCTTGCAACAGCAGGGATGGACCTGGAGATGATTATGCTAAGTAAAATAAGTCAGTCAGAGAAAGTCAAGTATCATATGATTTCACTTATATGTGGGATCTAATGAACAAAATAAACTAAGAGTGGAGACAGACTCATGCATACAGAGAACAGACTGACAGCTGTCAGAGGGGTGGGGCTTGGGGGCTGGGTGAAAGGATGAAGGGATTAAGCAAAGAAAATAAAAGAGACTCATGGACATATACAACAGTATGATGACTGTCAGAGGGAAGTGGGGATGGAGGGAGGTAGAATAGGGTAAAGGGGGCATAAATGGTGATGGAAGGAAACGTCTTGGGGTGATAAATACATGATGCAAATGTACAACTAAGTTGTATAATTGTACAATATATTGTACAATTATATACCTGAAACCTATATATTTTTATTAACCAATGTCACCCCAATAAATTCAATAAAAATAAAAATGTAAAAAATACATAAAAGATTCAAATGAGCAAATGGGAGAAAGTTACCCAGTAATCCTTCTTACAATCTTGATTGTATGCTGGCTCCTTTTAGAGACCCAATAGTTGATTAGGTTTTTCTCTCCCCCACTTACTATTTAGGAGTGACATACATGTCTACCTTTCCCAATAAATGCCATAGAGACCGTTAGACTTGGCAATGTCGTTGAAAATGTATATTCAATAACAACAAAACAATAACTTTTTAAAGTAAGTAGTTTGTAATTTCAGGATGGTATGAACTAAATTATTCCCAACTGAGACCTTTACATTGATCAGAAATAATCCCATCAGGATATATACTCACTTCAATTCCTCAATTGAAGTAGAGAAGGCATAAAATTATATGTCTTCAAATGCTAAGATTGAATGAATCCATATATATAATTTTTAAGAAATAGCAGATTTTTCTGTGACTTAGAACATGAGTGGTTTCAATTTCTTCATATGCAATTAGCTGACAATGACCAATGACAATGGGAAGGGGTGAAATAGAATAAGTATATCTAACCAGAAAATATTCAAAATGTCTTTGCTGGTGAAGAGAAGGCTTTAATTATTTACTTATTATTTTTTTTAAATTTTTGGTTTCTGTTACAGGTTTTTAGCACATATTTATTTTTCCATTTATAATTTCCTTAGGCTAATATTAAAATTACTATTTTCTGAGCACATTTCAATAGGTAAACAGAAATAGTCTAAGTGAAATATATAAAACAGCTTGGTATTTAAAGTTGGTGAGAAATTAAATAGTTGGTATTTCTCAAAGTAAATTCCATGAATTTGTGCATTTAAATCACTTTGGGTGCTTATTAAAAATATAATCTCATGGGCAATATCCCATTATTTCTTTACCACCTTCTCTGGGACTATGAATCAGGAATTTTTACTTTAACACACTACCCAGCATTATTCTTAAACATATTAAACTTGGATAGCCTATATATTCACAATGCAGAATCACCCTCATTTACTTCTAAACACTACATTGTGTTCTTATTAGTCTAATAATTAACAAATTTTTATAATTATATTCTAAACATTCTAGCAATATTTATTAATTTTCTAATCCATTTATTATTTTCACAATTATTGAGTATCTTCTATGTGCTAGACTCTGTATTAAGCATAGGAAATAAGACAATGAGAAAGATAAGGTTACTGTCTTCCTGGAGCTTATATTTTATTAAAATACAGAGATATTAATCAAATGAATGCAATATGACAACATGAATAGCTTCTATAAGGACAGCTTCTTTGTAAGGATATATAACAAATATAGGTCACTATAATCAAACCCCC
>NW_005358650.1:3129533-3144784 GCF_000412655.1 Myotis brandtii
CCATCTTGGCTGACAGTTAATTTGCATAAGGATATGCTGATTAGCCAATGGGAAGGGTAGCGGTCGTATGCTAATTACCATGTTTCTCTTTTATTAGTGTAGATATATAATATATAATATATATATATATTAGAGGCCCGGTGCACGGGATTCATGCACTGGTGGGGGGCGTGGCCTGCGGGGAATGGCCTGTTGTGGGAGCTCCACTCATCCCAGTCAGTCAAGTGGTGCTCCCACTGTGGAAGCGCACTGACCACCAGGGGGCAGCTCCTGCATTGAGTGTCTGTCCCCTGGTGGTCAGTGTGCATCATAGTGACTGGTCAACTGGTCATTCTGGTTGTTCGCCGTTTGGTTGCAGGGCTTTTATTATATAGGAAATATGTATATATATACACATTTCCAGAAAAAATTTATATGTATATATATGTTTGTGTATATGTATATGTATATATGTGTGTGTGTGTATATACACACACACACATATATATATACACACACACATAATATGCCAAATGTAGGTCTATAAGATTTTATAGGACCAATATAGTAAGGAGAAGGGCTGAGGGATGTGATAAGAATGTCCTGAGAGTACCTGATGAAGGAAAAAGCTTATAATATTATATCATACTAATAGAACATTTAACATTTACAATGGACTTTTTCTAGATATAATTTAATTTCTTCTTCCCCATAACCTGTAAGAAGCTGGACAGGTAATATCCACCTTTCTATACACATACAGAAACAGACTAATTGCTTTTGCGTAATATCACAAAGCTGATAAATTTCAAAAATGACCACAGTTCTTCTGCCTAATAATACAGATCTCTTCACATTATATAGTGTTTTCTCCTATGGAAATTTGGCAAACACAAATAATAAGTAGTGCACAGAGGTATTCTGATAGGAAAACAGAAGCAAAAAATTATAGTAGTAGAATGGCTATTTGTCTACTGGAACTAGAAGCACAATAGTAAACAGCATGGGCTCTGGAGTCATCCTGTCTGCATTCAAATCATAACTCTGTCCCCTACTAGCTATGTAATCTTGGGAAGGACACTGAACTTCTCTCTGTGTCTGAGTTTACTCATTTGTAAATTAGGGATAATAGTTGTGTTCTGATGATCAAATAATTAAGGCAATAATGTTATTATATGCTTTTTACCCAAAAGAAAATATTTTTATTCAAAATACTAGATAAAAACATTAAAAACAAACATTATTTTATGGAAAAAAATAGCTAAAATCTCAATGAGTTGTAACCAGGTGTAACTTTTTTTAAATTTATTAACTTTATAGAGAAATTGGTGAACTAGAGAATCCAAAATCTCTTCTAAAAATGAAAAATTGACACTTTATCTTCAAAGTTCATAGGAAATAAATAAAAATAAAAGTTGGATAATTGCTTTTTTAAAAAATCACAAATAAAGATGATTAGATAAAGAGTGTTAAGTCATTCCTAAGGTGTTACAGAATTCTATAAACAAAATGTGAAGATAGAACCATTTAGAGATTTGGTAGGATAGCCCCTTCCAGAAGTGCACATAAAATAAAGGAGGTAATAAGTTATATCACAAGGTTTAAGACATAAATACTAAAAATAGACAAACAAATGTACTATGATATAAGTAAAGAGCTACTATTTTTCATTTAAATATGAACAAATTAATCTTGGTTTTCTGAGATGACTTCAACCAATCTCAATAATTTTATGCAGTATTGAGCATATTTTGAAATGCCTCTCTTCTAATCCCAAATCAGCTTGATCTTTAATTTAGCACTAGATCAAACAATAAGAATAATTTCATACTGTTACAATAAGTTAATATAAGAGTTCATTCGGAAGGATGGATTTAAAAGCAGCATGGTGCCAGTTGGGTATTGGAAATATCACAGGGAACACTATGTAAAATATAGAGGGATGAGCAAAGGTAGGTTTACAGTTATGAGTACAAGAAACAGAATTTATTCTTGATTTATTTATTTATTTATTATTTTTCCATATGAACAACTATAAATCTACTTTTGCCCACACTTGCATGTACCACTCAGCTATACATTCGAGACCAATACAAAGTAATATTGAAAGTAAACTGTAATTAAAAATTAAAAATAATTAAATAACAAAAATTTTAAAAATGGGCAATTAAAGAAAATAGACATCTTGAAAGAGTTCTAAAAAATATTACTATATTATGTACATAATTGGATGACTTATATTGCATAGCATTTAATATTTTATAATTAGAAACACCTTATCTCATTTGTAACAAATAATTAAGGTTGTAGGAATTCATCATTTTCAGATGAGGAAATTCAAGTTCCACCAGATTATGACCTGCTTACATTTACACAGATACAAAAAAAGAGTCAGAATTTTAACAGGACCTTCTGGACAGGAATGTGAGCTCTTTCCATGATTCTCCTCACACAATTGTATGATTATACAGGGTGGGTCAAAAGTATGTTTACTGTGTTTGTATGGAAAATAATGCAATAATTAATAAATGATAATATGAGAATAAACTTGTGTTTCACATGCCCACAATTGTAAACATACGTTTGCCCAACCCTGTATTTTGGTTTATTTGTGCATTTTGCTTGTTGTTTTTTTTTCCAATTAATGCAGATTGCTCAGTCACCATGTTATGGTGATAGACTGTCCTAGGAGGCCGACTTGGCTTCTGCTCCATCCCACCTCTGCCCCATGCTAATAAGAAGACATTGGAAGGGAGCCTTACTTCACTATAAGAGTTCATTCAGAGGCTGGATTTAAAAGCAGTATTATAATAAACAATGCCTCCCCTTATCCCCCAAAAAACACTAAATAGCTAAAGTACTCATACTTGCTAGTATGTTGATAATTTAAGTCAGTAAAATGGCAAAAATCTAAAGGCTAATCTTGCTTTAGCTACCAACTCTTTCTGTTTGAGCCTAAAAAAAATGTGTAATAGTTTATGACTAGTTATCTTATTTCAAATTGTAAAGATAAAACCCCTAACTCCCTATAATCACTTGTTATTGATATTATTACTTTAATTATCATGACAATAAAAGGTGCACTTGTTCACAGAGCATTCCAAAGGCTGAGAAACACCTATAATCCCAGAGGACCACTGAAGAATTCCTCATCACCTGAGCAGCAGATAGTCAGGTTTGGCCCCACAAGGAGACTGGGAACCCAAAACTCTGAAATGCAATTTCTGGGCCAACATTTTTTTTCCCTCAGTAGTAGGCATAATGAAATAAAAAGAACCCCTCTAAGACATTCCTAAGCTTCTCTCCCAACCTTTATTTTCATGGTACTAAACTAAGGTCAAGCTGTCCACATCATCTACACTGGTCTCTAACTAGCCAAATTTCTTCTTCTTCTTCTTTTTAAATAATATATCATTATTTTTTTAAAGTATTACAGTATAACCCTTTTCTCCCCACTTGCCCTCCCCCCACCTTGCTCCCGCCCTCTAGCCTGGCCTTCACTGAACTATTGTCTGTGCCATGGGTTATGCATATGCATATAAATTCTTTGGTTAACCCTTTCCCCCCCACTTTATCTCCCCCCACCTTGCTCCCGCCCTCTCGCCTGGCCTTCACTGAACTATTGTCTGTGTCCATGGTTTATGCATATGCATATAAATTCTTTGGTTAATCTCTACCCCCAACCCACCTTCCCTCTGAGATTCCTCAGATTTCTTATGTGTAAGAGAACCTTGCTAATGAGAATTTGACATGGAGAAGGAAGGAAAGGAGGTGAGAGGAAAGAAAATGACTGCATTAGCCATCTATTAAGAAGAGAGCGTCAGCATTAATCTTAGATGTTATAGTTTACACAGTCTGGAAAGCAGAAATTATTATTTGAATGCAGGCATCCCATGTTTCTATATGTAAGAAAACAAATGAAGTAATTGTAGAAAAAAAATGTCCTTTCTTAGCTTGTTTTCCCAATGTAGAAAGTTAAACAAATGACCTGTTTCTGAGTCTACCCATATTCTAAAAGAATTTTCTCTCTAAACGTTTCTGTTTTCTGTCTTTTTATCGCTCTCACTCCATCTCTCTGTGTGTGTCTCCTTTTCTTTCTCCCTTTCTTACTCTCCATAAACAGTAACTCAGTTTATTTAAAGATAGCAAAGAGCTTTGAATTTCTCAGAAGAGATATGCCATATAAATGGGAATAACAGCAAAAAAACAACAACGTCTTTCTCTACAGGAGCCCCAATTGTAACATAAGGCAGCAGATTTTTATAATGAGCTACAAAATTTTCTCTCTTATAACTTTAAGCACTTAATGAAAAGCTTGGGGCAGGCAGGATTTCAGGTGGTTGTGTATACTTAATGCACTGCCCATAGAGTTAGGAAAAGAGGTGGGAATTCAGAAAACAAGATTTAATTATTGCATTTACTTCAGATTTTACACTTTCTAAAGGTAAAGGCACATTAGAATTTTTAGTTTTTTGTCTGTTTTTCTTTTAGAAGAAGGCTATATCATCTGGAAACAGAAATTTAAGACATACCCCAAACTAGGAAGTACCCAAGATAATTGCCATGGAATCAACTTTGGTAGCTGATAAACTGATGACTCTATTAACCCTAAATTATTTCCTATGGGACTAGAGGGGTTAAGGGAGAAGATTAGCGCAGGGAGGATAGCATTTGTTCAGGGGCCAAGTTTTAAAATTTACCCATAAGAGAGAAAATTATTTTTTTGTTAGAACACAGAAGCAATATGAAGGCTGTTATATGACAATAATTAATTCACATTGTTATGTCTACCATTGATTATAACCAAGGGGATATTTAAGAATGTCTGGAGACATATTCAATTGTCACAATTAGAGAGAGGTTCTACTTGCACCTAGTGTTACTGGAACCAGTGGTGGTGTTAAACATACTGAAACACAAAGGAGATCCTCCACAACATAATAATTATCCAACCAAATTTCAATAGTACCGAGATTGAGAAACCATGGCTAACAGAGTTCACATGTAACCCCAGTTAGCTAAAAGCTCCACATTATGTCAGACTCTTTTAGAGTAAAAAGACTACCAGAATGACATAAGAGCATGAATCTGATTATAAAATAAGGTCCTAACACTTACCATGACATAACCTTGCACTCCTCAAAAGTGAATATGGGAGTTTGGCTAGCACAATCAGGGAAAATAATACATTATAAAGTATTGAATGCATTAGAATTTCAGAGCCCAAATTCATTTAATATAATTTCTATATTTTACAGGTAAGGGGAATTACAGTAGAAAAGTTAAATATGTAATATCATCGAATTAATAAGCAGTAGACCTAGTTTAAATTGCCAGCTTCCTATTTGTCTCTCTTCAGTAGCCAACCATTACATCATATCCTTGTGTCTAGAGAAATGTGCTAAACTATTCTTACATTAAAAGACACTAAAATATAAGGCATACTAAAAAATAAAATATAGAACCTTGTCATTGGACACATTTTAACTATGTGACTTTAGAAAAGTTATTTAACATTTCTAACAATAATTGTCTCATTTAAAAATGAGTATGAGAATATCTCGTTGAGAGGATACAAAAAGAAAAGAAAGAAAGAAAACCACAATAAACAGCTGTCATATAAGGTTCAGAGTATAGGTAACAACATTTAGTCCTTTGCAGGTCTAGAATTAATTTAACTGCACACCTGCCATTATGACTCTCAAAAGACTCATCTAAGCATATGATTTACATTTAAATACCACTATTCATATATGGTGAATGTGACTCCAGGCATATTGATTAACCTCTGACCTGTCAATAAAAACATAATCAAGTACCTAATACTGATATGGACATTGAATATTATATAGACTAAATTATAGCCATAAACACTGTATACTGACTGGGTTAGTAATCAAATAGGATTTATGAATATAAATATTCTACAAGAGGGGATTCATGTAAAAGCAAAAGTAGCATTAATTCTAAGGACAATAAATTACTCTCAGAATAGGAAATGGACCAAAGTTACTAGAGTAGGATTGGTGGGAAAATGTAAATAAAAATCACAATAAAACAACACAGGTACATATCAGATATCTAAACAAACACCAGATTTAGTTTCAGGAAGCATTTTTCTTCACACAGAAAATTCTGATTGTTTAATTTGCTCATCTTAAACAGTGAACAGTGAGGCAGTAGAGGTAGCATTTCCACTTGCCAGGGACTGAGACACAGATGGATTCACAGTATCTGTAGTGATTCCTTCAGTGATCAGAGAAAAGGTAAGCTCTACAGAGATCAAACACATCTATGTGATAACAACAACAAAAATACAATAATAACCACAAATTATGTAGACAAATGTGCCTGTGTGTGAGTGTATATTATTTATGACCATTTCAAAGACAACAAACCATGTGAGTTTCTGTAGCAAAACCACATTCTATATAATAAAAGGCTAATATGCAAATAGACCGAATGGCAGAACAACCGGAACAACTGAACAACTAAACAACTGGTCACTATGATGTGCGCTGACCACCAGGGGGCGTGTGTGGAACATGGCGGGCGTTGGTTGTAGCAGGATGGTGGAGCAGGTGAGTTGGGGCACCACACCAAGGCAGGACACCAGTTACTGTCATCAGGGCAAGCCTCTGGCAATTACTGAAAATTCTTTGCTTCCGCACACCTCAGTCCCGCCCGGCGATCACACCTGCTGCCAATGCCAGCCCCACTTACACTCGCAGCCAGTGCTAGAGCCACTGCTTGCACCTGCTGCCAGTGCCCAGCACCAGTCCTGATCACTTGGCACCATCAGTGGGTGCAAGTGGCGGCTGCTGGCCCCAATTTCCCCTGAGGGCTTCTTCACCTCCCCCTGCTCCTGAAGGGTGATCAGGGCAGCAGCCACTGCTCGCACCCGCTGACGGCACCAGCCCTGCTCACACCCACTGCTGGTGCCGGTCCCAATTACTCCAAGTGGGGCCAGTGCCATCAGCACGTTGGAGCGGTGGTGGTGGGAGCAGGGCTGCCAGCAGACAGGTGACCAGGGCCACGGAGGGAGGGGCCAGGCAGGGGCGCAGAGGATGGGCTGAGACCTGCCCCTGTGCCTACCTCAGCCTTGAGGCCCACAGTTCCTTTCAAGGTGCATGAATTCGTGCACTGGGCCCCTAGTTATACATATATCTCAATGCTCCATATGTTTGGAACATCATGAGAAGATATGAATTTTATGTTTAGCAATATCTTCATATATTCAAATTTTTAAAAGAGCATAATTTTGGGATATACTTTTAAGGACAGATCAATGTTAGATTTCGGGGCAGCAGCAATGGGTCATGGGTTTGATTCCCAGTTTTGGGCATGTACCTGGGTTGAGGATTCACTCCCTACCTCTAGTCAGGAAGCATGTGGGAAGCAACCAATCTATGTGCCTCTCTCACATTGATGTTTTTCTCTCCCTCTCTCTTTCTCTCATCCCCCCTTCTACTTCTCATTCTTTCTCATGGAGAAAAAAAATAGAAATGCTCAAAAAGTTACAGTATTTGGCAGGCCACAAAATAAGTATTAAAGTATGCTATTAGCTTCTCCATCAACTAGTACACACACACACACACACACACACACACACACACAGACACACCTATATGTGCTTTAGTTGTATATACTTCAATGTTTGATATCATCTAAACTCTTAGAGAATGCAAAAAGAATCCAATAAGTTTAATGATTCCAATAGCACCTTTTGCTTCATTCATCTTTGGGAACCTATCATTACCTAAAATGCTATGCTAAGATCATTGTTTTCAAACTTTGATTGAAATATAATATTGTTAATATTATTCATAAGTAAAGTTGTTTTTTGTCACAATAAAAATTTGTTTAAAAAGGATCAGAATTGTTTAGGGGCATTTTTACTTATTTTAGTAAGATAAAATGGAACTTTTATGTAATGGCTAATGTTAAGAAGATAAAATCATATCTAGTGCTTAATATTTATTCCAGGCACTGTGCTAAACTATTTACTTGATAAAAGAGTTTATTTAGTCTTCTTTGAGGATAAAAGTATTATCATCCACTGTTTGTAGAAGAGAAAATGAAAGCACAGAGAGATTGAGTAAATTATCTAAGATCGCATGTTTCTAAAAACTGGAAATTAGATCCAGATTATATTGTCTCAAAAACTGGGCCATATTTCACTTTACAAATCTTATGAGGAACACTCTCTGACATTTTCAGTAGAAACTTTGACCTAGAGGAGATGGAATTTAGACTAAAACTGATTTATCTGTTATCATTGAATATTTTTCAGTCTCTATTAAACAGGAATTACTATTCTAGAGAAATCATCATAATTTAGTGATTCCATTGTGAAGTGTGGAAAAGACAGCCTTTGTTAGACACACAAAAGTTAACCAGAAGGTTATCAAAATGTAAGTTTAAAAGATGAAATAAAACCACATTTATTATCTTACCTCAGAAAATTGTGAATTCAGAAAATAAGAGATTACTATATTTTCTCATCTTTTCAAGCCATTAAGCCACCTTTCAATTTCATTAGACAATCTTGAAAGGGTTTTGTATTCCCCATCTTAAATGTTAATCTCTGGTATGTAATTTTGTCAAGTAAATGATAAAGCTAAAAGAAGATACAAAATAAGTGTTTTTATTCAATTCAATGAATTCCAGTCTTAGTAAAATTTTAGCATTGCTGTGAGTTTATGCACTACTATCCTCACCTAATTCCAGGGAACAGTTGACAAAAGGTGGAAACTTGTCAGACCCTAAATTTATGACATTTTTAATCTGAATTCTCCTTCAATCAAATTATAATAGCTGTGAAAATATACCTTTATTCCTAAAGGGTAGCTATCTGGAAATACAAGCCATGATATCATGATTTTTACGTAGGCACAGCTGAAATTTCTGCTATTCATCAAAATGTTATCCTCATTATAATAGCAATGATCACTGGTTGAGGATTGGACTACTAAGTTATAAGTAGAAACAACATTGTGGCATTCAATTGCTGGAATTTTGTAATATATTATTCAGTAAAATGAAATGAAATTATATATATCCAAAGAAATATTTCTAAAAACATATATTTTTCAATAAACATAAAACAACCTTAATTTATACCTCCAGGGAAAGTGATAGATAATTTTTATGTTGTAGCCATATTATAAATTCTGAGTTAAAAAGAATGAGGAAGAAAAATATGTACTGATATAGAAAAACTATAAAGCAAAATGTTTACATATAAAAGAATATAGTAGAAATATAAATATATGTAATGTAATATATGTAAATATGAATACCCCTACACACATTTGTATTTTACATATAAATATAAAATGCAAAAAAAATCTCTAAGGGGATTGACTCAAATGAAAACTGGGGTTAAATTTTGAGACATCAACTGATAAATTTTGGCATTATTATTATTGCTTTATCCTATATAATAAAAGCCTAATACGCAAATTGTCCCCTTGACTGGGAGTTTGACCGGGAGTTTGACCAGAAGGCGGGGCCAGCCGGCCAACCACCTGCAACCCCTCCCCCGAGCTGGTGGTGGCGGCAGGCAGCCGGGGGAAGGGAGGCCCCGGCTAGCAGCTGGCAGCTGCTAGGGACCCTACCCAGGCACAAATTTCGTGCACTAGGCCTCTAGTTATTTATAAGAATGCATTTATTGATGTCTTATATATCTAAAAGTAAAAAAATAGTAAGTTAAAAGCATAATCCTTTTAAAAACTTTAAGAATTTTCAGCTAGGAAGACTAAGGACTTTGTAATAAGTGTTTTGAAGTATTCATTGATATATTAATAAAAATATTTTTTAGACATGTGGAATTAAACTCTTTCATGTGTTCTTTAGTGAAAAAAATCCCTAGAGATTGGAATTAGAACCTATTGTAGGACAATTTATGGTTCTTAAAAAGCTCATACTAAAATGGGAACTATAGATGGGTACTGGGATGCAAAGTAGAATATAATCTGTAAAATAAAGTTGGTTTTTGTCACAATAAAAATTCAAGTTTAAAAAGGATCAGAATTGGTTAGGGACATTTTGACTTATTTTAGTAAGATAAAGTGAAACTTTTATGTAACTCCTAATGTTAGGAAGATAAAATGCCAGAGAAAAATCCATCCTGTTTATCCTAATTTCAGTGCTTTGTAAAATTTTACCATCCAACCCACAGTATGTAAGGTACAACATTCTGTAGTATTTTACTTATGCAAGTGATTGGAACAGGGCAAAGCTCTTAACATGAATCCATAGAATGGGCCATGGCAATCAGGTTTTCATATGACAAAATTTGAGGTCATGCTGAATTATATGAATTAGAGTAATTAGCACAAAGATCTATCAAATTTTCCTACAAATAAACCTGCAATGGTATATATTATAAGTTTATTTTTCCTTCAAATTCCTTTTGATGTTTAAAGATCAACATTCTTCTAAGGAAGCCTCTCTTAGCCCCCTCTTTCAGATATTTGTGTCTTGCATCAAATTTCTATAAATTAAAATAATCCTAAATTGGAATCTAAATCAAAATTATCCTAAATATTTTGAGATTGTGAAATAAAGGTGTTGATATTTGAACTGAGAAACATAGCAGAACACACTAAGTAATGAAAAGTATTTGTTGGATTTTTAAATTTTATACCCATAAAATAAACTCATTTTTTACTTTAAATATTTTTTAATTTTTCATTGCAGTTTACATACAATATCATATTAGTTTCAGGTATACAACCCTGTGATTAGACAGTCTATGACTTACTAATATAGTTATTACAATTTTATTTACTATATTACTTATGCTGTGATTTACATCTCCATGACTATTCTGTACCCACCAATTTGTACTTTTTCTTAATTCCTTCCTCTTTTTCACCCATCTCCCCAATCCCCCTCCCATCTTAAAGAAGACCCTTTAACATTTCTTATAACACTGGTTTGGTGATAATAAACTCCTTTAGCTTTTTCTTATCTGGGAAAATATATTTTTTAATTTATTATTGACAGTATTACAAATGTCCTTCATTTCATCCCGCTGCATCTTCCCACCTCTACCCATCCCCTGCCCAACCCCAGGCCTTCCCCACATATTGTCTGTGTCCATGGTTTATGTCTATATTCATATATGTTTTAGGTTAATCTCTTCCCATCTGGGAAACTCTTTATCTGTCCTTCCATTCTAAATGATAGCTTTTCTGGATAGAGGAATCTTGGTTATAGTTCCTTGCTTTTCATCAATTTGAATATTTCTTGCCAGTCCCTTCTGGCCTGCAATGTTTCTGTTGAGGAATCATCTGACAGTCTTATGGGAGCTCCCTTACAGATAACTAACTACTTTTCTCTTGCTGTTTTTAAGGTTCTCTCTTTGTTTTTACCCTTTGGTATTTTAATTATGATGTGCCTTGGTGTGGGCTTTTTGGGTTCATCTTGTTTGGCACTCTGCACTTCCTGAACTTGTATGTCTGCTTCCTTCACAAGGATAGAGAAGTTTTCTATAATTATTTTTTTCACAAAGGTTTTTAATTTCTTGCTCTTTTTGTTATCCTTCTGGCACCCCATTATGTGAATGTTAGTATGCTTGAAGTCCCAGAGGCTCCTTATACTATCATCATTTTTTTTTCCTTTTGCTGTTCTGATTGGGTATTTTCTACTCCCTTATCTCTCAAAATCTTTGATTTGATATCTGCTTCATCTACTCCACTGTTGATTCCCTATAATGTATTCTTCATTTCAGTTAATGTATTCTCCATTTCTGACTCATCCTTTTTTATATTTTCTAGTTCCATTTGTATGTTTCCTTCCTCTTTGTTGATAGTCTCACTGAGTTCATTTACTTTTTCTCTAAATTAATTGAGCATCGTTATAACTAGTTTTGAAGTCTGAATCTGGTAGATTGCCTGTCTCCATTTTCTTTCTTTTTAAAGTTTTGTTCTGTTCTTTCATTTGAGTCATATTTCTTTGTCTCCTCATTCTGACTCCCTGTGTTGGTTTCTATATATTAGGTAGAGCTGCTATGTCTCCCAGGCTTGGTAGAGTGACCTTATGTACTAGGTGTTCTGTAGGTTCTAGTAGCACACCCTCCCTAATCAACCAAGGTGGGCACTCCAGTGAAGAGAAAGTGTGACCTAATAGGTGCTTAGATATCTGGTTGGTTGGATTATTGTGATGTTTGCCTTCTAAAAAGCATCTTAATGGGTACAAATACTTAGGAAGCCAATCGATCTGTTATAAGAAATTGGTACCAAAGGGAATTGTGTGGCATTCAAAGGAAACACAATAGTCACTTTAATTGTTATGTGTTAGCCAAATCATGAGCAAATTATAGGCAGATGTTTGACTCATACTAAGGAGTGTCTAATGATGCAAAAAGCAGTGTTAAGAATTGAGGTCCTATAAGTAACATAGTTTAAACTAGTCTAAAACCAGCAAAAGAAGAAAAAGATAACTATGAAAATAAAGAACAAAACAGTGCAGATTAAAGCATGACAACCTGTGGACATGTTCTGTGGGTCCCCGGTGGAAGCTCCCAGCATACACACAGTCTTAGAGGGGGAGAGATTGTTCTAAACCTGAAATAAAACTCGACACTAATCACTTTGTTTATAGAGTTTTCTGATAATGTCTACAATAAAATTCACTCTAAACGAAGTAAAATGAAAGTCAGAAAAATATTGCAAAATTTATGTCAGTCATGATTTCCATAAGCTACTTATACAGCATAAAAATGAGCAAACTAATGACAGAAAAAAACAACTAATAGAAAAATATACAAAGAATATGAATATCTAGAAAAAAGTCTTTGAAATATTTCTCTTTAATTTTACTATAGATATTAAAAACAGTTCATTAAAAATTTTGGCAATAAGTATTATAATAAGTTGGATCTTATGACATAGCCAATATTTAATGTTAAAGCTATAAATCTGCAATTCTATAGGGTTCATCCTAAATATCATTAGTTTTGGAATATAATGGAAACAGGTAATCTCACACTTTTAAATAAATTGGAATTAACAGATTAAAAAGTTATAAAGATGGATTCACTATTTTATATATTCACTGACATTAATCACAGCATTTTTTTTTAAAGCAAGTAAGAACCAATTTTGGGGACAATTTAATAAATGTTTCTAATAGAAACTTATTTTTAAAAGAAGGAGGTACATTTATACATATTGATATATGAAATCTACAAAAAAGTTAATGTAAAATGATATAGAAGCCTTTGTATCATATATGTACATACACCAAGTAGAGAGGCTTTGAAATGGACTGAAATTATGTAAAATAAACAGTTGATTTTTTTGTCTTTGGTGCACAGGACTGATGGCTTGCATTCTAAGAGCGGCTTATTTATCATTCAAAATTGTTTGCACTATTAAATTTTTAACATATATACTTTTAACTTTAAAGCTGAAAAAAATAAATGGTATTTTTATTAAAATGAAATGTTTGCAATACCTAAAACATCCATGTTACACCTAAAATTTGAGCCTTTGCCAATGTTGCATCCTCCAATTCTGCTGTTTTTATTTCTAGGTAAATTCCGATTCCCTAAGTTATTTTTCAAACAAAATAACCATGTTGCCATATTCAGAATTTTAATTCTTGCCACTAAAATAGATGCTAGAATATCATTTACCCTCAGTAAAATATATAGTGCTGCTAAAGGAATTCTGAACAAAATATTGATAAAAATAATTGGGAAGAGGGAAAAAGAAAGGACAGAAGAAACCGAATATTCCATTTGTCAAATTCATAATTTTGACAACAATTTGAATTTGTCCTTGATTGCAAAGTCGGGCTTTAGCAAGTTTCAGGTTCATATGCAGTAGTGATGTCATCATGAAAGGATCATCAATAATATGTCCAATGAAATATCCCTATCACGTGATGCAAAATAATACAATTACCTCTGACAATTTTTTCTAAGAATGTTGCAGCAGTTCTATGTGGAAAGTAGAGAGCCTATTTGATAAGAATCTAATTTATTTTTAGAAGAAATTCAGACTATACTGGGAGAAATACACTATGTAAAGGAGTGGGAAGTAGGCTTTAGTGTGTAATTTTAATGTCCTCAACTATAATTTATGTCATTTCAGCAAGGCCATTACTCCATAATCAAAATTTCTTCCTTTCTGTTTTACAGGAAGATTGAAATTGAAATTAATACCTAATGTAGAAGCATGATGAACTGCCTGTCGGTGAGGTCTGCTTGTACTTTTATAAAGTTCAATATCTAGTTCTTCTTGGGTACTATGACTCATTTTCATTGAAATCATTTGTGGCATTAGAGAGGAAAAAAGGATGTACTTTTAGTAGTATATGAAATTTCTTCTAGGTTCCCATAATATCTGGTGCAACTTTACAACCTCAGACAATTTTATGTTCACATTTATATCATTTATTGGCCAATAATAAGAAGGCTAAATGAAAATGAATGGATGTAACAAGCAAGTAAAAGAACAGTTTTGAGGCTCGAAGTTCGTTACTAACTTGGATACAGGTACTTTGATGCTACAAACCCATATCCCCTTTTGTATTATTAAAGTCAATATTTAATATCTCATCACCAATTACTTTCTCAAGATACTATAGTTGTTCTTCATAGATTTAAAGATCAAAATTTTACTAACATTCAACAGAGGTGGCTATGATAAACTAAATAATTTTTCCTTCTGCAATATTTACAGATGTATGTCTCAGTTTTTTGATCAAATAAATGTGAAAACAGTGACTTCACAATGTTTTTTATGTTCTTCTTAATGTAGGGGCATAGCTCCTAATGCTGTTTCTTTATTATAAGCTATCTAGTCAGGAAAAGAAAGATGCTTTATGACTGGGAAGGAAATCAGGGAAATAATTTAGATTTCTATTTTTTCATTAAAGAAAGTTGGCAACCCCTGCCAAACCTATCTCATAAAGGTTCTGTGAAGGTAAATGAGGTATGTGCCCATTAGCAGATCAGTGGATTAAAAAATTGTGGTACATCCTCACAATACTACGCTGTGGTAAAAAAAAAAAAAAAGGAGGAATTCTTACAATTTGCAACAGCATGGATGGAGCTGGAGAGAATTATGCTAAGCGAAATAAGCCAGTCAGAGAAAGATAAATATCACATGATCCCACTCATTTGTGGAATATAATGAACAACATAAACTGATGAACAAAAACAGATCTAGAGACAGAGAAGCATCAATCAGACTGTCAAACCTCAGAGGGAAGGTAGGGGAGGGTGGGGGTAAGGGGGAGAGGTCAACCAAAGG
>NW_005358650.1:3144810-3170182 GCF_000412655.1 Myotis brandtii
TGGTGGGGTGTGGGGGGGCAATGGGGGGATAAGGACACATATGTAATACCTCAATAAAGAAAAAAAGAAAAAAAGAAATATTCCTGAATTAACCATTTAAAAAAAGAGAAAGTACATATGAACTATGCATACATATAAATACTAGCATGTACATAAACTTAACATCTAGGGTAATAATTTGCAAAAATGACATCAGCTTTCTTTGCCCTCCTTCATCCTTCTCCTTTTCATTCATTCCCATTACAATTTTCTTTTTTTCTCTTTCTCTGGACTTAAACAATAATTCCAATGAAGTACCCATTTATCTTATTCTTCTAGTAGCGCTGCTGATTAATCTCCCATTAATCCTTTGGGCCAGATATGGACTTTTATTGGAAGATGGGTTTCAAGTTTTGACTTTGCATTTACTACTCTGTCCAAATCCCAGACTAAGCTTCTTAATGCCAAACCAATACCAGTCTCTCCCTAAGATGTTCTTGAAATGATCATAAGAAAAAGGTACAATGCAGTCATTGACATGAATCTGCAACTGGATGTGCCTCCTGTATGGTGCCATGGGCACACACCTCTGTTTGCATCTCTGACACAGTTCCTGGCCTTCCCTGTAGGAATGAGGCCAATTATTTCCAACTTCCCACTGAAGTGGTGCATGTGTTTACTCTCCAGAATGGAGGATAAAAGGAGTAAACCACTTGCCCCTTGACATTCTGATGTTTCCTAAGAGTGGTCTGATCATTTGTAATTTGCACCAGAATCTTCCCAGGTGTTGGTTTTCCAGTTCACACTGGGTAGCTATAGGAACCTGAATTATGGGCATTAAGTTAGTCAGTGGTTAAACTACTTTCAGGAACATAAGGAGCTCCAGATACTGATTAAAAACGTAGTTCCCAGCCCCACTCCAGAGGTTTCTTGTGACAGAGTGCTTAGAATGATAATGATGATAAAATAATACTGATGGCAATGATGACAAGGCTTCTTAATGAATACATTTTATTGCTTAAGATGAGAACACAACTAACATTATTGGGCATTATTATGTTGGTGATACTAGATTTAAAACTTACATTATTTATAACCCTTTGCTGTCTAAATTATATAAGATCTGCTATTTCCCAGATTGTTAATGCAATGCCCATGCCTTATAGTTAAAACTTTACCTTGTACCTACACAGATGTGGCCTTGTCCTGATATCATTCATCACATTCCACAGTGAACGTGACCCTTTCTACAGTAGTTCTTCTGAAATAAGGTGAAGTTTATGCCAGTCCTGTAACTGTTTTATCAAAATGTATAAAACTATTTCCATAAAAATTAAGAGTTTACAGATTGAAATTATAAAAAAGGAAACCCATTCTCATTGTCTGGCCACACTGCATGTCAAACAAATAGGAAGAAACAGTGTTCAATAGTAGAAGATGACGGCAGGCAGGACGGAGGTGAGAGAGAGAGTGTGAGTGAGTGAGGGGGTGAAAGGAGATTGTGTAGATGTGTGGTGTGTGTGAGTGAGTGAGTGAGGGGGTGAAAGGAGATTGTGTGGATGCATGTGGTGTGTGTGTGTGAGTGAGTGAGGGACAGTTAAATCCGGCAGGAGTAGCAGGGGCTGTCAGACCAGGCTCTCCGGGACAGGGAGCACCTACCATCACTGTGGAAACTCCATGGGCTGCAGGCTCAGGCACGGAGCCCACACCATCTTGAAGGGAAGAGCGGCCTCTTCTAGGAACTCATCAACACCACCACCCAGACAGACCTTGGACACTGCCTGTGACCCTGCAGCCACTCCAGCCAAAATCCTGCTGCCCCACCCCCAGACCTGCAGACCCTCGGACCTCCACCTCCAAAGGTGCACTCTCCCGCAGCAGTAAGTGCGACTTCCCCCCTCCCCAGCGGCCACCCTCTGGACGCCACAGTCACGCTTTTCCTGCACCACTGTTGTGCTTTTCAAGCACACAGGCCTCCTGAGCCCACCACCCCACCGGCCGCTTTTGGGTGCCGCCGCTGGGCATGCTCCTATTCAAACAAGGGCTCACTGCCCCTGCAGTAGAAGTTCTGAATCCCCCCTTCCTGGATACCTGCCCACAGACACCTGGGTCCTGTGGCCTCAGCGCCAGGGCCCCTCTGAGTACCTGAGTGCATCGCCACTGGGCGCGCAGGAACCCAACCAAGGACACAAGGCCCCTGGCAGTAGAAATTCGGACTTCCCCCACTCCTGGCTGCCTGCCCGCCTGCCCACAGACACCTCAGTCACACGGCTTCAGTGCAAGGGCCTATCTGAGTGCACCACCCTGGCAATTGGCCCCCGAGTACCTCGTGAGCCACCACTGGGCGCACGGGAATTCAACCAAGGACTCAGAATTTTCCCACTTCACAGCTGCTGACCTCTGGACACCACAGGCATGCTTTTCCAGCATGCAGGCCTCCTGAGCCCAAGGCCGCAAAGGTGGCTCTTGCTCTTGGTTGCTTCTGTAAGCCCCCGCTGGGCTTGCTCTTATCCAAACAAGGATGCACTGCCCCAGCAATAGAAATTCTGAATTCCCCCTTTCCGGATACCTGCCCACAGGCACCTTGGTTGCGAGGCTTCAGCGCCAGGGTCCCTCTGAGTGTGTGAGTGTGCCGCCCACGGACCCTGGGTGCCTCTGTGAGCCGCCACTGGGCGTGAGCAAACCCAACCAAGGACACAAGGCAGGCCCCCGGCAGTAGAAATTTGGACTTCCCCCACCCCCGGCTGCCTGCCCACAGCCACCTCAGTCACGCGGCTTCAGCGCAAGGGCCTCTCTGAGTGCAGCACCTTGGAAAACGGCCATGGGGTACCTCTATGAGCCACCATTGGTCGCGTGAGAATTCAACCAAGGGCGCAAGGTCCCAGCAACAAAAACTGAGTCTTCCCACTCTACATCTGCCAAACTCTGGACACCGTAGTAACGCCTTTCCGGAGCGCAGACCTCCTGAGCCCCACCACCCTGACAGACGGCTCCCGGGTGCCTCTGTGAGCCCCCACTGGGCATGCACGATTTCAACCAAGGATGCAAGACAGCAAAAATTGGGACATCCCCCTCCCCAGCTCCTGACCTCTGGACACCACAGTTGTGCCTTTCCAACACACAGGCCTACTGAGCCCGCTGCCCCTATAGGCAGCTCCTGGGTGCCTCCTTGAGCCCCAGCTGGTCATGCTCCTATCTGAACAAGGGCGCATGGCCCCGGCAGTAGAAATTTGGACTTCTGCCTTCCCGGCTGCCTATCCACAGACACCGCAGTCACATGGTTTCAGCACACAGGCCCCCTGAGGAAACCACCCCAGCAGGAGACTCCTGGGTGCCTCTGTGAGCTGCCACTAGGTGCACTCGTATCCAATCAAGGGCTCAAAGCCCCAAAGCAGATACCCGGACTTCCCCCTCCTCAGCTGACGACCTCTGTTCACTGCAGTTGCACTGATCCAGTGCACAAGCCCCCTAAGCCCACTGCCCTAGCAGGCGGCCCCTGGGTGCTTCTCTGAACTGCCGCAAGGCACAACCCCGGCCGCAGGCATCCAGTCCCTGCGGTGGTGCTGCCCCGACACAAGGGCCCCCTAAGTCCACTGCACCAGCAGATGGCTCCAGGGTGCCTCTGTAAGCAGTCATTGGGCGTGCATATCCAACTAAGGGCACATGTACCCCAAAGCACAAACTGGGACTTCTTCCTCCATGGGGCCGGTGGCACACCACAATTGCTCCAATCCAGCGTGTGGGCCCCACGAGCACACACCTCTTGCAGACGGCTCCTGGGCCCCTCTGTGTGCTGCCACTGGGCATGTGCCTCTCCAAAGACACACAGCTCCCTCAGTAGGATCTATGACATCCCTCTCCCGGCTACCTACCTCTGGACAGCTAGGTGAATTTCTGAGGACTTGCTTCCCTGGACAAGGTCACACTGTTTCAGCCACAGACCCCACGATTCCCACATCCCCAGCTGCTGGATCCTGAATCCCCTCGTGATTCAGAGAGGGAAATCATTTTGGCCAAAGTCACACTGCCTCAACCACAGACTACCAGACACCCACCTCCCACTGTCATGGGCTCCAGGCCCCTCGTAGTGAGTTGCAGAGTGACACTAATCCAGCAAGAATCACACCACACCAGCCAAAGCTACAGTACTTGAGCCTCAGTCCCCGAGACTCCTTCCTCCCAGGCTGTGGACTCTGGGAACCCACAGTGAACACATACCAGTGAGACCTCAGACAACCTTTTCCACAAGAGCCAGAACCACAATCACATCCAAAACAGTTTCAACAACAAAGCCGGGTGTGAGTCACATTGCTAACCCGAGCCGAGAATTCATCCACGAATAAGAAACTAACATTCAAGATCCAACTACATCAAGAGAACCCAAATAGCTCAAGTAGGGAGCTCCACTAGATCACCAAGCCCAGGAGACCTGAGAGACCACACCTCTAGCACCACCCTCAAAAGAATCTGGGTAGCAAAGCAGTTGGATCTAAGAAACAAAAACAATTAAAAAGTTACAGCAAAAAATGGGGAGACAAAACACACACACACAATCCCACTATTTAGTAGTAAACTCCATTTAAACTATGTCCTCTCTTTTTAAATAAGAATTATAACATTAATAAATTAGTATAGTATGTTATCATTTATACCATAAGATCCTGAATTCCTAGCATATCTATCTTATCCTCTTTATTTAAAAGAAGTATAAATTCAGCTTGATCCTTATAAAGCAAAAGTCAATTATTTTAATAAAAGCTCTAGTAAGAGTGTCCATATGGATTTGAACAAACCCAATAATAAGGATTCTGTTCTATTAATTTCTCCAGAAGACTGTTCTGCTAGATGACATCATCATCCAGACTTAAATTTTAGTGTCTTGCATAGATTTCAGGAATAAACTCTGGCTAACAGAAGCATATGGTGCATTTTACTACAATGTGAAAAATCCTAGGGCCAGTGGTGATTGCCTTTGTGCCTATTATGCTATAATGTTATAAAAACCATGTTCAAGATGGTAGAGTGATGATGAAGATGTGGATTATCCTTGTCTAGGGAAGTATACCATGCAGTTGAACAATGATGCCATACTGAGGAGAAAACCTAGACAATAAATTCTAGAAAGCATGTAAAGAGCTTTCTACCATTTATTTATTTCAACGAGTCATGAGTACCATGCAAGTGAAGAGATCCAAAGAGGTAATCAAAATAAGTAGATAAAAACAGACATTGGCCTATACTTTTAATCAGATGCCAGGAGCAAAACCTTGGCAGGAGTAACAAATCTGTGGTGATTTAATGGCACACAGGGATCTCTGCACTAGATCAGGTCAGTGTTTAATATTAACTGTGGAGGCAATCAGTGAGCATGCATCTTTAACCCTGGAAAATAAATCAGCATGTTACAGAGTGTACTTAATTTATTAGGTAGCGTGTATTTACCCAAACAAAGCAGAAAAACAATACATTGGGGGGGGGGGGGCGGAATCAGTATCCAATCACTTCATTTTTATTTATTTGTTTGTTTGTTTGTTTGTTTGTTTATTTTTATGTTTAAAACATCTTTTAAATAACCTTGCCTGTGGTATTTTTAAGTTAAATTTTTGGGTGACATTGGCTCACAAAACCATATACTTCTCAAGTGTGCAACTTCACAAAACATCATGTACATACTGCATCATGTGTCTATCACCCCAAGTAAAGTATCTTTCCATCCTCATTTTAGCCCCCTATGCCATTCAGTATATATTTGATAATGCTAATATGTCAGGTAAAACAAACCTAAAAATCAAGGTTAAAAGTCATTAAAACTTCATTTTTAAGGCTGCATAAAGAAGCCTGCTTTCTGCAAAGGGCATTTAATACCAAGGTCAAATTGTTTAGCAATCAAGGTATTGAAGAATACTTCCCAGGTAGAGACAGGTTAAAATCCTTACTTTATATTCTACTTTACATTTCCTCTAAGAAAAAAAACAAAAACAAATCCTCTCTTAAGCTGAAGGGATATACAAGAAACCTGCCCTCAGCATAATATTTCAAAATTAATTCCCTCCAGAACCATATTTTTGAGGATCTATGTTTTCTGCCATACTTGTGATCTATTAATATACCATGTATCTCCTCTGGTGTGAAGTTCCTGTGATCTGCAGTGGAAAGATGAAAAACTATAGTTTTTATTAAATTCTACTAGAGGCCTGGTGCACAAAATTTGTGCATGGGTGGGGGGTGTCCCTCAGCCTGGCCTGCACTCTCTCTAATCCAGGACCCCTTGGGGGATGTCCAACTGCCGGTTTAGGCCCAATCCCTCTTGCAATCCAGGTCCACTGGCTCCTAACCACTCACTGCCTGTCTGCCTAATACCCCAAACTTCCCTCCCCTGCTGACCAGGCCACCCCTAATGGCCCTCCCCTGCAGGCCTGATTACCCCTAACCTACTTCCAGTCTTATCTTGCCCCTAACTATTCTCCCCTGCCAGCCTGATTGCCTCTAACTGCCTCTGCCTTGGCCCCCACCACCATGGCTTTGTCCAGAAGGAAGTCAGACGTCCAGAAGATGGCCGATTGACCTAGTCTAATTAGCATATTAGCCTTTTATTAGTATAGATAGATTATATAGGATAGGATTGCTTAAATTGGGTGGGGGGAGCCTTTTTCAGCAGGAGGAGATGCTCTTGGCAGACAAAAATACATAATCCCTATATCTGGACTGATAGCCAGCCATATGCACTATACTGCCAAACTGATCATTAAAAAATTGAACCACTTTCCTACACTTTACACCAAACAGCTTTTGCCCTTAAAAACCCCTCCTCAGCCCCCACCTTAGGTTCTGCCTTCACAGTTCACCCAGATTAGGTTCTGATTGGTTGGTTTCTATGCCAGTCAGCATCAAAAGCTCCGCCTCATAGGCAGCCATTGGCTCCTCTGGGAAATCCAAAATGGCCCTGCCTTCACATCGGCACCTACCCTTCAGTCACACCCCCAGTCCACTACCGGGTGTATCTCTGGCTGTTCTGAGAAGCAGCACCTCAGGTCTGTGCTGGTGTCAATTTTGAATTCTCATGCCTGACTTAACCTTCTTACAGTGCGTGCTCCGTGAAGGCAAGCATGCACTATACTGCCAAACCGGTCATTAAAAAATTGAACCACTTTCCTACACTTTACACCAAACAGCTATTGCCCTTAAAAACCCCTCCTCAGCCCCCACCTTAGGTTCTGATATGTCTGTTTCTATGCCAGGCAGCGTCAAAAGTTCCGCCTCATAGGCAGCCATTGGCTCCTCTGGGAAATCCAAAATGGCCCTGCCTTCACATCGGCACCTACCCTTCAGTCACACCCCCAGTCCACTACCGGGTGTATCTCTGGCTGTTCTGAGAAGCAGCACCTCAGGTCTGTGCTGGTGTCAATTTTGAATTCTCATGCCTGACTTAACCTTCTTACAGTGTGTGCTCCGTGAAGGCAAGCACTTGTCTTGTTCATTCTTATTTCATTCATAGACTTTACCTGTGTCTATGCATCTATGCTAGCACCACATGGTGACCAGTCAAACAGTTGTTTTGGTCATCATGGTCATTGCCTTTTTATATATATAGATTAGGAAACTAGGTGATCATATAATTCAATGGATTCTCAAACAATATCAATGACCATTTTTTTTTAAATGGTGTTCTCATGATGAAAGGCAGAGAGGAAAAGAGATTAGTAAAGGAGAAAATAGAAGTTGCTTAACAGTTATTTTATAATATTTTTCTACATAGAACACTAGGCAGGTCATGTCTATAAAGTATGGAGTAGGAGTCCATAAACTACATAAAATATAGTTTTATTGTTTTTATTAGCAAAAGTATAATCTTGACCTTTGGTAAATTGTCCAGGGAAAAGCCCTACAAATATGAAAATCTCATCATACCATACATATTTTAACACTTGGAAAAAAACAAGTCTAGTTAGAGAATTTTATTTACATTTCCAATAGTTATCATTTTACATACCCCTTAATCTTTAGATATATAAAAGTAAAGGAAAATAATTATTGTTTTGATTTTTTTTGAATCAGCTGTAATCAGTCAACACTGCTGGTTGATGTTTGAAAGTAAAGGAAAATAATTATTGTTTTGATAATTATTGTTTTGATATTGTTTTGATAATTATTTTTTTAATCAGCTGTAATCAGTCAACACTGCTGGTTGATGTTTAATACACAAAATCTGTTCCCTCATTTTACCTTACTAAAAATATTGCTAATTTTTTTTTGTCATGGTGATATTTTGTCTAATTAAAAATGCTTAACTTAACAGATTACCTTTCCGTAGAGATTTGACATTTGAGTCAGTTTTGGTAAAAGTGAAATGAATGAAAGTTGTAGGCTGGGAGTTCTAAGAAAGTTTGTTAAAAAGGATAGAGACTTATAGTTAATTATACTATACTGTATACACTTAAAAATTCTTAACAAGATAGGTCTCATGTTGTGTTTTTTATCACAATAAAATAGAATGGGGGTAGAAAAGTGGAATTTTTTCTGTTGATTTTGCTCCTTTTTCTAGCAGGTAAAAGAAATGCATAAGAGAAGGAATAGTTAACAAGAAGCAGCCAATGTCCCAACAAGGCATCTAGTCAAAAGAAGTTTTTTTTGTTGTTTTGGTTTTGGTATTGGTGTTGGATTTAAACAAAGTAAATTATGTAGTTTTGAGTAAGAAGCCTCTAGTGGTATCCAAATATGAGAGCAGCAGATATCTTTCATTCTATAGGTGGGAGATAGTAGAACAGAAAATGGATATATTATTTTCGAAGTAGAAAAGGTAAATACAACATACTTTTATCTACTTTCATTCTCATAATCACTGACAACATAATTGTAACTTTAATTCCTATACTTCAATGCAAAGTCAATAATAAGCTTTATTTATATTGTAGTTATAATTTTAACGACTCCAGAAACAGTAAGTAAATTTTATTTTTCTCAAATTTTTAACTACATAAATACTAACATTGTACACCACTCATTATGGTTTGGATAATTGAGAGTCAATGATATTCTGTCAACCTTAGTCCACAATCAGGAGGTTAATTTACATTTTACATGTTTCCATAGTAACTTTGTGATGTTAATTTAGATAATTTTTAAATTTATGTTTTTATAAGATTCAAATACATACAATTATATTTTTTTAGTATCTATGTAAGAAAGTTTCTCTAGCTAAGATCCAAGCTTCTGTCTTAAAACTGAAACCTTAAATCCCGAGGGATTCTTTAGTTTGGGGTTGAAAGCAGAGATAAAAGGGGGCAAGTATAATGTGAATAGTTTCCAAAACCCTGAACCATTCAATGAGCCTATAAACTTAACATTTTGCTCTCTCTCAATAGTCAAGGCTGTTTTGAGACCAAATTTTGTGGTTTCATTTGGGTTCATGGTTTAATTCTCATGATGGTTTATAAAATTGGAAAAAAAAAAGAAACTAAACCCTAAAGAAGTGTCCAAACCCACAGTGCTGAGCAAAGGATAGGAATTTTATTTTGGAGTTTCAGGTTTCCTAGGGTTTCAAATAAAGGAAACCAATGGAAAAATGCAGTGGACATGACATTTGTGAACAAAAACCAATATAAAGTTTGCTTTAGCTGATTCAGTGTGGTTGGAGTTACCTTCATGCTTTTTTTGCAGGAGAATCTTATTTTCTTCTGCTTTACCTGTTCTCCACAGGTATCAAAGAAAATGATGCCTCATTTAGCCATTCTTAAATCTCAGCTTTTTTAAAAAAAGTTTCACTTAGCTTACTTTCATGTTTCCTTATCTAGTTTTTCTTAAACATTATTAGTTTTCTAATTCTAAGTCTATTTGTCTCTGTTCTATTTTTTCTCTCTACCTCTTCCCTTTATTCTATATTTAAAATTCCCAAGTAAAAAATAATTTTATGAAATCTTGTTGTCTCTTATTTTTCTAAAGAATTAAAACAATATTTTAAAAAATAGTAGGAAAGCATTATAAAATAAAATCCCATAATAATTAGTTAATGCAACTAAAGAGCTAAACAAAAGTTATGTACTTTTGGCCCAAAAGTTTCACATTTGTTCATTTTGTAGAAGACACTATAATGGACTCCTCTGTGTTCAACTTCTGGTTAGTCTTTATGTCCCTTATTTTAATTAACATTAAGAAATGGAAAATAACTGAAAATACACATAAAGATGCCTACATAATGGAAATAATTCAATAAAGTTTATCCTCAATTCAATGAAATTATGGTGTATAGATTGTTAATATGGCAGAAAAATGTATTCTCATTTCAACACAAATGGATAAGAAAGGGCACCTGTTGATGTTCTAATATAAACGACATAAAACTTTTTTATAAAGAAAAAAAGGCTTTTAAAAATTAACCTACTGTAAATGACCAGATTTTTATTTAAATCTACAAAGTGTTTTTATTGATTTTCTTAAGAGAGAGAGGAAGAGAGAGGGAGAGAGAGAGAGAGAAACATTGATGAGAGGCAAACATCAACATAGATCTACTGCCTCCAGCACGGCCCCTGCTGGGGATTGAGCCTGCAACCCAGGCATGTGCCCTGAATGGAAAGCAAACCAGTTACCTCTTGGTGCATGGGTCAATTCTCAACCACTGAGCTATACCGATTGGGCCAAATATATATATTTTTTAAATATCCTAGATTATCATAGCTTCTATTAGAATAAAAGAAAAGTTAGAGAATGAGGTGTAATAGTATATATTCTCTGATAACTGACACTCTCTTCCTGTCATTTTTAACTTTTAATTTGTTTTGTGTTCTGTACATACGTCATCTATAAATATCAGCACAGCTGATCACTTAGATACTAACATGCTATTCACAAATTTTGTTATATAAAATATTTTAAGATTAACTTGGGACATAGTAGGTACTTAATAAGAATGTTTTGAACATAGATGCCTCCACTCAGATTACATTCACCACAAATCCTACATTAAGCCTTGACAAATTAGATTTATTTTATTAATCTACTTTTTCTGATGTCAGAAATTTCCTGTCAACAGTCTTTTTTTTTTCCAGGCTCTTTGTAGCTCCAAAAAGGCATTTCATTTTTCAGTAGGACTTTGTAATATTTATCATTTTCTGTCACCATTGATTCACCGATATAAGAAATAATAGCTATGAATTTCTAAGTGGAAGCTGTATTTTTTGCCCTGGCTTTCAGTGTCAACATTTTCTTCAGAAAGGTTAGAATTATAAACCAATACCTCACTTTGTTTTCCCCTCTAGCTGTAAACAGGAAGTTTAACATGTCTTTGAGGTCTGTCAAATCAAACACTAACACCACTTGCTTTTTTATTTTTTAATTTAAAGGTCAGCTTGGTTGCTCAAGCCATGTCTTATTATATATTCCCCACTAAAAAAAAATAAGCTGAAGATCATATCAGATGACGTTTTTAAACTTTACAAAATACACAGATATTTTACATAAAATACACAATTTCCAAATGCCAACAATGAAATGGTGAACTCAAGAAACATATTTCAAAGAAAATTTAGTAATACTGACATCCTTTATATTTGAGTACAATCCACTCTTTCAAAGTTTTGCAGAGAAGACTGCATTGAGCCTAGTGTCTAAATTAGCACAATTAGCATATTTGTTAGTTAAATTCTGTTTGTGTTTTTAATAATTAAACTTGTATGTTATATCAACTTGGAATAAATACTAATTATGTAAATATAGTAATAACATTTCTATGTCTATTTTAAAATACTTGTGAAAGTCAAAAAAACCTTGCAAATTTAATATATTAAATAAGCTACTAAACATTATAAAAGGTGCCATGATTATTTTACTGAAGGGAAGGGAAATTTGTTTTTGTAAAATGATGTTTATAAGACTGCTCAGAGGGTCAAGATGGTGGCATAGGTAAACACAGCACTCCCCTCCTTCCACCACCACATCAAAATTACAACTAAACTACAGAACAACAATCATTCAGAACCACCTGAAATCTGGCTGAAGGGAAGTCTTATCTACACTAATAAAAGAGAAAGATGCAAATTGACCATACCTTCATGACGTCCACCAGCCAATCAGGAGTGAGTATGCAAATTAACCCAACAAAGATGGCAGGTTAATTTGCATACACAGGCACTGAGCAGCTGGGGACAGGGAAGACACTTGTGCTGTCGCCATGACGACAGGCGTTCTGCACCGCCCAGCCACTCTGGGCCTCTGAGCAGCGTGGGAAGGCGGAAAGGCGGCTCTGGGCCAGAGCAAAGGTGGTACTGGCAGCCAGGGAAAGGAAGGCCAATTCTTGCATGAATCTTCGTGCATTGGGCCTCTAGTAACTATAGAATTAAAGAAGCCACAGTGAAACTGGTGGAGGCATGTAACTGCTGGTCCAACACTTACATGTGGCATTTTTTTTAACTGGGAGTGTTATCTTGGCTGTGGAGATCACTTGTGAGGAGCAAGAGGTCCCAGCTCTCCACTAGACCCCCCAGCCCAGGGTATGGATTTTGCATATATGATCACCAGAAATATTCACCTGTAAGTTTCCCTTTTTTAGTGGTGTTTTTGCCTTGTTTACAAATCAGGGTAATGCTGGCCTCATAAAAGTGAGTTTGTAAGTGTTCTTCTCTCTCAGTTTTTTTTGGACTAACTTAAGAAGAATGGGTATTAATTCATAATTATATGTTTGACAAAATTAATCTGTGAAGCTGTCTGGACTGTTGTTTTTTTGTAATTTTTAAATTAGTTATTCAATGTCATTGCTTATAATTTGTTTATTCAGAGTTTTTATTCTTGATTCAATCTTGAAAAATAGTATGTTTGTAGAAATTTATCCATTTCTTCCAGGATTTTTAATTTATTGGCATGTAATTATTCATAGTAGTCTCTTCTGATTTGTTGTATTTCTATGGTGTCAGTTAAAATAATGGTACATGAAATTATATAATTTATTTTGTAAATATTGTGGTAGGTGTATCTGGAAGATAAATTTCTAGATGTGAGGGGAATGGCTGAAAAAGTACATATGAGTGTAATTGTACACTTTTTCATAAGAAGCATACCGATTTGCATTCCAACCTCAAAGTAAGAACACATCTCATCACAATGCCTCACCAATACAATGTGTTGTTTAACTTTTTAATTTTACCAAATGGCTAAAAATGCTACTTCTGTATATTTTTAATTTGGAATTCTCTGTTCTTAGTGAGATTTAACATCTTTTCATAAATAATGTGTAGCATAAAAATGAACGATCTAAAATGCACTCATAAACACAATGTTGAATCTCAAAAATATATTTTGAACATAAGAAATAAGGCATGAAATAGTATATTCTGAATTATCTCATTTATAGCAGAATCTTGGTTTTTGAACTTAATTCATTCCTGAAGGCTGTTCAAGAAGTGATTTCTTTGAAAACTGATTTTTTCCCATTAGAAATTATGTATATTGAATTAATCTATGATGATCGTTTTGTGAGCCCTTCCATACCCTTAGCAACATCAGCACTCTTGATGGCCTCGTTATGTTTAAAAAATGTGCTAATTGTCAATTCCACCATGCTATGGTCAGAGCCAGATCAGACATATGAACACCTCTATCATAGTTTGCAATTATTTCTTTTTAAAGCTCTATCATTATTCTCACAACTTTTTTTTTCACTTTGCTGCTATCACTAACCTGCTTAGGACCTACCATGACTTACTTAATAATAAGCAGCAAAAAAAAAAACAAAAGAAAATATTCACAGCACAATTTCCTAAGATGTTAACAACACTTAGCAATAAACTGACTCATACTCGCCAGTTCTTTACTTTGTCACCTGAGAAACATGTGACTGATCATACAGGTATCAGCATGAAAGTGTTATCAGTGGAGAACTGATGTTTTGTTTGACAACTGAAATATTTCCTGTGAACAACTTGGTTGAGAACTGAATTGTTTGATGAGATGGAAGACATCCTAATACCGAGGTTTGACTGTATATAAATTACAAAATGTGTCAAACTAATCTAGCCCTGGCTGGTGTACTCAGTTAGTAGAGCACTGTCCCGTGTACCAAAAGGTGGGGGGGGCGTTGGGGGGGGGGCAGGGCACGGACAGGAGGTAACTGATTGATGTTTCTCACATCGATGTTTCTGTATCTCTCTCTCCCTTCCTTCTCTTTAAAAATCAATACAAGCATATCCTCGGATAAGAATTAATTAAAAAACAAACAAATAAAAAACCTAATCTACACTATTACAAGTCAAAATAGCAGTTATCCTTGTTGGACTGTAGGGACCATAAGAGATAATGACAGGGTTTCTGAGGCACTGGTAACATTATCTTTCTTGATCTAAGTGCTTATTTCATAAGCTTGCTTAAATTGTGAAAGTTTTGAGCCATTAAATTATATGTGCACTTTTCTATACATATATTTCATTTGTTAAGAATAGTGGGCTTAGACTGACATGACTACTAGATAAGGGTTGGTTATGTTATCAAATATGAAAGAAAAGAAAAGATAGGCCTTTTCTTATTATTGGAATACAGGCTGTGGGGTGGGGGCAGGGGGGCGGGAGCAGGCTATAAGGGGTCAATGCGAGAAAAAAGGAAACATAGTTTCAACAATAAATATATTTTTTAAAAAGAATATAGGCTGATTTATGATAGTTGACTACTATTCTAACTTGTTCCTGCTTCACAGTATCATAGAAAAATATTACCTTATGGGTGATATTAATGGATTTATTAGACTAGAAGTTACAAAAACAACGTATACTGACAGTTTTTTGTTGTTCCTCCTGGTTGATAAACCCAAAATCCAAATTATTGCTTCACTTCAAATTATTGTTTTGGTTAAGCAGAGAATAAAAGTTAAAGGCAGATTTCCCTCCCGCAACACTTCACAATAAAACACAAAAAATCGTACACCTATGGATGAGGACAGTGGGCAAAGATTTAATTTTAAAAAAACCATATTTGTGTATACTAGTATATGTGTGTGGTCAGTATTCTGTCTTATGTGAAAACAGACATAGCTTGTAATTTATGGAGGAACCTCGTATATATGCAAGAGTGTATGTATCATCATATGGCTCAAAACAATATTTTCCAAATGTCTGTCATCTGAGTGCCATCTTCAGGACTTCTGGTGTCACCAGCTTTACTAAATTAAGACTATTATTTAGCATTTCTCCTAAAAACAAACTTACCTTAAGTATGATCTAAATATGTTAAAAATGTATGCCATTAAAATGGAAATATTTAACTTGTCATACGTAGGAGGTGGTATAAATGTGATAAATTTGATTAAAAGCACACTATTCAAAGTCTCAGAATCAGAAACTAGGTCTCCTTTTGATAAAAAATAATAATGAATTAGTGGAGCTTTATGAAACACATAGATATACACTGAATTTTTTTCTTGAAAAGGTTTGAAAGGTAATTAAAAATAAAATGATCACAATTTAATTTGCTTTAATTGAGCAAAGTCTAAAATCTCTCCTCTGCTCACTGTTGTGAGTACCACACTTTGCAGGAACTCCGCTTTAAAAAAAATGACCCCCAGGATGCACATGCCTGGCACTTTTGCTTACCAGCGTGACTTCCAAGCTGCTGTTTCATGGTGATCTTCAAATTTTATTGACCTCTGGATACCTGGTTTTCTGTCTATTGTGGTTCCACTTCTTAGCCCTTTGGCTGAGCTTCACTGAATCCTTGACTTTTTTAGTCCTAGCTTCCCTTGTCTGCTCCTGTGCCCCATAGCTGCTGCTCAAAGACCCTAAATTGAAGGTCTGGCCTGATATCTGACAGTATTTTCTGGAACTGAATTCCCAAAGGGCACAAGGGAACCAAGACAGGTTTCTCAAATGAATCTATAATGCCTATTATGGTGAGATTTTGTTTTGACAACATCTTTAGCCTTGAGTATTTGTAGGCTTTACATATGCTGCTGTCTTCCTAGCCCATTGCCTTAGGAGCAAGGGGAATTTTATAAAAAGTGAAGATGAAAGAAGAGTCATGTAGAATTCTTACAATCAAACCAGAATAACAGTAGGTAGCTATCATTTTATGCTTCACTTGGCTTTCACTATGGAGAAGATCAGAATACACTCATTTGATGTGTAGTCCCAAGTCCAACAGGTTCATTAGCAATATGCAATGAATGCTCTATTGTTGGCAGCATTCCTGTCAGCAGTACCAAGAGAAATTTAGTCATATCAAGCGATTACTTATGGAAAAACAAGAAAACAGAATTCTCATTCCCAATTTGAAGCAGCTAAGAAAGTGAAGTAATAGAAGATCAAATAACAAAGACACTATCTCAGTCTGAATGGAGTCCAAATTTTCTAAAGTTTGGTCAATTTGAGAATATGCTCAAAAGGGATATCAACGTGCACAAGTCCTTTACCTAACTCAAATGCTTTTATAGATGAAAAAAATATATTGGAAATGGTAAAGTTATGAAACATGTCTTTTCCCTATAGAATTTCCCTCCTTGGTGATTTATTAGACCCTGCCCTCCAACTGTAATGGGAGACCTCTTCATAATATATCCAAAAACTCATAAATGCAAAGCAGGATGGAGCCCATTGAAGAAAAAATATGGTATTATTCTTTATATAACACATACAATATGACTATTTGAGAAAGAAAAATACTTCAAAGTACAGCATGTAATTAATATAGTGTATTCCCCAGGTAGCAATTGTATAAAGCTTATAAGAACAAACATAAAACAGGGACTTCCTACACCTATATTTCTGACCATTTAGAAGCTGGAGTTGTTAGTAGACTCTGTTATGTATCAGCTATAGTCATTGCTCTACTTTTCAAAGAAAAACTATAGATGTTTCCAAAATATTAAAGTTATTTTTTTCTTTTTCAATATTTCTCTATTCTACTTATTAAATAGTCTTCATAAAATAAATTATTAAAATAATAGAAAAATTAACAAGGCAAAACAGAACAAATTTTTTTAAATCCCTGTAGTATCACACTATACAGAGGCTCTATCAATTTTTGTATTTATCCATCCAACCATTCCCTATTCACATGTCTTTTTCATAGAATTTATAAAATTTACTAAGATAATTACTGATATATTACTTTTGTTGACCCTAAAATTTCCACATTCCCAAGAGGTAGCATATATTTTCATGATTCAGGGCAGTATTGTCATTGAGCTGTGTTTTATTTCCAAAGATCAAACCCATTGAAAAGGATGAAAACGAAGAAGACTACATGTTTCACTGGCTAAAGTTTTTGGAGATGGGAAAGATAGGCATTAATCATATAGGCCAGTGGGTCCTACGTTAATTCTCTGGCAGAACCCTGACAGAGAGCCAAGATATTTTCTGAGGGCAAGGCTGCTTGATACACCAGGAGGCCATATCCTACACCCTAGGTCTACATCGCAAGGTTATCACTACACTAATGACACAAAATAACAGATAGGAAAGGACCATTGCAGCCTGTGCATAGGTAGCTCATAGAAAAGCACTGACCATGATTATAGGTACTTCCCTAAAACTGCGGTATAGCACCTGAAAGCAAAAGAGCATAGGAAGACACTGAGACAGAATTATTTACAAGTCCTCATGAAATGAGAGTTTAGCATCAAAATGAAGCTGAATTATATTGCCCGGCCAGCATGACTCAGTGGTTGAGCGTTGACTTATGAACCAGGAGGTCACGGTTCAATTCCCAGTCGGGGCGTGCAGGAGGCAGTCTATCAATGATCATCTCTCATCATTGGCGTTTCGATATCTCTTTCCCTCTCCCTTCCTCTTTGAAATCAATAAAAAATACATTAATAAAAAAATAAACTGAATTATAGAAAATGAAGAACTGCTCACTCACTATGACAATATTCCTTGTATACAAGTTTATGTAGTAGGATTTTTACCCTCCATAGCTTATTTTTCTACTTATTTAATTATTTGGTCAATGTTTATTCAACACCCACTAGTGACTAGGCAACTTCTAACTTTTTCCTGGGATTAAAAAATATTCAAATCAATGAGCATTATACAAGTACCCCATTAAGATAAAGGATGCTCATTTATTTGACATGGTGGGCCCTATAACCTAACCTCTTATTTTCCTAGGAGATCTCATCAGTGTTTTATTCTACCACCATCTCCAATAAATTATCTCATGTCTTTCTCATCTTAAAATAAATAAATAAATAAATGAATAACAACAATTAACAACTTCTTCCTTCACCCAGCTTCCTCTTTTAGCTATTAAGACTATCTTCTTTTCTAATTAGTAGCCTTTCAATCATCAGTGACTCCATTTTCACATATCTACTCATTCTTCAATTCACTCCAACATGGCTCTTCTCTCCTTTACACTAACAAAAGAGTGTCATTGTTCTAGTTCACCAAGTCCAGTAAACCCTTGCCTTCATATTTTGTACTTAGTTATAAATATTGATTACTTTTTGCTCTTTGAGATTCCCTTGTCTGGCCATTAGTTTCTCTATTACCAGCATTGTATGGGTTTCTTTCTAGCTGTGTGACTGGCATTCTTAGTTTCTACTGCAGAACTATTCACTAAGTTGGAGCCCTCAAAGAATGAATGCCCTAGTCCTCCTTTTTTTCTTTTCTTTCTTTACTTGACATATATTCAGGAGAATCTCATTTATGTTTATAACTTCAATAATTATTTATAACCCAAGGAACATGTATTTATATTGTGAATTATCAACATGGCCACGTTGAATTCTCAGAATCAAGTCCTTCATAACAGCTACAAAATTGAACTTTTTATTGTTCTTCCCCACAATCTAAACTGAAACTCTGCCCTCAGCTCTAATGTTTCTGATTGCACCCATTATATTTTCAGTCATTTCAGCAAGAGTTGGAGTCACTTTTAAAGAATCCCTCTCCATTCTTCTCCATAACCAACACACAATATATCCTAAATATCTCACATCTTATAAAATTATTGAATTTGTTTATTTCTCTCCACCTGCCTTGCACTATCTTGATATAAGCCAGCACTACTAATTCACATGACAGCATTCTCCAACTAACTTAGTTTTCTTAGTCTTTTCTCTCTATTCTGTTCCTTACACTGCAGTTTAAGGACATTTTGAGGAGAAATATTGGATTCTTTTATTCTTTACTAAGTTTGCTCAAAATATTTTATTGTTTTTGTATTAAGAAGTAAAACAAACAAAAATACATTATCCATAAGATGGCTTTTCTGCTTACCATTTTAGTCTTATCTTTCTTCCTTCACTTTCTATTTCTCTATATAAATCATATTTTGATTTTTTGAACATAACATGTCTTTGTCAATCCTGAGCCTTGCACATGCTATTCCTTCTCCTAAATTCTCTTTGCCTAATTCATTTTTATCCTTCAGATCTTAGCTTAAGTGTTACATTCTCAAGAGAAATAATCTGGAAGGGAAGTGTATGAAAATAACATGTTCTTTAACATTATAGAACTTTCCTCTGTTTGTAGTTATGGATCTAGTTGTGACCATTGGGTTAATTCTCAACTCCCACATTATACTACAAATGTCCTGAAAGCATGAACTATACTTGATTGTGCTCAAACATACATGGCCAGTGACCAGAACACCGCCTGATACATAGCAGATGCTCAATACTTATTGAATAAATAATTTAATAATTATAGCCTTGATCATTTATTCAATTACTTCCTAAGACAAAATTATAAAAGTGGAATTATCATGTTACAGACTATTAACATTTTAAAGGCTTTTTACAAATTGTGAAATTGTCTTCCTAGAAATATCTGTTCTCCCTCCAGCAAAGTCTGAGTTATCTTTCACATTCCAATGACTATTCTGACATTGTCAATACTTGTTTTAAAAAACTAAAAATCTTTTCGATAAAATGATTTATTTTTATATTTTGGACTACTCATAATATTGAATAGGCTTACTCCTTTTACAATTGTGTTTTTCTCTTATTATTATTTATTTATATATGTTTGTCATTATACTATTGTTTTTTTTTTAATTGCTTTTTCCTCACTGAGGATATGTCCATTGATTTTAGAAAGAGAGGAAGAGAGAGGGAGAGGGAGAAGAAAGAGACAGGGAGCAACCAATTGAGTTACCAAACCTGGCTTGTACTATTATTTTTTTTATCATTTGTGACTATTGATGCCAGGGAGAGAAACATTAGATGTGATATGGATAAATTTAAAGGGGTTTCTTAAATATTCTTTCTTGCAAATGACATGTTTAGTTTAAAATCTATTAAGATATTATATCTGTGTTTTTATCCTTATATTCATCCACTGGTCCCATATAAGTGCATGTAAGTATTAATCACCTCTTGTAAATAAAGAAAAGTTGGAGTAAAAATAGAAAAGGTTGGTAAGTTACAAAATTATAGTCCTAAAGTACATTTCCAGAAGTGAGGCAACTTGTCTTTTCCACTACCTGTTGGTTCTACTGCATGAAAAATAAATGAATAAATAAATAAATAAATAAATAAATAAATAAATAAACAAACACATTTAAAAATCCTATCACTAGGGCAAAGGATTCTAAAACCTCACACAGTAGCTTGTTTCAGTTTATAAACCTCCTTGTAAACTTGTCAAGTTCTGGCTCACCTCACAAATGAAAATTTGTTAAAAAGGTTTTGGGAAGCTTGTTCTATTTTTCATGAGTAATGAGGCAAAAACAACTCCTATTTTGACATGTATTGTTCTGATGAGGTACAGACTGGTGAATACCAAATAATACAAAGACATGAGCTGTGATTTCACATGTGTCAGACCCTGAACTAAAAGAGAAAAGAGTTCTGGTCTGAAAGTTAAGAGATCTGAATTCTTAACACAAGTCTAGCTGTGACTAGTTTCAGCTTCCTTTCAGTTTATGGGATCTTGCAATGCATTTGCTTTCTATGCTGTCTCAAAGTTTTTCTCTCCAAAGCAATAACATGAGAGCATTCTTACAGTTGTTAGATCAATAGAATCAACTATGCACTTGTTGAAAATATAAATTCCTGGGGCATACCACAGACCTTTTGAATCAGAATCTCAAGTGAAGAGGTTCCCCTTTATTTTTTGTGCTCAAGCAAATTTGGAAATCACTGAATTTGTTGACCTTTTTGGCTTTTCCTAACTCAAATTCTAAGATTGTAAATATTGGTCAATAGCAGATCCGATGAAATCTTGAAAATGGCATTTACTTTGGAAATCCCTCAACTGCTAGAAAATCAGGCAGATGAGGGAAATAAAATAATAATCGAGACAATTCTCCACCCTTTCCCACATCCTGATTTCTCATTCTCAGTCTCAGAAGCCTGCTTTCAAGGGCAGTAGCCTATGGCCAGCTCCAGGGGCCTATTCTAGGAGCCTTTATAAGGAAACACAATGTTGACTGAAAAACTATTTCTGTACCAAATGATAATCCTGATTATACTTGTAGTATTAATAATAATAAAGTATGGCATCTCTATAATGCTCTATAGCTCTTCAACATTTTTACAAGCATAAGTTGAACATCACACCAAACTAGTGTTATTGGTGTTTTTTTTTTTTCCTCTGGTATCATTACACCTATTTTGAAATGAAGTAATTGAATTAAAGCTTATAGAAAATGATTCATGTGTCTGGACTCAGGTCTAATTTTCCTGGCTCCAAGTTCAATGTTCTTTCTTTTCTAGCACAAAGTCCCAAACCCCATGTTTTCAGCCACATTTTATTACCACACCAACATCCATATCCGCACGGCTGGGACCTGAAGGAAGCGTCTGCAGTGACTTCAATTCCCAATTTCTCAACATGAGGATAGGCAAACTGTGGACATCACCATTCTGATGATGGCTCGTGGTTATTTAATTCCAATCCTGGTGCTAAGCATTTTACAAATATTATCCCATTTAGTTCTCACATTCATATTTTATAGATGAATAAATTGTCTCAAGTAAGTCATCTAAGGTCAAAGAGTGACATCACCTACTGCCTTGACTTTTGTGGCTGGGATATTATTTTACCAACAAGTTGAACTCTGAATAACTTTTTTCATTGAAAGTATTGCTTCCTTATATGTTTCCTACTATTATTTCCTTAATTACTTATGTGTGCTATTGGTCTCAAAGTTTTCGTTACATAAGGTCTGATTACAGGCTTTGGGGATCTGTACATCATTTTTAAAATTGTTTCTGTGCACATAAAAGTCTTCTGAGTTCCTACTTAAAAATTAATGTATTGTGTACAATTAGTTCTGATTCCTCGCTTATTACACATCCCTATGAAAAACTTGAAATTGGAAAGGAGTGGAAACCTAACTAGTGTTAGATACTTGGGCACTATCCCTACAAACAGTTTCACTGCATTTGCAAATATTAGGAAAAAAGAAAAGATAAATAAAAGGGTAAGAACATGAGTAGGTAGCAAGTCAGGAGAAAATGAAAATGTAAACACATATTTTATCTAATATACATGTAAAACACTGTATATCACAGGCAAAAACAGATCCTCTAAATGTCAAACAGATGATATCCTTTCACTACTCACTTCACCAGAACGTAGTGGCAATAATGTTGTGACATTGTCAAAGAAAACAAGGCAAATAAAAAATAAAGAACAGATCATTAGAGGTTATTTATTTGTAATATAAATAAAATAAACAAAAAGCTGAGCAGAGACCTTACTTTTTATTTTCCATCTCTTTATACCTAGAACACTTGATAAATTTCATATGAGTACAATTCACTGAGAATTAACTCTGATTTTTATCCTACTTGTTGTCATATCTATTTAGTTGTAAAGGGACAGGACCATCACCATTAGGACAAATTTGCTTGAGATGAACATCTACCACAGAATAGGTGGTGGAAAGGAAGAAGCATTGAGGAGACACACATGGAACCTCTTGCTTCTAATGCTAAACAATCATTTAAAGTCTCCATAAAAGATTGAAATGCTAACACAGTAAGTTTTTCTAGACAAAATTCCCACCACTATATAGAGGTAGGTTTGTAAGTTAACATGTCACATCTGTTACCTAAAACTACATATTTTAAAATAGTATGTATGTTACATATTGAAATACACTGTGTTAAAAATTGACAGGTTCTGCCTTAATTTACAGTCAGAGCTCTTTTCTGTATAGTCTGCATAAATCCCCCTTATAGCCTTGAGGCCATAAAAAGAAAGCAAGACCTCTTTGCTTGAATAGACCTAGGAGGAACGGAGAGCACCGCCTGGAAGCTGCCAACCCTTGTCAGCTGCACAAGTGCAGTAACTTTGTCTTGCTCACCTCTGGGCCTCTGAGGATGAAAGCCCATATAATCCATTCAATGATATGACTAGCCATGGCCCTAGTAAAGCAGAACTAGTAGAAGCAAACACAAAAAACAAGAAAGATAATTTGTCATATTTAGACTTGTCCAGAATTTGATAATAGAAATCTATTTTGATTTTAGCATACTTAAAAATGTTATGAATTATGATTTCATATTTTTATTATACATATTAAAAATAAGCTATCCAAAATATACTCTGCTTTTAGGACCTCTAAATGCTTTATTATAGCCATCTATAACATTTACAAAATTGTAGATAGTTGACATATACTTGTTGAATTAATCTATATTGTACCATTGCCAAGTTAGAAGTATCTGAAAGGAGATTTCAGAAATGACATATAGAATATTAAGAATCTAGCACTCCATGAAGGGTTTTCTTGTATTATGGGTGTAGTTTCTAAAAAATTACTCTATATCCAAAGAGGAAAAAAAAAGGGTGGGGTGGTGCTCATCCTTTATACAACTATTCTATGATTTTGTACATGAGTATAAAATAGCTTACTCTTTCCTAAACATATAATTTATCATTTCAATCCATCCATATTATAAATGCACTGATAGGACTTTACATTTCAATGTAGTGTTTGTTATTAGCCTAGAATCTGTGGATGAAAAAGGGGTCAGATAGTAAACCTGACAAGTTCAGGGAGGTCTGCATGGCAGACCCCTCAGAGAACTAACGTTACCAAATAGGATGGTAAAATTAAAACTTTCTAACTAAAAGTGAGTCATGGTGAGTGTTACCAAATAGGATGGTCTGAAATTAAAACTTTCTAACTAAAAGTGAGTCATGGTGAGTTGTCATGTCCTATGCAGCTATCTTCCCTGACAAAGGTCAATCTTTACCTTAAATGAGCCTGTCTATTGTCTTTTTGTATCTTCAGTAACATACCTTTGGAATGTGAGGGTAATTTCTTTTTTCCAGACCATTTAGGGCACAATAACGGCACCAGAACAGAGACCACAGGACACTAACTGTTAACTATCCTGTACCCACCAATGTAAGAGAAGTATGTGTCTCTACATTTTGCTTTTTATCCAATCCCTGTTTTGGCTTATCCCATCTCCCTAATCTGTTGCCAATTGATTTCATGTAACCCCTTTAAGTCTCCTTTGATCCTGATGTACAAAATAGGTGGTAAAACTGCCATTTCCTGGAACATTTTCTCAATCCAATGATATTTTGCTTCCTAACAATTGTCATCAGTTTGGCTCAAATTCTATATAATAAAAGGCTAATCTACACTAATAAAAGAGAAACATGGTAATTAGCGTACAACCGCTACCCTTCCCATTGGCTAATCAGCATATCCTTATGCAAATTAACTGTCAGCCAAGATGGCGGCTGGCAGCCATGCACTTGGAAGCGAACATGAGGCTTGCTTGCTCCAGTGACTGCAGACTCCAACGTTCCCCGCCTGACTTGCCGGCCTCTGCGTTGCAACTCTAAGCAACTATGTACTATGTTGCAAATGTAGTAGCTAAACAAAACCCCAGAAACCAGCAGCTTTTAGTCCTGCCTTCATACAGCCTGACCGCAACATTGTATTGATGTTTTCAGCAGCGAGGCCTCAGAGCTAAAGCTGGCCCAGAATAATAAAGAAAAAAGAAAAAAAGGAGCGGTTGGGAGCTTCAGTCAACAACCGCCAGCCTGAAAGCAGCCCTCAGCCCCTCACCCAGACTGGCCAGGCACCCCAGTGGGGACCCCCACCCTGAAGGGTGTGTGACCAGCTGCAAACAGCCATCATCCCCTCATCCAGGCTGGCCAGGCACCCCAGTGGGGACCCCCACCCTGATCCAGGACACCCTTCAGGGCAAACCAGCCAGCCCCCAGGCCTCTATCCTATATAGTAAAAGGGTAATATGCCTCCCAGCACCGGGATCAGCGGAGCCACGAGGCCTCTTGGCACCAGATCAGCGTGACAGGGGGCAGCGCCCAAACCCCCTGATCGCCCTGCAGCTCTGTGTGTGACAGGGGGCGGGGCCACAACCTCCCTATCCGCCCTGCTCTGTTCGTGACAGGGGAAGGCGCCCCAACCCCCTGATCAGCCCTGCTCTGTGCCTGATAGGGCGGAGCTCCCCAACCCCCTGATCACCCTGCGGCTCTGTGTG
>NW_005358650.1:3170855-3194911 GCF_000412655.1 Myotis brandtii
GGACCCCCCCCGAGTGCAGAAATTTTTGTGCACTGGGCCTCTAGTCTATATAATAAAAGGCTAATGTTCAAATCGACTGAACTGCGGAAAGACCGGTTGCTATGATGCACATTGACCACCAGGGGGCAGATGCTCAACACAGGAGCTGCCCCTTGGTGGTCAGTGCGCTCCTAGAGGGAGAGCGCTGCTTAGCCAGAAGTCCTGAGCCAGGCTCATGACTGGCAAGTGCAGTAGCGGTGGCGGGAGCCTCTCCTGCCTCTGTGGAAGTGCTAAGGATGTCCGACTGACAGCTTAGGGGAGCAGGCCTAAGCCATCAGTGAGATATCCCCTGAGGGCTCCCAGACTTGGGCACTGACCACCCAGGGACAGACGCTCAACACAGGAGCTGCCCCCAGCCTGCAGGCTCCGACCAGCAACAGCAGTGGGGGGCAGGGCCAGCGAGCAGGTGACACAAGGCCACCAGCCAAGGTGGGTGCCAGTGGGGACCCCCACCTCATCCCCTGCCAATCGCCCCACAGATTGGCCCTGATCGCTGGCCGGGCCTAGGGACCCTACCTGGGCACGAATTTTGTGCACTGGGCTTCTAGTAAACTCATAAAACATTCTCTACAGGTTTGGAATTTTTTTTTTGCCCCCCATTAAGGTAAATTGATAAGAAAGCCAGATGCTCTTTCCAGGAGTGCCTATGGGAAGTTCAAACCACACACACATTGACCTGTGTGGGGGAATCTTAATCCCAGCTCCACCTCTTAATCACCATAAAATCCCAACTCAGCCTCTTTTCCTTGCCTTTCCATGCCATTCTTGTTTCTGCAAGGGAGCCCATTCTGCTCTCTCCAGGAAGCGTCATTATGTGAGTAATAAACATCTTCGTACTCTCTTGGTACTTGTGTTGCATCATTAATCTCAACATCTGAGCCAGATTTTGAATGTGAGAGTCCATTCTGACTCTGCAAGGTTTCACAACTATTGGCAAAATAAAAAGGGTATATAGGCAATGATAATGTGGCAACCCCTTCCATCTTTAATCTCTTGATTTGCTAACTAACTCTGCTTGGCTTGCTGTTTAACATGTTTTGGAGTTTTGTTGCTGCTTGAGGGCAAGTTTGCACTTTTATGTATGTATTTTTGTGCTATATTTGCTGAGTTCTACTGTGCCTCTGTTATAGATTCATCCCAAACTAAATCAGAAATTGTAATTGGCATTTAGGGGCAAAATTATGGGATATATACCCTCCTTAAAGTGACCCATGGACATGAATCTTCACCTCCCTGCCAATAATATTACTGAAGTTATTGACTTTATCCAATCAGCAGTAGGTACATACATTGCAATCAGATTTGGCTAAAATGTTTTATTTATTGTCTATTTTAACAGGCTTTAAGCTCAGTTTGCCTTTCATTTTGAAGAAACCCAGTAGAGTCAAATGATGTTTCTCCAATGTCTCCCATCTCGAACAATTCAGTTATCCACCAAGTTGTTCACAGAAAAATATGTCTCCATTATGAAACCAAACTTTTTTTTAAATTGACAACCCTTTCAAGCTGATACCTCAGCCATGACCAAAAGTGTCTCTCAGGCAACAAACAAAAGGTAGAATGCTTTTATTCCTGGAGAAATCCACATTAGCATAATTTTAAAACATAAATAGGTTATCAAGAGTTTTAATGTGGCTAAGGGTGTGAAAGAAACAACGATTGCCCTAGTTGGTTTGGCTCAGTGGATAGACCGTCGGCCTGTGGACTGAAGGGTCCCGGGTTTGATTCCGGTCAAGGGCACATGCCCAGGGTTGCAGGCTCAATACCCAGTAGGGGGCATGCAGGAGGCAGCCGGTCAATGATTCTCTCTCATCATTGATGTTTCTCTCTCTCTCCCTCTCCCTTCCTCTCTGAAATCAATAAAAATATATTTAAAAATAAAAAAAGAAACAGTGATTACAATTGAAGAGGTAGAAAAACTGTTGTTGATTTACATAAACAAAAAGCAGTTAGTGGTACATCATTGACCTATGAACTAGGACTTCAAGGTTCGATTCCACATGCCTGGGTTGCTGGCTAGGTCCCCAGTGATTCTCTCTCATCACTGATGTTTATCTCTCTTCCTCTCCCTTAATCTCTCAAATCAATAAAAATATATTTAAAAAAGGAAAGAAAAAAGAAAAGAAAAGCAGTTAGCCAGTGACAACATCTTGGGAGGCAGTGATATATGAACAAAGGTTCTGCATGCTGGACCGAGTGCTAAAAGTGATTCCTTTAAGGCTAGTAAGGAGTGGTTCGATAAAATTAAGAAAAGAAGTGTTTATTTATAGATTAATCAGTACATTAGCCATGTACTGTATATAAGAAAGGTTAAAACAGGGAATATTTGGAGGTCTGGAAGGTATTCATTCCAATTACATTATTTCTAATGGGGAAAAAAATGGTTTGGTTTTTTAACAAATTGCGTCTCAAATGAACAGCCTTCCAGAGTGAATTAAGTTCCAGAACCGAGGTTCCATTGTATATATTTCCGCAGCTACACATGCAGTACCTCAACACCCATCACATACAACCTTTGAAGAAAAGATCTTAACCACATTCGAGTTTCTTTAAGAACACAGGTATGAGATCACATGGAAGACACACTTCTCTGGATGAGATTTTATTGGCACACTCAGGACATATGAATACAAAGGAGCTCACAGCAAGGAATAAGTCCTTACCCTACATATAGTAGAAGGTTCTGCCATCTTAGTTAAATTTCTGAAAGTAATTTGGTAAATCAAGGCCTGCTCCATCCCTGACACTGTTAAGAAACTCTTTTGACCTTCTCAACACCCCAAAAATTAACAATAATCCATCATCCTTTAGGCCTTTTTGGATTCTGGAGGCAACATATTTCTCAATTGCAAATTTTACTTAAGTCTACTTATGCTGTTACTTGAAAATAGGCCCACTTAGAAGGAGACCCCCTTACACAAAGGCTCTAGAGAATTTGTTCAAATGGCCATATTACAGCATTGCCATTAATGTCCCCTAAAGACTCCTTTCATGTAGAGGCTTTAGCAACCTCCTTTTATGCATCCTGGAATCTCTAGGCCACTCAGTATGGTCATAAATTGCCTGAACATCTGGTGCAAGAAACTGCTTTCCTCAGCCCCATGCTATACATCATTAGAGCAGCAATTTCTGGCTGCTACTGAACTCTCCTGGAACCAAGAGGCTCTCATGGGCCCTGAGTATGTAACCCTCTGAATTCAAGCGCTCATTATGCCTTGCAACACCTGCAAGCTTGGCATGGTCACCAAGATCTCCTTCCTACAAAATAGAGCCAAGTCTGGCCCCTCTGGCATATTCTGCCTACAGGAAGGGGTGACAGCTCCTGTCTTCCATTCCTTGCCAGATGCTGTGGTGCTGCATGATTAGGTCATCTCCTTCCAGTGTTGGCTGCTGAGTGAACAGCAAAGGGAATTCCCATGCTTTGGAAATGCATTGCCACCATACACATGAGGCAGTTCCCTGGGGAGATCCTGCTTTTCATCTTTTAACCAGGATGTGCCCGATCCAGGATAGAACCTAAGGGTCAGCATAATTGGATAAACTTCAGACATTAATCTTAGCACTGGATGCCTTGGATGACAATTAGTCCCATCTACCCATTTTTTCAGACTCTTGAACTATTGTCAATGATTTGGCTATCTTGTCTGCTCAATAACAGCATCAATAATACCGTACCCAAGCCTTTTAACTTTGGAGGAAATAAAGGAAAAAAAAACTATAGGAAACTTTCACTTCAAATATACCGTAAGTATAAATGAAGGTCGGACATGTTTCTTTATATAGTATAAGGCCACAAGACGAGACACTATACAAAACCCACAATGATGGGCTCAAGAAAAAGGCATTTAATAAAAATTTTACCTCACTTATAGCCTCATGTCTACAAGGATCAGAGAAGACAAGAGTGGCTTACTTAAACAAGCCCAAATTTAATTAAATGAAGCATGGCATGTTTCAGTCATCAGTCAAATGTCATGGATTATAATATTCTGTAACCTCCATGAATTGTAATAGTTTGACTACATTTTTTTTTGACCACTGATGACTTTGAAGCCCCACTATTCTCCTGATTCCTTTTGCCCCACATCTGGATGAGCTAAGAAAGTTCAGATATTCCCTCCTTTGGAACATCAGGAAAGTACAAACCACACCAGTTTCAACCCACATCCAGGAACCCCCATCTTGCCACACCGTCTAGTCACTATAAAACTCAAGCCAGTCTTCTTTCTTGTTCACTGATGCCATTCTTGGACCTGCTTTAGAGTTTAACCTACTCACCCCAGAAAGCCTCATTATTTTGTGAGCTTTCATACCCACTTAGTGCATGTGTGGTGTCTTCAGTCTCAGTATCTGAGCAAATGTTGGGTGACGGTTCTAGCCCACCTCTGTAGACTGATCTCAATACTCTTCCTCCTGTTTTTTGTGGGATTTTTGTTTGTTTGTTTGTTTTGTTTGTTAGTGTGGGTTTGTGTGTGTGTGTGTGTTTTATTTTTTAAATCTTTATATTTGAAAGCATTACATATGTCCCCTTTTTCCCCTCATTAACCCCTTCTATCTCACCCCTGTCCCTCACCCCAGGCCTTCACCACCCTATTGTCTGTGTTTATGGTTTATGCATATATGCATACAAGTTCTTTGGTCGATCTCTTCCCACATATCTCCCACCTGCCCTCTGAGATTTGACAGTCTGTTCCATGTTTCTATATCTGGATCTATTTTGTTCATCAGTTTATTTTATTTTGTTGTTTTTATTGTGGTAGGAAACATAATATAAAATTTACCATCTTAACCATTTGTAAGAGTTCAGTTCTGCAGTGTTATGTGCTCATTTTTGTAAAACATATTCAGAAATCTTGCAAATCTGAAACTCTATACCAATTAAATTGCAACCCCCCTTTTTCCCTCTCCTATGCCTCTGATAACCACCATTCTATTTGTGTTTCTATAAAATTAATTATTTTACATATTTCATATAATTTGGATCATACAGCATTTGTTTCTGTTTTTGTTTTCTGTGACAGGCTTATTTCATGAAGCATAATGTCCTCAAGGTTCATCGATGTTGTAGCATTTGACATAACATCCTTTAAAAATTCTTTATTGTTTCAAACAATAAAGTGGTTCTCAAACTTCCTAATGATGCGACCCTTTAATACAGTTCCTCATGTTGTGGTGACCCCCAACCATAAAATTATTATCGTTGCTACTTCGTAACTGTAACTTTGCCACTGTTATGAATCGTAATGTATCTGATATGCAGGATGTATTTTCATTGTTCGCGACCCACAAGTTGAGAACCACTGGACGTCTCTCCGGACACCCCCACTCTCCAGCACATGCCCTCACCCGCCTACTGTCTGTGTCCATTGGTTATGCTCATATGCATACATACAAGTGGTTCGATTGATTTCTTACCCCCTTACCCCCAGCTTTCCCTCATAGGTTGGACAGTCTGTTTGATGCTTCTCTGTCTCTGGATCTGTTTTTGTTCATCAGTTTATGTTCATTATATTCCACAAATGAGTGAGATCATGTGGTGTTTATCTTTCTCTGACTGGCTTATTTCGCTTAGCATAATTTTCTCCAGTTCCATCCATGCTGTTGCAAATGGTAAGAGTTTATTCTTTTTCACAGCAGCCTAGTATTCCATTGTGTAGATGTATCACTGTTTTTTAATCCACTCATCCGCTGATGGGCACTTAGGCTGTTTCCAAATCTTAACTATTGTAAATTGTGCTGCTATGAACATAGGGGTGCATATATCCTTTCTGACTGGTGTTTCTGTTTTCTTGGGATATAGTCCTAGAAGTGGGATCACTGAGTCAAATGGAAGTTCCATTTTTAATTTTTTGAGGAAACACCATACTGTTCTCCACAGTGGCTGCACCAGTCTGCATTCCCACCAACAGTGCACGGGGGTTCCTTTTTCTCCACATCCTCTCCAGCACTTGTCCTTTGTTGATTTGTTGATGATAGCCATTCTGACAGGTGTGAGATGGTACCTCATTGTTGTTTGATTTGCATCTCTCGGATGATTAGTGACTTTGAGCATGTTTTCATATGTCTCTTGGCTTTCTGAATGTCCTCTTTTGAAAGGTGTCTATTTAGATCCTTTGCCCATTTTTTGATTGGATTGTTTATCTTCCTTTTGTTAAGTTGTATGAGTTCCCTATAAATTTTGGAGATTAGGCCCTTATCAGATATAATGTTGGCAAATATGTTCTCCCATGTAGTGGGCTTTCTTGTTGTTTTGTTGATGGTTTCTTTTGCTGTGCAGAAACTTTTTATTTTGATGTAGTCCCATTTGTTCATTTTCTCTTTAGTTTCAACTGCCCTAGGAGCTGTATCAGTGAAGAAATTGCTTTGGCAGCTTCTTCTAAGAATTTTATGGTTTCCCATCTTACATTTAAATCCTATATCAATTTTGAGTTTATTTTTGTGTATGGTGTAAGTTGGTGGTCTAGTTTCATTTTCTTGCATACATCTGTCCAATTTTCCCAACACCATTTATTGAAGAGACTATCTTGGCTCCATTGTATGTTCTTGCCTCCTTTGTCAAATATTAATTGAGCATATTGGTTCGGGCTAATTTCTGGACTCTCTATTCTATTCCACTGATCTATATATCTGTTCTTGTGCCAGTACCAGGCAGTTTTGAGAACAGTGGCTTTGTAATACAGCTTGATATCTGGCATTGAGATCCCACCTACTTTGTTCTTTCTCAGGATCGCTGCAGCTATTCGGGGTCTTTTTTTATTCCAGATGAATTTTTGGAGAGTTCGTTCTAGATCTTTGAAGTAGGCCATTGGTATTTTAATGGGAAGTGCGTTGAATTTATAGATTGCTTTGGGTAGTATGGACATTTTAATGATGTTGATTCTACCAATCCAAGAACATGGTATGTTCTTCCATCTCTTTATGTCTTCCTCTATCTCTTTTTTCAACGTCCTGTAGGGATGTACCCGCAACCAAGGTACAAGCCCTTGACCGGAATCGAACCTGGGACCCTTCAGTCTGCAGGCCGACGCTCTATCCACTGAGCGAAACTGGTTAGGGCACGCCTTGGTATTTTAATGAAGATTGCACTGAATCTATAGATTGCTTTGGGTAGTATGGACATTTTAATGATGTTGATTCTAACAATCCATGAACACGGTATATTCTTCCATTTACTTATGTCTTCCTCAATCTCTTTTTTTCAGTGTCCTATAATTTTCTGAGTACAGGTCCTTTACCTCCTTGGTTAAATTTATTCCTAGGTATCTTAATTTTTTTGGTGTGATGGTAAATGGGATTTCTTTTTAGTTTCTCTTTCTATGAGTTCATTATTGGTGTATAAAAAAGCCATAGATTTCTGGGTGTTAATTTTGTATCCTGCTACATTGCCAAATTCATTGATTAATTCTAGTAGTTCTTTTAAAAGGCTGAATAATATTCTGTTGAGTGTATATGCCACCTATATATATTTGATTCCAGAGAGGAAAGGAGAGGGAGAGATAGAAATATCAATGATGAGAGAATCATTGATCCACTGCCTCCTGCATGCCCCCTACTGGGAATCAAGCCCACAACCTGGGCATGTGCCCTCGACCAGATGGAACCTGGGGACCTTCAGTCCGCAGTCTGACACCCTCCACTGAGCCAAACCAGGGAGTACACCTTTTGTTTACTTGTTCATCCATGAATATATATTGGGTTGCTTCTATCTTTTGACTATTGCAAACAGTGTTTCTTGGAACACGAGTATGAAAATATCTCTTTGAGAACCTGTTTACAGTTCTTTAGGATATATACCAGAAGCGGGATTGTTGAATCATATGGTAGTTCTATTTTCAATTTTTTTAGTAGCTTCCATAATGTTTGCAAGTGGTTGCACTATTCACAATCCCACCAATAGAACACTGGGTTTCCAATTCCTCCACACTCTCCAAACACTTGTTATTTTAAATTTTATTTTTTAAACAACAGCCATCATAATGCATGTGGTTTTAATTTGCATTTATCTAAATATTAGTGATGTTGAGCATCTTTTCATATACTTGTTGGCTACTAGTGTATCATCTTTGATTTTCCTTTTGTGTTGAACTCCTTTTTTCCTCTCTCTTTATTTAGTTTATTTATATTTATCCTTCTGGAACCATAACTAATGTATTTTTTTAAGCCACTGATATGTATCCCCCAACATTCTTCATCTTAGTCTCACTGCTTATGTAAATACTTGATATCTGCCCTATTTTCTCTATGTAAAGCTAAATAAAGAAGACACAACTACTGCTCATTTGCTACTGTGCCTAACAGTCTAGTTCAGGGATGGGCAAACTTTTTGACTCGAGGGCCACAATGGGTTCTTAAACTGGACCGGAGGGCCGGAACAAAAGCATGGATGGAGTGTTTGTGTGAACTAATATAAATTCAAAGTAAACATCATTACATAAAAGGGTACGGTCTTTTTTTTTTTAGTTTTATTCATTTCAAACAGGCCGGATCCGGCCCGCGGGCTGTAGTTTGCCCACGGCTGCACTAGAGGGATCTGAAACCTCTGGTGCATTCTGATTTAATTGCATGAGTCAAGAGGTTTGGTTTTTTGGGGTATTTTTTTATTTTTTTATTTTTCTATTATGTCTGCTGGAGGGAGAGTCTCCTTAAATAAATTACTAAAATCACTTTAATTATCATCATTTTCTTTTCTCATGAGCATTCATGTTATTGGTCCCAGAAGGAGGAAATAAAAGGTATTTTGATAGCGTTAATTTTAATGAACTACTTATTCTTTTTGAAGAAATTTATTAAGTGATTTAATAATTATCAATACTTTTATGAAAAAGTACTCTAGCATTTTAAACTGAAAATAAGAAATAAAGCTTCAGAAGAAGCAGCTCATCCAATAACACACAGCTAGTGAGCAGGGGCGGGGCTTACACTAGGCAGTCTGGCTGTAGAGTCCTCTTGTGTTGCAAGAGAGGAGGGCATATGAGCCAGATGCAATCTATGTTTTCTTTGAAATGGCTACGGGGCTGTGTTATTATTCCAGAGCTGACAGAGAACAATTTAGTTCAGTGTCTGTAAAGTACTTAAGGGCCAGAATTATGAGCTTCTCTGAAAGTATAACAGAGTAAGTTTTAGACACCTCTTTTAAGGCTAAAAGTAAATGCATGCATTGTTTCTCCATTAACTCCGCCAGTGAACAGGAATATATAGTTAACATTCACAAGGGGTATTCTTAAACCATGTATGCAAGACTTAACTTCGTCTGTATATGAATTAAAATAATCAATCTCTGTCCCTTTGTTTACCAATGTAATGGTTTTGAGGCAAACTGTGGCTGTTTCTATATTTTACCAACATTTTTTGTCAACTTATAAGAAAACTATGCTAAATTAATCAAAGGCTAATTCTTCAGGAAAGAGAAGGTAAGGAATTTATAATGCACGGGTCAGATATGGCTCAGGGTATAATTTCATCAAATGGTGGATACTATTAACCTTTTTAATTAGTGCATTTTGTATGTGGTGTTGCTATTTATCTAAATTTGTTGACACACTGAGTTTGAAGCAAGGGAGACTTGTTAATTCATTTGCTGATTTACTTCTTTATTCAGCTGTATTTATGGAGTAACTAGTACCCAAAGTAACATACGATATTAAAATACATATGAAATAGGCTAATTAAAATAGAAAGTTTGCTCAAAAAACAGAAGGAAGAAGGATAGGAATGTGCTACATGTCTGGGATAAATTATTTATTGTAATTGAGCATGAAATTTATCTCTCCATTTCCAAGTAGCCAACTTAAAAGAGGAAACATTTTGTGTACTAATAAAATCAGTGACTAATTAATGAAAGGAAACAATCTATTGTAATTTTTTTTCCTGTGAATGTAATCTAGAGAATTTATCACTTAGATTTCTACCTAAGAAACAGTCTTATTTGAATAGTTAAAAAAAAGAGAGACATGATTTATACACACACTTACATCTAGAGAGAGAGAGAGAGACAGAGAGAGAGAGAGAGAGAGAGAGAGAGAGAGAGGAAGTGGTAAGAAAATAAAAAGGATCTATCAGAGAACAGAAATGTTTATAAAAGGGGAGAAATAACTAGAATGGAAAAAAATGCACTGAAATTGTGAAGGAGATTTTCAGAGATGTCTCAAGTTAGTGGAGTAGAGAAAACCTTTTTGTGAGTAAGAAATCCAGGACTTATGACGTGCCCTGAATTAAATGTAAAAGTAAATCTAAAGCTATTTTAATGTTATATGGTAATTTTGCCCATTTCTGTGCATGTATTGATAAATGACAATTTAACTGAACAATTTCCACAAAATAGTACACTGCTTGGAATGTTAAACAGAGACAGCTTAGGGACAGTCCTAGAAGAAACCTATCATTTACTTGAATGCCCATGTCATGCATTGACTTGTGGCTTGAAAAATGTATTAAAATAAGTGCTTATTTTTTTATGACCTTCCTTGTTCTACCCAGAATTTTTAAAAGCTTATGTACATGTCTACATATATAAACCCCTTGATAACACAGCCAGAGACTTATATTCTTCTTCTACCCCAAATAAAAGTGATTTCTTATACATATTCATAATTTACAGTTGATAGCTCTCCCAAAAAAGGAGAAAAAGTGTTGAAAATATAATTAAATCAAAGAATGCCCAGATGATATAATGAATTCAGAGAAGACTTGAGAGAGAATACCCATTTGTCTCATATCTTTTATGCCTGCCTTCAATTTTTTAATACCAGCACATTTTCTTGGCCAATGAAATCTCCAGATTAAAAAAAATCGGAATTATTTGGTACAACTCGGCATATCCTCTTTAGATTTAGCCACATCTGCCTAACATTCGCTAGACATTAATGCTGTCAATTCCATCACTCATTATTACCCACACAAAGTAAAATGTTAGCCTAATTTTTTGATAGATTCATAATTTTATTTTCTGTTTTGAAGGAATCAAAGGGCTACAGTTCCAAGCAATCCACAGGAAGCTGCTTTCATCTTTTTCATTCTATAGTCATGACTTTCCCTAGGATCTCTAATAATAATGGACATTTTCACACCCATTTTACTTTACCCCTCCGCTATAGTTAACACTGTTTTCTATCCCTCCTTCCTACAACATTCAATTTCTCTCACTTTAATGATGATGCACTGGTTTATTTATGTACTTTTCAGTCTTGTTTTGGCACTTCGTCCTCTACATGACCTTTAAATGTTACAGCTCAAAGTTATTCTTTTCCTCCCACTATGGACTCTAGCCCACGCTATTTATTCATATCCTTATTCAATTAATATCTCTATTCCCTAAATATTCTTTTTTAAAGCATGCATGTATTCCAGCTCTATCTATATATATAAACTAGAGGCCTGGTGCACAAACTCATGCATAGGTGGGGTCCCTCGGCCTGGCAAGCGATCGAGGCAATCAGGGCCAGCTAGCTGGGGGAAGGACCGTGAGAGGTTGGCCAGCCACGGGAGGTTGGCTGTGGGACCACACTGACCATGAGGGGCCAGCTCCTGCATTGAGCATCTGCCCCCTGATGGTCAGTGTGCATCACAGCCAACTTCCTGAGGCCGTCCAACCTCCCATGGTCCCTCCCCGCAGCCGGCCAGCCCTGATAAGCTCCATTCAGGACTGGGTGAGATGGCTCTGATCGGCCCCGATAGCCAGCCAAGCTGACGGACCCCACCCACGCACAAATTCATGCACCGGGCCTCTAGTACTCATATAATTCTATACTGAAAATAAAGTGGAATTCAAGCTGAAGAAGTATAGAAAAATAGGAGTATGTCTTGACACTTCTTTAGATCTACCCACTACATAGTTTATAGCTTATTCCTTTCAAAACTATCTCCTCAAATGTTTCTCCCATCACCACCTAATCTTCCCTATACTGAGTTATTTCTGTCTTGAGTCTGCTCCTTGGTGACATTCTACCAGTTCTTCTCATATTTATCTCTGTAATTTCCTTTCTATGGTATAGTTAAGGTTTAACAACTATACTAGCGGCAGAGAAACCAAGAGGCTATGAGTTTTTATTCATTGTTAAATAGATCCCCAAATATATTTAAATATAAAATTGGTGGAGGTAGTTTTACTAATAACATGTTTTCAGGTAACTGGGGACAAAGTATAACTGATTGAATTGAAACATTTTGTCGCTGGGAACCTTAAATGAGTGCCTTCTAACTTCCTCTACCTGTGACAGACTTCCCAAAAGATGGATGATTATAGGAAAATAAAACTTAAATTATCCTGATAATAAATCTTTTCCTGTGGTATATTTAACATGAGAAAATGTAAAATAAAGCACTAGCACCCCTTCTTGATTGTAGCATTTAGTTGTTGATATTTTTAAATCAGTACCAAGTGGTATTAAACACTCCATGAATTGGCCATATTATTTTAATAATAAATGTGAGCTTCTAATAAAAATATTATATATTAACATAAGAATTATGCTATGGAGAATCATTTCCTTACTGTTTATTTGGGGTAAACTTCAAAATATCATTATTACGGCGAGTCGTGATATTGTCAGAAAAGCATATGGGCTAACACTGATGTAGGATTTCTGAGGTGATTTAAACTCAACTAATAAACTTCTCATTTGAATTTGGGTGAGTTATTAAACTGTTCTTTAACAAATATTAACATGATATGCCTTATATATATCACAAGTTTTTCAGAAATCCAGAATGAGAGATTTACAAAGTTTCTGGGAGAGATTGGAGGAGTTAGAAGTGAATGTCAGGAACTGTTAGTTATAGTATTTCACCATCAGTAGAAGCAAATATAACTCCGTTGGTAAAGAAAAAGTAATTATTTTTTTTCTAAGGGGGGTGTGGATAAAGAAAATCTGTTTTCACAGAAACTTAAAATTTTATTTGCAAAATAGTTCTTTTCCCCTTAAGATTGCTTTGCTCTTATAATTATATTTTCTTGGCAGTTGAAAAAACCACAAAAAGTTTCATTTGAAAATATAACTTTGACAATTATGGGGGGAAACTAATGTAATATTCATTCTAGAATACCCAATTTATTGATCATTCTAACTTTGCCAATTTAATTTCATAAAATGTGTTTGTTTTGGTGTTTGCTTTTGTTTTGTAACTAGACTATTTAATCAAGCTTTAGATTCTCTTCTTTCTCCTTATAGCCATCATCTGTCATCTCTGGTGGATCTTCCTATGCTTGATAAACACACACACACAGACACACACACACACACACACACACACTTATACATATCACTGTACAATTTAGATCAATTAAAAATTTCACTCTCACTTATGAGTCTCCACTTTGACATATTTGGGGGAAGAACAGGTTTGCCCCTAATATACAGTATCTACAGCAAAAGTATAAATGAGATACCATGTACTGTGCATATATATTCATGCATTTAAAAGTAATAAACCAACTTTGTAAGTAAAATATGTATCTTGAGAAACATAATTTCTGGCAAAAGAGAAAAATATGTGTAAGGCTTTTGTTTTGCCTGAAAGTAAGCAAAATATCAAAGATAATAATTACAGGCCTAACTGGTTTGGCTCAGTGGATAGAGCGTCGGCCTGCAGACTGAAAGGTCCCAGGTTCCATTCTGATCAAGGCCATGTACCTTAGTTGCGGACACATCCCCAGTAGGGGGTGTGCAGGAGGCAGCTGATCGATGTTTCTCTCATTGATGTTTCTGACTCTCTATCCCTCTCTCTTCCTCTCTGTAAAAAATCAATAAAATATATTTTAAAAAAAAGATAATAATTACATATGTATGAGTTTATATGCTAATAATTTGTGAATGAGAAAAAATAAGTATATAAAGTTTATCAATTAATAGTTATTCCATAAAAAAATGAGTAATCTTCTAATGCTCAAGATTTTCTTTAATTGGCATTCATTTAACAGTGAGGATTTAAAAGATTTAACAATTGTACTTGCATTCAAAGCTTTCAAAATTTGGATAAGATTTTACATAAAGGCAAATTAAAGCTAATGCTAAAATGGTAGCTCCATGTGTTTTTAAAACAGTAATGTTATAAAAATGTATATTTATCCATTAAAATTAAGTCAAATACAAATGATAATTCATGTATATTGAATTTTTAAATAAAATTTTAACTGATGCCTTTCTTTACATTTTAATATTATATTCAGCTATATTTTTATTTAACAAAACCACAATATTTTAATCTCAGCATTCAGTGCCTATGCAGTTGCTAATATAAATAATTGCTGTCATGTTTTATGCATTTACAACTGGACCTACATGTGTACTAATATAGCACAATATAAATTATTTAACATTGCAAAATTATCCTCAGCCAACTAATGTAATCATTATGAAAATTGTGCTAATTAATGACTAATCCTGGAAAGCACGTTAGTACTTGGGAAAAATAGAAAACAAGAAAATCCAAGTTCTGACATTTTTAAGAAAGTGGAAAATGATAGTTTTTTTAAAAATACAATCATTTGTTATTTATGCTACATAAGATAAATAAATTCATCTTTTTTCCCCCATAAGCACTCTGTTACTCAAATTCTTCTGTTACTCTAAAGCAGTGCCTGTTTCCAAAGATATAAGCAGTGGCATAATTCATTTACCTGTTGTTTTGAAGACATAAAACAAGAGAAGCTGAGACATGTTTCTCTGAACCTATAAGATTTTAGTCACTAAAACAGTTGAATTGTGCTATGCCACCATTGATCCCTGGAAATGAATGAAAAGGCTCTCATGTGGCCCAAAACCTATGTCCCTCACCATTACACATTATAGGATAGTTAGGCTAACACATTCGTGGTTTTACACCAAAACATGTGTGGTGTGTGATATGCATTCAAGAAATAAATATCATATAGCTATTATATAAGTGCAGAGTGTATGCAATGAACATTTAATATGTTTAACTGATTCCTGCCAAGCATTGTATCATACTAGAGGCCCGGTGCATGAAATTCATACACTGGGGGTGGGGGGAGTCCCTCAACCCAGCCTGCCCCCTCTCACAGTCTGGTAGCCCTCAGGGGATGTCTTACTGATGGCTTAGGCCCGCTCCCCACTGGGAGTGTGCCTAAGCCGCAGTCTGGCCTCCCTCTGTGGGAGGCAACCAGGCTGATCAGGGGAAGGTGCCACCCCCATCACCCTACTGCTGCTGCCACTGCGGCCACTGCAGCCACCAAGGTGTTTTCATCAACACAGACTCCAGTCCCTTCACCACGAAAAAATGACAACTTTTTTTAGGCCTTTTCAAGATGTCTCTTTCATAGGATATGACATTTCTTTCTTTCTTTTTTTTTTTAATCCTCACCTGAAGATATTTTTCTATTGATTTTTAGAGAGTGTGGTAAAGAGGGAAAGAAAGAAAGAAACATCAATGTGAGAGGGACACTTTCATTGGTTGCTTCCTGCATGAGCCCTGATTTGGGCCCCGGCCAGGGAGGAGCCTCCAACCTAGATACATGCCCTTGATCAGATTCAAACCCGGCCCCCCTGCAGGTGTCTCAGCTCGCTCCAGCCCCAGCAGCCCAGCCCCCCTGCGGGTTTGTGTCTCCGCTCTCGCTCCAGCCCCAGCAGCCCAGTGCCGCAGGCGAGGGGCTGGGGCTGGTGGCCGGCCCCCCTGCGTGTTCTCTCAGGCTCTGGGCCGCACCTGCATGTTGTTCTCTCAGGCTCCAGGCTGCGCCTGGCCCCTCCTCGTGAGCTGGTCGTGACCGTTACGGCATCCCAGCCTAATTTTCATATTACTTCTTTATATATATACTAGGGGCCCGGTGCACAAAAATTTGTGCACTGGGGAGGGGGTTCCCTCAGCCCAGCTTGCCCCCTATCACATACTGGGAGCCCTAGGGGATGTCCTACTACCTGCTCCCTGCTCCCCTTGGGGAGCAGGCCTAAGCCACAGTCTGGCCTCCCTTTGTGGGAGGCCACCACCATCAAGGATCACTGGCTGGCTCCTCCCCGGCCCAAGCCTAAAGCCTCAGGCCGAGGCATTAGGCCTGGGCCAGGGCACCCCCAGGTCCCCGCCACTGCAGCCTTCAACGATCCCTAGCTGGCTCCTCCCTGACCCAGGCCTAAAGCCTCAGGCCAAGGTTTTAGGCCTGGGCCGGGGCACCCCCAGCTGCCCGCCGCTGCCATCAACGATTGCTGGCAGGCTCCACCCTGGTTCTCCGCCTCCGCTGCCATCAACAATCGCTGGCTGGCTCCTCCCCGGCCCAAGCTCCCGCTGCAGCCGATCGCTGGCTGGCTCCTCCCTGACCCAGGCCTAAAGCCTCAGGCCAAGGTTTTAGGCCTGGGCCGGGGCACCCCCAGCTGCCCGCCGCTGCCATCAACGATTGCTGGCAGGCTCCACCCTGGTTCTCCGCCTCCGCTGCCATCAACAATCGCTGGCTGGCTCCTCCCCGGCCCAAGCTCCCGCTGCAGCCGATCGCTGGCTGGCTCCTCCCTGACCCAGGCCTAAAGCCTCAGGCCAAGGTTTTAGGCCTGGGCCGGGGCACCCCCAGCTGCCCGCCGCTGCCATCAACGATTGCTGGCAGGCTCCACCCTGGTTCTCCGCCTCCGCTGCCATCAACAATCGCTGGCTGGCTCCTCCCCGGCCCAAGCTCCCGCTGCAGCCGATCGCTGGCTGGCTCCTCCCTGACCCAGGCCTAAAGCCTCAGGCCAAGGTTTTAGGCCTGGGCCGGGGCACCCCCAGCTGCCCGCCGCTGCCATCAACGATTGCTGGCAGGCTCCACCCTGGTTCTCCGCCTCCGCTGCCATCAACAATCGCTGGCTGGCTCCTCCCCGGCCCAAGCTCCCGCTGCAGCCGATCGCTAGCTGGCTCCTCCCTGACCCAGGCCTAAAGCCTCAGGCCAAGGTTTTAGGCCTGGGCCGGGGCACCCCCAGCTGCCCGCCGCTGCCATCAACGATTGCTGGCAGGCTCCACCCTGGTTCTCCGCCTCCGCTGCCATCAACAATCGCTGGCTGGCTCCTCCCCGGCCCAAGCTCCCGCTGCAGCCGATCGCTGGCTGGCTCCTCCCTGACCCAGGCCTAAAGCCTCAGGCCAAGGTTTTAGGCCTGGGCTTTCGGTCCGGCTGGGTTTCAGTCCGGCTGTTTTCTGGGGTTTTGTTTACCTTCTTATTTGCAACATAGTATATAGTTGCTTAGACTTGCAGCTGAGAGGCCGGCAAGTGAGGCGGGGAACGTTGGAGTCTGCAGCAAGCAAGCCTCCCTGCTCGCTTCAGTGCCTGGCTGCTAGCCGCCATCTTGGCTGACAGTTAATTTGCATATACTCACTGATTAGCCAATGAAAAGGGTAGCGGTAGTACGCTAATTACCATGTTTCTCTTTTATTAGTGTAGATATGGATTAGAGTAGTTGATCAACATCATGGTATGTTTTGAAAGAAAGCACCCTCCTTGTACATGCCTAAATGTTCGTTTATACTTTTCAACTGATGCCTATAACCTTAGTGTTATTTATTCCTTTAGTGTAGCACAGTGTTTCTCAAACTTTTGTGCACTTCAGAATCACCTAGGAAGTTTAATTTTTTAAAAAAATCCATGGACTTGAAAATTATATTTAAGTTGGGCCACACTTTAGAAACACTGATTTAAGCAATTACTTTCTCAAGAACTATATTTGATAAAGTATTATGATGACATAAATATGTTGGGACAATAGCTGAAAACTGGTTCCAAAATTAGTGGACTTTTACTTAAAAATAATAAGATCAGAAAAGGTTCAAGCATGGAAAATTGCCAGGAAAAGTCAGAACAAAATAGTTCTGAGTTTTGAAGGAATAGATAGCATTGGATGTCCAAGTTAGAGACAATCAGAGCAAGTCAAGGAGGATGGCAAATTCACAATTTAGCCAAGTCAAGACTTGCCTTCTTTTCTTTCTGTAATAATCTTGCTAAATGGTGAGATATCTCTTGCTAGTAAATAGAACATATTCTATATTTTGGCAAGCTCCTCTGTAAGGGCTGTGCTACTTCATAGCGAATATGGTATTCATCCCAATCATATGTTTCAAATCTGTGGGATAGCATGCATTCAGAAGCAATTCATCATGCACATCTGTAATAGTGCTACAATTTAAAATAAGCAGCTTACATTATTGATGAAAAAATTCTTGACTGTTAAAAATCTCTTTGCTTTAAAAATATCTTTTATCATGAAATTACATCCAGATTGAATTTTATTATTTTTCTAGATTTAGGTTGTTTATATTTTACAGCAGGGTAAAATGGCGTAGAATAAAAGATATTAACTAGATTTTGGGTGGGAAAACAAGCAAAAACAACAAAAGAAGAAAAATATAATATATTGATTGTTTAATGTCTGACACCATCAGCTTTAAATCCAATTACATAGTAAATAAAAAGAGTGACATTAATCATAACTCAGTAAAGATGTGTTTATCAGTTGTGAGTCAAAATGGACAAGAAAATATACAACTCTAAGAAGATAAAAGCAGAACAAATGCCTTTGCTGACAAGATGGTACACTAAGGTCAGACTGCTGGCTCCTTGCACTAGTCCAACCTCAGAGATGCCACAGACGAAAATGATTTTGAATGGATTGGAAGAATCAAAATAAAGATGCTAAGAACTCTCTGGCCAGGCTGGGGTGTAGGAGGGTAAGAAGCCATTGCCATAGGACTGTCTAGGGACAGACTTCAGAGTTGAGGCCTTGCTCTTTGCCATGTTGCTGTTGATAGACTGCATGATACAATAACACAGCAGACCCAGCCCAGTACTAATGGGTGAATGGACAGATAACATCAGGCTGCCTCTGACCTCACATAGAGAATAAAGTGGACCCAACAGAAGCAGGATTTGAGGCTGCAAATGAGCATCCTTATTTCTCTCTTCAAAGGCCTTACACACCCAAAGCAATGAACACCTGCAGAAAGGAGAGAATCTCACAGAAGGGGGTTATTTTCAATCTCTCCATCTTTCGGTTTCAGGCATGTGGCTTATAAAAAAATTACCTGAGATACTGTGTTGTCCCACCTAACATGTCTTTATTTCAATATGTGTGTTTGGTTCTTTCTTTGTTATTGTTTACTGGTATTTTGAACTTGTCTCTGTAGGGAAACAATTCTTCAAGGGGCTCTCACATATATGCATGTCCTGAGAGAAGAGATACTGACTGACTTTGTTCTATAGTATCTTTCAGGACAGTAAATATTTTTGGAAGAAATAGATTATGTTTTGCTCTAGGGCAAAAGGCAGGAATGCTTACATCCCATTATAATAATGTCTCATTTCCTCAGCTGGGGTATCCTCTATTATAATAATCTGTACGTTAGGCGTTACTTGACTCTCTTCACATCACCCTGTGGTAGCTGGGGTATCCTCTATTATAATAATCTACTGTATGTTAGGCGTTACTTGACTCTCTTCACATCACCCTGTGGGATTTGGGATTCGGGGTTTTGGCAAATTGCTGCTACTCTGACCACTGCTACTGTTGTGAATGATAATGAACTTTTTCTCTGACCCAGGAGTGTGTTTTTTTCCTGGTAGCATCCACGAAATTGTGGCAGAGAAACATGTTACCTAACAAGTGGGGCAAAATCTCAGATAATTCACACTTCCTGAGAGTTAGGAGGATTGCATGTTACAGTGATAAGACTTGATGGAAGAGAAAGGATGTCGACCTCCTGGACCGATTAATGGGATTTTAGGAAGGTCCATAGGATTGGTAGCAAACATTTTGAACCAATTTTATGAGCAACGAGACAATAAATGGTCCTCCATTTTATTGGCTTTTCATAAGCCAAAATCAGGAATGTGGTTGAAGGCTAAGTAGCCAAAGTAGGTTTAAACATAATTCCATGGACAATACCATGGTTGATGCTAATTCACTGCCAGCAGATGAGTTATCTGGTGGTCAGCCTCAGGCCCACCCAATTATAACAACTAGAACCAAAAATTTAATTAGCAGCCTAAGGTTCTATCTTTTTTTCAGATAAAAGTTATAGAGGTGTCTTGCTACACTAAGTATGAAAAGGGGAAAATTTATACCTCTGTGGGTAGAAGTAGGTGAATCCTTAAAACAATGGCTGATTTACTTGCAGGATGGGGTTGGGACAGCACATTTATTGCTTATTAACGAAGAATGGCAATAGCTGTGTGGTCTTAAGGTGAACCCCATACTCCCACCTTGGCCCCCTTCAGTTTATTATCCCAAACTTAGATGCATGTGGAGCTAATAGTAAAAGGGCTCAGAGTTTTTTGAAGTGGGTCTTGGCTGCTATAAGCCTCTGATTCTCTTAGAGAGATTTCCCTGTGACAATTTACTGTTGGAAACCATATATGAAGTATTGACTATTATTTGGAATAGTACTGCCACAAATCTGGTTTACAATGCTGATGAAGGCTATCCAAGAGAGCATGAAAAATGGGCCCAAAGAAATCTAGATCAATTCTTGTGGTCACCTCTCCCACCTTGGGAACCCTCTTAGCCCTTACATTGAAACTGGGTAAGAACTTAAATCTTAATTTTAGAAAGGCAGCACCAGATGCCCCAGATTTATGTAGACTTCATAAAAAGAAAAAAAACATTCTGTGAATTGAACCCAAATCAGCCAAGGAGTATAAACAGCGTGGGCACAGCTGGAAAGCAATGAGGCTGTGGCTATGGAATCCACATACTGGTATATCCAAAGGTGAAACAGATGGTGTCATTAAAGAAGATGTTGCCAATGTAGAATTTGGGGTAAACAGAAAATATGGAAGTTTCATTTGATTGAGCTAGTTGCTTCTGCCATAGTGCTTGAAACCAAAGGAAAATGTGTGTTGCTTGCTGGAATAGAACTTCTTCCACTCTTCATTATGCCCCTGATTATGCCCACTCTCCTTACCCCAAACTCAGCTGCTATAAAAAAAAGTTAAGTGGGGGTGGGAAAGATGTCTTCCTGTCTCCTAGAAATACTGAGGGCCATCTGCACTCATCCAATTAAGATGGAAAAACTCAGGGAAAGACGGAACTCAATCAATTGATATGATTAAAGTAATGTCAATTACTATGACAGGTGGTATAGAACCTTGATACTCAAGTTGTGGCCTGAGTACCAGGAGCATCAGCATGATCTAAAAATTTGCTAGAAATTCTCCATATCTGCCCCTACTTCCGTCACATTAAATCAAAATCTGAATTTTGATGAGACCCTCAGGTTAATTGTATTAACATTATTCATCTTGCAATTGGCATATGAGACAATAGGCATCCTCAATAGGAACTACGGTGAATAGGAGAAAGCACAACCCATTTGAAGCTCAGGACCTTCATCTGTTTAATTCCAATATTGTACAGATTTTATAACTTCAAAAGAGAAACCAGAAATGTAACTTTTAAAACAAAATTTCCAATATTTATATGTTTTTTAATAATTTAAAGAAAAAATGTAATTACTTTCTGCAACTCACAAAACATATCTAGTCATCAGATTCTGGTGGAAGCAAACAGTTTTAAATTCTCCTGTAGATTTTTCACATTTTATCTAACTTTGTAGAAGTAGTGCCAATTCCCCTGAGTCATGACATAAGGCATCTTTAGGCCAGAGGGGAGAGGAAAATACCAAGGATGTTTTTCTTATTACAACCTAGATGCAGAAATCAGATAGTAAAGGAGTGCTGGTTTTGAACTCATATAGCCTTCATTTGACTCTCTGCTTTAACATCTCTAAGTTGTGTTGGTTTTGGCAAGTTATTTATTTAATTTTTCTGCTTGTTCCATAAGCAAAATCCTGTAGTGTAGGATTACTGGGAGGATTAAGTAATGTAAAACCAGTAAAGAGCTTACCACAATGTCCATCATGAAATAAACTAATAGTTTCAATGCCGTTGTAATAACCTTGTTATTATTTAACAGGAAATAGGAAAGGGAAGACTAGATAATATAGACATGCCATTGATACAGCTCTGCCAAAAAAGCTGCATTTAACACTCTCAAAGTTTGTTCCCTGCTGATTGATGAGGGAAGGGACTGGATAAAGACAATTTGGATGCCTGTCCAGTAAGGCCTGAGTAGTGGGGTTTGGGGGGGGGGGGAGATTGCCCATCAGTCACACCTGGGAACATATTAGTGGCCAGGATGGGCGTGGTCACTGCAAATACAAGATATGAATAGTTAAATATGAATATTCTGACGAAGAAGCATGCTCTTTCTCCCTCTGGCACACCAGGCTCCTGGCTCACCTGTGGCAGGGGTTGCGCTCCCCTGTGCCCACATGGCTCATGGTCATGTAGGCCCCATCAAATAGACTAATGGACTTCAATTAGCTTGGATGTTGAACTACACCCAGCTGCAACATGGAATGGAAGTTCTGGCTTTGCTGAACTCCCAGCTGCCCTTCTTTCAGGACTGGCTTAAGGGGCATGGGACTTTGGAACCCGAGGAACATAACTTCATACATATAAAGCCTTTTTTACATCTCATTCTCCCGTGGGGGATTCTAAAATTTCTTATTGCCCAGCACCCCAAGAACCTCGCTCCCATGAGCCACAGAGGAGTTTGATTCTCCTGTAACATTATCACCATACCCTCCATCTAATGGAATGATTCCCAACCCTTTCTGCACATTAGAATAACCTGGTTTGCTATTTAAAATTACCAATCTCTGAACCTCATTCTGAAATAATTACAGCAGACTCTCCATGTATGTCCGTGGGCTCAGGTATTTAAAAATCTAGTATTTTCTAATGTGGAGCCAGATTTAACTACTACTTATCTAATGGAATAGAGCTTGTACAAATACAGTTGACTTATGACTAAAAAAGAAAGTGACTTCTCTGATCCTAAGAGTGCCTTGGTGTTTCTACATCAATTTTTTAAAATCCCATGCAAAAAAAGAGCACATTATATTGTATTTCTACATTTATCTTCAAGTTCCTTCGAATCAAAATCTTTTTATGTTTATTTATCTCTGTATCACAGATACTGCCCCAGTTCATCCACAGGATTTTCCCATTTGTTCTTTAGATTACTAATCACAGTATATGGAATTACTACTTATATTTCTTAGTCTCTATGGAATATGATATGCAGGAGTAACCCATTTTCTCCTCCATGCTCTGGCACTAACTGTTGTTGTGTGGTTGTTGTTTTTTTCAATTTGAGCTTGTGTTTGATCCTTCTTTAAAAGTAAGTTTTATTAAGCATTTCATACTTGAATAGTACATTGCAAGCTTTCCACAGTTAATTACTCTTATAAACCACTCTGAGTTAATCTTTTCTTAAAAAAATGTTTTTATTGATTTCAGAGAGGAAGGGAAAGGGAGAGAGAGATAGAAACATCAATGATGAAAGAGAATCATTGATCAGCTGCCTCCTGCATGCCTCCTACTGGGGATTGAGCCTGCAACCCAGGCATGTGCCCTTGACCAGAATCGAACTCTGGACCTTCAGTCCACAGTCCAACACTATCCACTGAGTCCAACTGGCTAGGGCTGAGTTAATCTTTTTTAAAAAATCTATAAATTCACTTAAAATAAGGAACTAACGAAGTTATAAGACATTCTATTTTTTAAATGCAACAAAGGTATTTTCTTTTCATAAAAAGATTTGCATCACATTTCCTAACAGCATTACTCCTATAATGCTTTATAATTACTCACTATCAATATGTGGGCTATGTGGGATACTCAATAATAAATTCCATTTGGGAGATTTAAAGTTAAGACAGATAGAAAATCAAATTTTAAAAGCTCTTAGAACAGCGGTTCTCAACCTGTGGGTCGTGACCCCTTTGGCGGTCGAACGACCCTTTCACAGGGGTCGCCTAAGACCATCGGAAAACACATATATAATTACATATTGTTTTTGTGATTAATCACTATGCTTTAATTATGTTCAATTTGTAACAATGAAAATACATCCTGCATATCAGATATTTACATTACGATTCATAACAGTAGCAAAATTACAGTTATGAAGTAGCAACAAAAATAACTTTATGGTTGGGTGTCACCACAACATGAGGAACTGTATTAAAGGGTCGCGGCATCAGGAAGGTTGAGAACC
>NW_005358650.1:3195250-3220333 GCF_000412655.1 Myotis brandtii
CATTGATCAGCTGCCTCCTGCATGCCTCCTACTGGGGATTGAGCCTGCAACCCAGGCATGTGCCCTTGACCAGAATCGAACTCTGGACCTTCAGTCCACAGTCCAACACTATCCACTGAGTCCAACTGGCTAGGGCTGAGTTAATCTTTTTTAAAAAATCTATAAATTCACTTAAAATAAGGAACTAACGAAGTTATAAGACATTCTATTTTTTAAATGCAACAAAGGTATTTTCTTTTCATAAAAAGATTTGCATCACATTTCCTAACAGCATTACTCCTATAATGCTTTATAATTACTCACTATCAATATGTGGGCTATGTGGGATACTCAATAATAAATTCCATTTGGGAGATTTAAAGTTAAGACAGATAGAAAATCAAATTTTAAAAGCTCTTAGAACAGCGGTTCTCAACCTGTGGGTCGTGACCCCTTTGGCGGTCGAACGACCCTTTCACAGGGGTCGCCTAAGACCATCGGAAAACACATATATAATTACATATTGTTTTTGTGATTAATCACTATGCTTTAATTATGTTCAATTTGTAACAATGAAATTGGGGGTCACCACAACCTGAGGAACTGTATTAAAGGGTCGCGGCATTAGGAAGGTTGAGAACCACTGTCTTAGAATGAAGGCATGTTAGCATATGGTTAAAGAAGAGTGTGCCAGGAGCTAAGTCCTCTGGATTGCATCAATACAGTTACGTACACGCCATTAGAGTACACACAGAGGAAGACAGTGGGGCTGTGATTGGTTTTGGGTAAATTTATTTCTTGCCATTTTGTTTCTTATGTTACCAAAAGATACGATTAAACAACTGGTATTTTTTGAAAAAAATTTTCCTCTTCCTTGAGTTCAAAACCATTAAAATAGCTGACCATAATTACTTAAGCAATAATTAGAGGGAAACTGAAGAACATCTAGGCAGAGCACGTCAGACACAAGCAATGAATCATGTTAACCACAAACCCGAAAATGCCAAGTCTTTGATGAAGTTCCCAGATAAAGATAATTAGCAACATTTCCCGTTGTTTGACTTTCCTTTTGCTCCAGAAAATAACTGTTTTTCATATCACTTGCTTTCTTTGGGGAAAACAAGTTGCAATTTCTTACCATATTTTGTGGTATTTATCTCTTGATATATTTCATTTAGTGAATTAAAATATTACATCATTCTAGTCTTCTTATATGGGGTTCTACAATATGAGATCTCAAAGCACCAACAACCAATTATTCAGGTTAAGTCAATATAGATTGGATTTGTTGTACCTGGATGCTGGTACTGGGGAAAAAAAAAAAAAGGTCATCATTGTTCCTCACTTTATTCTGACAAAGTATTTTCTTTGTTTAAGCAGCTGACCATTTCTTACTGTCCTAAACCCATACTGATTTATTCAGTCCAACTCCCAAAACTTCTGACTCATTTTTGAACCTTTATATGTCAACTCTGCTTGATTCTCTAGACTTTTCTTTTATGGCTAGAACTATGAACATTTATTAACTTTGACCCTCAGTGGCAAAAGGTAGCTATATACTCAACCATAGTCTGATTTCAATACTCTAACTTTTAATAAAATAACTAATCTAGCTTACTTTTCTGTTTATTGCTATCCAACTCTTCTAATGGAGAGTAGGTAAAGATTCATATATCAGTGTGTTAAGTTCTATTAATTAAGCATATCTTTTAGTCTCCATTATTCCAAACTTCTTCATGTACATACATATAAAAAATGTTGTGAACTATCCTGTCATAAAAGAAAATATTTGAGTTCAAGAATAAAAAATATTTCTCTAATTCATATCTGTGGAATTATAAAGCAAATTTGAGCTCAATTTATTGGTAGTTTTTATTCATGAACACGGAGGCTGAATGAGAATAATATGGTCTCCCACCTTTTAGTACTATTTAAATGCTTTACATGTGTGGATGATATAAGTCTTCCTGAATCATAAATCAGAATATTTCTATTCTCTGCTCAGTTAACTTCAGTGATTCTCATTGCCTCTCAGAGAAAGTCTCTTTCCTTTCGTTGACATTCTAAAATCTCCAGTGTTATTTCTAACTATTTCTTTATATTCAACATATGTCAATGACTCAGAGTCTTCTGTATATACCATATTCTCCAGACCATCCTCTCCACCTCAACAAGACATCCTGTCTTTACTCAAGATATTTTCCAGACTGTTTAAGGGCAACTTAATTACATTTATGTTCCTTTATTTTATATCAAATTGCACTCGAATAGATATCACTTTAGGAAGAGTCTGAGTCTCAATACTCATTTATTACTAATTAAAATCTCAGCGAGATTTGCCACAGTATGTGATCTCTCCCTTTAAGACACAACTATACGTGTATGTATAAATAGGGATAATGGTTGAAATAATTTAGTGACTAGGAAGATATAAGCACAAAGCAGGCAGAATGACAGCAAGGCAGATTGAAGTGATAAGGTTATATTATACTGCACAGGAGCATGCTGGCTGAACATCAAGTATGTGTGTGTCTGCGGATCTAATGATTTGCAGATATGGTGCCAAGTTTGTATTTTTGAGAGAGAGATCTTTCTTTATAGAACTTATATTCTCTTTTTCACGGAGAACAATTATCTGTGAGTTCTTAGATACTAACTCTAAGTTGTCAAAAAATGTAATATAGCACTAACCGGTTTGGCTCAGTGGATAGAGCGTCAGCCTGCGGACTCAAGGGTCCCAGGTTAGATTCCGGTCAAGGGCATGTACCTTGGTTGTGGGCACATACCCAGTGGGGAGTGTGCAGGAGGCAGCTGATCGATGTTTCTCTCTCATCAATGTTTCTAACTCTCTATCCCTCTCCCTTTCTCTCTGTAAAAAATCAATAAAATATATTTTTAAAAAATGTAATATAGCCAACAAAAAAATAAACCTTGGACTTCATAACTACTTTCTTGTCTTTGAGAGTGAATATTATTTGGCCTGGGAATAATGTAATTAATTTATATTGAATTGAAGATCATTTACTTTTTTAATAGTCTGCAGACATAAACCTCTGTTTTAGAAGACATCTTTTATGTTTGTTAGCTTATTCAACTGTTTTCCTTAGAAATAATTTGTGAAAATATAACTTCTTAAAAATGAAGTTAAAGCTAAAGCTATCACTATTTTAAATATGTCTATGTATTTGGAATGCTATGAAATAATTTTTAAATTTATTGAACTATTGTTATAACCTTTTTTAAATTTAGGTGATCATTTGATATTTGATAACAATATCTAAACACCTAGCAAAAATGGAGAGTAAAATGTTAATTTTACTCTCGAATATTAATATATAAGGATGCAATTCAAAGTAAATAGCTACAAATTTCATAAGGCTTCAAAAGGCTGATACAAAAGCAAACTTGGATCGAAACGTGAGTTATACAATCTTATTATATAATTATATTGCAAAAAAATGAAGAAAGGATCAAATATACATACCTTCTGTCACAGCTTAAAGCTATCAAGATTCTTTTCAGTATCCCTTCTGGTCTTATTAATGCCAGATGACAAATTTTCAGTAAAAGAGTGTAGTAGGTGGATTCTGATTCATACTTAGGTGTAAATTTTGAAGAACAAAAAGGTAGATTATCAATGATGAAAATTTAAATACTATGGTAGCCTAGTAGAAGAAATATTGACAAATGGAACCTGGTACAATACTTGAAGCACACCTCACATTCTATTAAAGTAAGCATTTAGATTAACCCACTGATTATATTAAAGTAAGCATTTAGATTAATCACTGAAGCCATGTGCAGTTTTCAAATAATATAAACTATAATATAATGCACACTAAATATTTTTTAAATGGAATATTAATGTTATTCTTAAGGAAAGAAGAGGCTTTAGCTGGTGAATTAATGTAACATTTAGTTTAGCTGCTTATTAAGATTATTTTTTTCTAATTATCTAGAAATATTGTTCTTATATCATATCAAGGGATTTTTATTAGTAGACTAAAGAGGGAAATAAATTTTATTCATGAACAATTTTATTTTACTTTTCCTGGTTATAGGCTGTTTCTATATGAAGTCACAATTAATATTTTATTTTTTAAATATATTTTTATTGATTTCAGAGAGAAAGGGAGAGGGAGAGAGAGAAAGAAACATCAGTGAGAGAGAATCATTGATCGGCTGCCTCCTGCACTCCCCCAACTAGGCATTGATGCAACCCGGGCATGGGCCCTTGACCGGAATCGAACTCAGGACCCAAACCAGCTAGGCCACAATTAATATTTTAGAAAAAAAAGACAATATAGAAAAGCCCTATCATTTTTTGTTTGTTTTAAGAAAGATATACTTAATAATTGGGATTTTATAGTCTAAAAAAAAGGACTTTGATTGTATGGAATCAACAAATGTTTTTGGTTTCCATTTAGCATATATTCCATTTTAATTATGATTATATTTATTCTACTCAGATTCTACTTAAAAGAATTATCTCAATTTACATTTAAAATACTTATTAAAAAAGTGTATGGATCAAGCACTAATAAATATTTTATTTATTACAAATATTATTTTATTATTTGTAATGGTTTTGTGTGCAAAATTTTGTGACCTTTCTTCAAGTAATTGAACCAAGAGATACACTGTCATACTATATAACAGCTATACTAAATATTCTCTGTGGTAGTAAAATGTACCCAAAACTTGCAGATTTAAAAATAATTATTCATAGTCATAGTATGACTAAGAATAATCACAGGAAAATATGAAAAGGGAAATACCATAAAGCAGAAATGTTTAAACAGAAATAATTAGGGAATAACAAAATTACTGGCAGTCAACAAAATAATAAAGAGGTTGAGCTTCTTTTAGATGTACCAGGATATGTATGTGTATACAAGAAAATGTTTATTAGAACTTTGTCATTCCTTTCTTCTACCTATTAATTAGGATACTGTTTTAATGTTTATAAGGTATAATTCTTCTTTTAGGTTTTCATCAAAACACACAAATAATAACTACATAAGTAATTACTCAAATTAATGCTAAAAACATCTATGTGATCTAAATCCAAATTTAGAGAGTTTTAAAGATGATTCTCTAAATAATATATAAATTCAAAAGTTTATAATCTATAAGAAATTTCTATCTTCAGCTCTAAGCAGCTAAAAGAGAAGAGGAATAAGTTACTGATGAACTTCTCTTAGGATGATCTTTAATAGAGATTTTGGTGAAGGGGTTCATATCAAGGTAATCAAATAGCTATAAATAGATAATTTTTGAAATGTAGTTAATGCTACAAATATGTCTAAAACTATAATCCATAGGTAATAGTATACCCATCCTATATAATAAAAGGCTAATATGCAAATAGATCGAAGAGCGGAACTGGAACAACCGAACAACTGGTCGCTATGACATGCGCTGACCACCAGGGGGCGTGTGTGGGACATGGTGGGTGTTGGCCCTGGCAGGATGGTGGAGCAGGTGAGTGGGGATGCCAGACCAAGGTGGGCCGCTGGTTGCTGTCATCGGGGTGAGCCTCTGGTGGTTACTGAAAATTCTTTGCTCCCATGCACCGCGGTCCCACCTGGCACTCGCACCCGTGCGAGCGGGGCAGGCACCATCAGCATGTGGGAGCAGCAGCAGTGGGAGCAGTGCTGCTGGCAATAGGGGACTGGGGGCCACAGCGGGAGGGGCCAGGTGGGGGTGTGTAGGATGGGCTGAGACCCACCCTGTGCCTACCGCAGCCTCAAAGCCCACAGTTCCTTTCAAGGTGCATGAATTTGTGCACTGGGCCCCTAGTCTGTGTGTGTGTGTGTGTGTGTGTGTATAAAACCCTAATATGCAAATAGACTGAATGGCAGAACAACCGAACAACCAGTCGCTATGATGTGCGCTGACCACCAGGGGACGCGCACAGAGCATGGCAGGCATCGGCAGCAGGCGGCAAAGTGAGGAACATGGTGGGCATCAGCCGTGGCGGGATGGTGGAGAAGGTGAGCAGGGGCACTAGACCAAGGTAGGGCGCCGGTCACTCTCATAGGGGCAAGCCTCTGGTGGTTACTGAAAATTCTTTGCTCCTGCACACCACAGTCTCACCGGGCACTTGTACCTGCTGTTGGCACCAGAGCCGCTGCTTGCACCTGCTGCCGGAGCCTGGCACCGGTCCCAATCCCTTGGCACTGTCAACGGGTGCGAGCAGCAGCTGCCGGACCTGAACGCCCCTCTGGGCTTCTCCACTTCCCCCTGCTCCTGAGGGGTGATCGGGGCAGCAGCTACCACTCGCACCTGCTGATGGCGCTGGCCCCACTCACACCTACTGCTGGCACTGGCCCCAATCGCTCCATGCCATTAGTGGATGGGAGTGGGGCCGGCGTTGTCAGTGTGTCGGAGCGGCATTGGCAAGAGTGGGGCAGCTAGCAGACAGGAGACTGGGGGCCGTGGTGGGAGGGGCCAGGCAGGGGTGCGAGTTAACCAAACTAGAGGCCTGGTGCATGGATTTGTGTACCAGTGGGGTCCCTTGACCTGACCTTGCACCCTCTCACTATCTGGGACCCCTCAGGGGATGTCGGACTGCCAGTTTTATGATTGTTGGCACTAAGTGATTAATTAAATGAATGATTGATCACAACTTATTGGAACAAAAAGTGTCCATGATTTAGAAATAGAACTCTGGGGAAAATGGATTTCCAGGTAGTGATTCTAGAAGCCCAATATCCCCCAAGTGCACCAATCTCATGCACCGGGCCTCTAGTTTGGTTAATAAAAGAACTAATCCCCTGGGCCTAAGCCATCAGTCGGACATCCCTAGCGCTGCCGCGGAGGCGGGAGAGGCTCCCGCCACCACTGCTGCACTCGCCAGCCATTAGCCCAGCTTCTGGCTGAGTGGCGCTCCCCCTGTGGAAATGCACTGACCACCAGGGGGCAGCTCCTGCATTGAGTGCCTGCCCCCTGGTGGTCAGTGCGCGTCTTAGTGACCGATAGTTCCGCTGTTTTGTTGATTTGCATATTAGCCTTTTATTATATAGGATAGAACAGATAATATGTAGGAAAAGAAGTCTAATTTGATACTATGGTATTTTATACTAGTTTCCTGGATGACAACTACTAATAAGAGTTGTTTTGTTTTATTTCCTTTCTTTCAGTCCTGTCCTTGAAGGTTTCCTTCATTCTGTTTCTCAACACCTTAACCTAAACAGCTTCAGTTACTGAATGGTATATGTAGGAGACTTGCCTACATTTTTTTTTTCTGTCTTGCTGCTCTTCTGTTATTGTTAAATCCTATGTGAGGAAAGAACTTTGGATAACACCAAATTTCAAGCATATTGAATCAGTTTGGGATTGCACAAGACTACACTGCAAGATTGTGTTAGAGACTGTAGAAGCAAATTTTCCAGACCTCTTTGAATATACAGGACATAAAATATGATCATGGATAGTAGTTATTTAGTGGTTGTAAGAGATTGCTGTCCTTATTAACTAATCTTTTAATTTTTATCATATTTTTAAAGAAGAACCTCAACTTTCTATATCAGCATTGAGTCATTTCTGCCAACATGCTACATTGACCAATAAATTAAGAAATAACTTATGTCAGCAATAGAAATTGAAAAATTCAGAAAATTTGATGGAGAATACAGCCACAAAAGAAAAAACATGCCTATGATCATATAAAAGAAGATGCCTTATTTTCCTGACTCATCTCAAAAAGCATTTCCTAAACTAAGTTTGGAAAAAAAATTGTGTTCTGCAAGTTGTTAAAAAAAAGTCTGTGAAAAAGAAAATGGAAAACTAAAAACAAATATAAATAAATGCAAAAAAAAGGGAGGAAGGAAAACAAGAAAGGAAGGAATAAAGGAGTAAATCACTGTACACCAACTATAGTTTTAGCTAAATATATATTTTTAGTCACAGGTTAAATATCACATATACTAATAAAATTCCTCTAACTTCTATACATTGATTATCACTTTAAGGGAATACACACCACATCAAAGACTGCAACTTTCTTGTTGAACAAATGCTCTGGCTATTGTTTCCCTGCATTGATACATGGGCAGCATATATTGCCTAACCATTGCATTGTCTAAAATCCAGTTAGTAATTTAGGTTCTTAAATAGACAAATAAGGCCTCTTTCCTGCTTTTATAAATACAATTTTACCAGAACCAGCTACACCCACTTGCTTACATATCATATATGGCTACTTTTGCACCACAATGGCAGAGTTGAATTATTATGATAGACTTGTATAGCTCACAAAGTCAAATATATTTACTACCTGGCCCTTTACAGAAAATATTTGTTGACCTCTAATCTAGTTGGTAATATCATGTATCTTATTATTTAATTTCAATATATATTTCTGAATTTTTATAATGTGGTTATAACAGAGGGGTTGGGGTGCTGACCCCATGCAATTGTAAATCCATGCATAACTCAAAAACAGTACAGGTATTTAGTTTTATAAAATCTATATATAAGTGGATCTGTGCAGTTCAAAGCTATGTTGTTCAATGGTGAATTGTGTTTGTGTGTGTGTGTGTATGTGTGTGTGTGTGTAATTTAATAAAATAAGATGTACTTTTCTGAATTGTCTTTTCTTACATAATGAAAAGCATACAATCATATTTTTTATAATTTCAGCAGTAAATTCTTTTACAGAGCCATATTTTATATTTTTTAATCTTAGTATGTATTGCATGTGACACAATTCTGGTATTGTCTCAAGCTACTAGAATATTAAAACTGACTCATGCCCTAGCCAGTTTGGCTCAGTGCATAGAACGTCGACCTTCGGACCAAAGGGTTCCGGGTTCGATTCCTTTCAAGGGCATGTACTGTGGTTGCAGGCTCCTCCCCAGCATGGGCCCTGGTCAGGGTGCTTGCAGGAGGCAACCAATCGATGTGTTTCTCACACATCGATATTTCTCTCTGTCTTTCCCTCTCTCTTCCACTCTCTCTAAAAATCAATGGAAAATGTCCCTGGGATGAGGATTAAAAAACTAACAAACAACAACAAAAAAACCCCACTAATTCATGATCTTTGGGAAACAATGATCTATATTTGTCTGCCTAAAGCCAGATCATTGACTAAATGGTTCACTAATTCTGAGTGGAAATAAATAGTGTCTCGCAGGCTAAAAGCTACCTTGAGATCAATTTACTAGACTCTGAAAAGAATATTCTTTTAAGCAATTTCACTCTCTACTTGTGCTTCCTTCGAGTACTGATTTAAAAAATATATATTTTGGTATAGTTACTATGCAGCAATTACTGAAGTCGCATTTGAATAAGCAAAAATATATGAGTAAATATATTGTAAAGCATATGAGTTTTACAATAGATATATTGATTTGTATCCTATAATAGTTTGGAAAGAGGATTCTACTGAAAAAAAAACAGTGAAGCAAAACTCAATATTAAAATGACATCTCTGACTAGTTGACTTTTTGAATGTTTTTTATATATTCTTGACATACCTTATGATTTAATATTTATTCGTTACTTAGTAACAGCATGATACTCTACAAATGGGCAGTTAACTACTTCTTTAGAGGAAAGTCTTATTGACATGTTTGATTTATTGTCAACCATTGCTCTCAATTTATGCAATGGGATACCTTTGTAGACACTTCTAAGTCTTCAGGCAATCCAATTAGGATGACAAGAGTTTCCTTCCCTAATAAGAACTGAAGAATCAGCAAGGAAAATCTTTGACTGGAAAACAAATTAAAGATGGGAAATATATAGTATCAAACTCTTGTAATTATAGAGTTTAAAATTTATTTTATATCATATTAATATTAACTGAAATGTCTCCGATTAACAAATATAGATATTTACAATTATGAAAAAATACAGTGAATTTGAAGTGCAGCTTGTAATTATGCTATCTATTGAGAGCTCAACTAGTCTTGGTTGTGCTTCTTTGGAAATGGTATTTAAATTCCCTCAGTCTTAGTTTCAGGGCTAGCAAAGGTGTTTAGCATATAAACAAAATCTCCCAGTGGTGGGAAGGAAGCATTTGATAAATAACAACTCTTACCTCCCTTATCTCCTATCTCTATAAAATACCCATGCATGTCTTCCCAATCTTTAGCCTGGTATGGTTTTCCCCTGATCTCTGAATGACTGTGCACTAGCCAATTCTTGGGAACACATAAGAAGAATTAAAGTAATCAATTGGCAAACAATGAAAACTATATCCATTTTCCTGGAAATGAGGGTCAGTACCACCAACAGAAGCCATTGTTTGCTCCATGGCTATGTCACTATTAGCTATTACAACACAGCCTAGAATTCTTGAAGATTGTTTGGAATCACAATGGCCAATGGCGATGGGTCTGTGCTGAGCGAGGACAGTGACATGCTTAGATTTTTCTCAGTGTGCAGCCAAACTTCAGGAGAAGGTTCCATGTAATGAACCACTGTTACTAATCAATGTTACACAAACATCAATACAAACTGGTCCAATTCATAAAAAGATAAGTTTTAATCTCTGAGGAAATATTGTGCACTAAAAATTATTCAAGGTATTTGGGATATATCAATGTTTGATGTAAAAACAGTTTGTTCTCTCAATGACATTACAATACAATGCATGAGGCAAAAAATAGACAAAAAGTAAATTAGTATAGTAAAATATTAAAAATAGTTTTAAAAAGTAAAATAGTACATAGTATAATACAATGAAATAATAATAATAAAAAGACAAGAGTACAAAGAGGATCACTGCTTTTATAACATACTAGGAGCCCAGTGCATGAATTCATGCACCATGAAAGGAACTGTGGGCTGCGAGGCTGTGGTAGGCACAGGGGCTGGTCTCAGCCCATCCTCTGCACCCCCACCCAGCCCCTCCCATCATGGCCCCCAGTCCCATGTCTGCTGACAGCCCCACTCCTGCTGCCGCAGCTCCCACAAGCTGATGGCACCAGCCCTACTCGCACCTGCTAACAGTGCCAAGTGATAGGGACCAGTGCTGGGCACCAGTAGGGGGTGCAAGCGGTGGCTCCAGCATTGGTTATGGGTGCAAGTGGGGCCGGCGCCGGTAGCAGGTGCGAGCGCTGGGCGGGACCGTGGGGCGCAGGAGCAAAGAATTTTCAGTAACCACTAGAGGCTCGCCCCAATGACAGTGACCAGCGCCCCACCTTGGTCTGGCACCCCCTCTCACCTACTCCACCATCCACTGTGGCCAACACCCGATATGTTCTGCACACGCACCCTGGTGGTCAGCACATGTCATAGCAACTGGTTATTCAGTTGTTCTGTTGTTCCGCTGTTCGGTCTATTTGCATATTAGCCTTTTATTATATAGGATAATTGGAAGGAGGGTGAAAAATCCAAATGTAAGGATTAACAACACCTATTTATAGTTTCATCAACAGTAGGGAGAAAAAATTGCTGGGTATGAATCTCACTTCTATGTATGTGGAGTGCTCGGGAGGAAATGGCACTGACATAATGAAATGCTGCTCTGTGTGTGGGGTGAGCAATTTGGTGACCTACAGTTGGAGCTCCAGATGAAGGATGACATTCCTGTCTAGCTCCTGAGGAAGGAATTTAGGGTTGGGGTGGGATTTAGAGCAGAATTGCTCTTATAGGTACTACAAAAATTTATTAAAGAAAAAGGGAAGTGTGATAACTCTTGAGAAGGTATGTTTTTTCCAATATTAAAGTGGGAGAGGAGCCAGAAATTAATTCCCTGTGCTTTACAATTGAGGGGGAAGTTATCGGTAAAATGTGAGAGACAAGTGTTAGTTCCCTAGATGCTTGTGCTTTTGTTAAAACGTTATACAGGTAGCTGTTTGTTGGAGGAAAAAAATCAGATAATTTAGGGAGATTTGGAGGGCTTAATTGGGAATAATATAAACCCTGGTAGAGGCAAGAAAAATGGACATCTTTGAGATTTCTGCCTGTGACACATTGGATTCTTAAGCCAGCCCTGAAATAGTGCTGTGGGGCCACCAAATGGTCTGGAATAATGATGCCTGAAAGGCCTGTGAACAGGAACCAGGACAGCTGTGAATAGACAACAACTTAGTATCATGACAGCAGCGGAAATCTTCAACTCAGCCTGGCACCTGACCCTCTACATGAACTATAATTCTACCATCGGTACAACCTTGCAAGTCACTGCCGGGACCCAGTGTCTTCATTTCCCAACCAGGGCATAAAACGGGTAAATATTCCCTAATTCTGTGCATCACATTTGAGCTGCCTGTGTGAGGTGATATTCTGTAGCCAGAATCTCTCTTGGTTGTTATAGGATGTAAATGTTCCTCATTCCATAATTTTTGAGTCAATAACTTGGAATTTTAAGAAAAAATATAAATTTGGTAATTTATGGTAATGACTGGGGAAAGGAGAATTGACTATTACTGCATATATCTATCTACCTACCTAAAGAATATATATTTAGAGGTTGCAATAACTTTGAAATTATGTTAACTATAAACGAAATAAGTAGTTATGTAGCACTGTGTCCATGAGCCCACTTAAAAGTATCCAAATTAAAATGTATCCAAATGGACACTCTTATCTTATTTTGAGCTAGAAACAACATTGGCAATGAACTCTTTTTGTTACACACACACACACACACACACACACACACACACACTTTAACCAATAAATATATGCATATATTGAGCACCTATTTTATACCAGTTAACAATAAAACACAGACAACATAGTGATTGGATGAGAGATAAACTTTATCATTTCACAGATTCAGTAGAAAGTTAAAGTTAACGTGATGAAATAGGAAGAGTCTAAGGAACTAGTTCAGATTGAATGGTCAGCAAAACATTCTGGGGAAATTATATGTAAGTTTAGTTTAAAATATGTACTCCACCCAAAGAATTCTCCAGAGAAAGATCAGAGGAAGGAGAATTCAACTCATCTGGAACAGCTGGTACAATAGCCTTATGGTTGGACTGACTTAAGGTTGGTATTTGTGAAATATACAAAAGCCAATGGGTCAGTATTGATGGACAGGGGACAATGGCACAAGCGGAAGTTGGAGAGAGCAGGGCCTGTAGATAGAGGAGCTCTGTAGTGTAGCATGTCATTGGAGGCTTACAATAGGGGCAAGACATGATCTGTTTGGTTTTAAAAAGAGCACTCTGGTTGCTTTGTGGCAAAGTATAGGTAGGGCTTGAGAGGGAGCATAGAGACCTATTAGAAGAGCAATGTTAGAACTCCAGGGTAGGGAATATGCCTAGAGTAGCAGTAATAGAGGTAGACAGGATTAGAGGATAACAGGTTCTTCTCCATGGCATCTAGGTTTTACTGATTTACTAGGCACTCTCCCACCACATATAGACTAATGTTTTAAATGCCTCTCAGTACTTAATGAATCTTTCCTCAAATACTATATTTATTATATTTGAGATAATTCTGTTCTTTCCTGAGAGCCCATTATTTTGATATTATGCACAATAGTCCCAGAAAGTCAAATTGACTATTCAATAACTTTTCTACAAGTTATTGATTTCCTATATTATCCTTAATAAATGAATGTTGAATGAATCCTGAATGAATCTGTGAATGAACCAGAAGATGTGATGAAACATTCACATATTGTTTATAGCTTCAAATTCTAGCTCTGTTAGGTCACTACTGTTGTGTTCTTCCTTCTTCTGGCTGCATCAGTCATCTGTCCATGAATGATCAGGTGTAATCAGTGACTTTGCGGAGTATTTTATTTCACTTCTTAATGCTTCAACTCACTCCTCTTTGTTTGTAGATGCTCTGAAATATCTGTTTTTTCTAATTTGTTGATTACAACCCTGCTTCTGATTGCTAATATATTTACTAACATACCTACTTAATAAACAGTTTACTACTCTCCTAGGAATATTCAAATAGTTGAATTAGTCTTCATTTTAGTTTTTTTTTTGTGCAACTACTTAATTTTTATCATACACAGCAGTGCAAACAATTATACCAAAATGTGTCATATGCATCCAATCATATTCAGCATATATTCCAGATAAACAATTGTAATGTTATACATCAATTTGCTTACTGACTCCTTTTGTATTCTGACCCTCAAACTAGTCCATGGCCTTTTAATATATTTAATTAAAAATATTTTAGAATAAGTAGGACCTTGGAGAACATAAAATCTAGTGGTTTTCAAGCTTTTTAACAATGAGTCCCCTGTACAAATGAAATTTTAAACCTATAAGTAATAGAAAGCTGCTCGTTTTGAAGTAGCAAGGGAGGTGGAAACCTTCCAGTTTGCCACAATTTCCCATAAAGTTGCTCCTGAGATGATTGGAGTAATCCATAACCCTCAAATGAATCCAGATTACAAATAATTTACATAATATATCTTGTTTTATAGATGTGGACACAGAAGACCAGAGAAACTGATCCAATGCAAGGAAGCTACCTAGAAAGACAAGTAGCGATGGCTTCTAATTGCCTCAACCATGAGGTGAGTGTGAAAAAATAGGAGGAAAGGTTGATGTCAGAAAGACTTGGAGTTGAATATTGCCTTTTACCTCCTACTTGTGTGATTATTTGAAATTTAGTTATTGTATCTGAAAGCACATACTTTTGGGGGATAGGTGGTAATTACATGCAAATTAAATTATGAAGTATAAAATATCCCCATATCTATCTCCATTTAATATTTTCAACTATTCTATGGTTTATATAAATAATACATTTCATTTTATAAATAAAACAAGATGCCTGTTGCATGAAGAGATTCGTGCAATAGGCTGTCCTTTCCCCTGGCTGCTGGCACTGGTTTGCCTCTGGCACCCGGGGCCCAGGCCTTCGCTCTGGCCAAGTTCTGGCTGGAGCCGGCCCTGGAAATGTCAGGCTTCGCGGGGCCGTGAGGCCTTGCTGCTCTGCCGGCCCCAGGGCTGTGAGGCCTCACTGCTCCGCCGGCCCCGGGCCTTCAGGCTTCGCTCCACCGCTTGGATCCTACGTATGCAAATTAAATGCCATTTTGTTGGTGGTTAATTTGCATATCATGCTGATTAGCCAATGGGAGGTGTAGCGAAGGTATGGTCAATTACCATGTTTATCTATTATTAGATAGGATATTGAAACTCAGGTTTAAAAACAACCGGTCAATAAGTGGCTGATTTGCACATTGAACTCATATATAACTGAAATGAAGTCCCATAGTCCCACTGACCACACATCTTAATTTTAAAAGGAGATGGAAAATTAACAATGTTATATGTATTTTGTGCTTCGTACTGTATTTCTAAAATAATAATCTTATTTGAAACCCACATGAACCCTATAAAGTAGATTTTATTACCTTTGTTTAAATCAAAAGGAAACTGAAATTGAGGGGTTTTAAACAAATTGACTATGTCACAAAAAAGCTAGAAAATCAGAAAACTGCATTTCATCTTAAACATTTTTAGGAGTTTAAGTCAAGGACTATTTGAAATTTCTCACTCAAATATACAATACTATTAAAGCCAGATTGAATGTTTTGTTACTTGGAACAAGTGGAAAAAAATACCGATCCTTGCTTCCTGTCTTTTTCTGTCCACTTACTTTTATTAAATCTCAAAATTATACTATAAAAGACCGGAAATAATTTAAGAATACAGCAGTATGCATTCTTTTGGGTATTTAGGGAAACAAGCAAAGCTTATTTTCTTTCTCTCCTAAACTCCTTGGTGGTTACATAAGGTTGAGATAGTGTAATTACTGAGATGCTCATCAAAATTCGATATGTGCCCTGTGTGTCTAATCTGTGAATCTGGCATCTTGGAACATGCTTCAGGCCAGGGCGCCTGCTGGCACTCAAGACTCATGACAGTACTTAGAAAAAAACTCTTGCAGGCCGCAACATAAACACAGCACATGGAAATTACTCAGGATAACTTCCTCCAGGCTATTCTTTCAGCCACAAGACAATATAATACCAGTGCTCATCTAGACCTGCTGGAAGTCAAATGACTTCTGAGTAGCTTCCAACATCCTCCTTCCTAAATTATAAATCTATCTTCCAACCACAGAAGCCATAGTGTGTGTTTTCTAGTAGTTAAAAAATTCACACATCCACAGGGGATAAACTACATTTTCCATTTCCCTATTTCTTCTGTCTTACTTTAATAATTATATGTCAGGCCCAATGAGAAAATACCCCTCATCACTTTTCTTTTATCCAATACTGTAAAATCTAATAAAGAGATTGATGCCGAGCTCAAAATTATTTCAATATTTATGTTTCTCTGCATATAATTTCATTGTGTAATATTTTAAAATATGAAACTAAATCAAAATCCTACCAGAAGTACTCCTATATTAATGTATTTCCTTTTGGCACTAGTCTATTAATATATAAACCTGATGTAGGCTTAAGGGCATGTCTGTGTAGAAGCCAATATTGATATATTTTAGATATTGTTTGCATATATGTATTCTTTTTTTAAAAAAATATTTTATTGATTTTTTTACAGAGAGGAAGGGAGAGGGATAGAGAGTTAGAAACATCGATGAGAGAGAAACATCCATCAGCTGCCTCCTGCACACCCCCTACTGGGGATGTGCCCGCAACCAAGGTACATGCCCTTGACCAGAATCGAACCTGGGACCCTTGAGTCCACAGGCTGACGCTCTAACCACTGAACCAAACCAGTTAGGGCTGCATATATGTATTCTTATGTTGTATTCTGAACATGCTCCTTAGTCATTAAATATTAATTCCCAATATGATTTCATTGGTTGCATAATATTCCATTTCATGGTTTTAAACAATATTTAAGACTTTTCACATTTTTAGTTAGATTCTTTCCAAGTGTTTATAAGTAATGCTAATATTAATTTACTCATGTAAATAACCTTTAATTCTGTCATTCTCTGATTACTTATGATGGAGTTATAAAAGTAAAGAAAGGGCTCACAGAGTATTACTCCATCCTAAGTCTCTTGTAATATTTTGGTACAAATAACTTTGTAGAAGGCTATGAAACTTTATGTATAAACCTGCCAATTTTTTATGATTATTATAATAATACCAATATCTAATTTTCATAGAAGGCTTAAAGATTATTAAAAATAGAGAACAAATTAAAACTATACAGTTATACTTCTTCAAAAATTATGATAAAGCCATATCTTTATATGTAGATATATAGATAGATGGATAGCTAAATAATAGAAATAGATAATTAGTAGCCACTGGGGAAAAAAACCCATAAACAATTAGATCTTACTATAGAGTTGAATTCCTATTTCTTTCATTCTAATAGTACAATGTTTTATACTATTTCATATTTTATAGATTTATACTTTTATATATGAAGAGCACAGGTATATTTTTTATGTCGAACATTCTAAATACTTAGCAACATTTCAACCCATTTTATAGTTTCATTTTAAATTAAATCCTTGTTTAATATTTAATTCATGTATTATGAAGGTTTAACTTGAATTTTGATTATAATCCAATTAACATATACTCTATATACACATAAACAATATTAACTTATGCTATGTTCATATATATGGAAATATTTTAATGCTATTTACTCTGTTTCATAGAATTGCTTTCAATTTATTTATCTTCATTGAACTACCCCTGATGATCAGAGAGGATGGCTTCCCTGTAAGTTTATTTAAAGGTAACATATATAAACTTGGTGTTTTTGTGTGTTTGAGGGAATTCCCCTCTCTTACATTACATTACAGCCCACTCTGGCCATGATTATGACTAAAGTTTTCCCTAAAGAAGAGTGTAAAGAGGAAAGAGCAAAAAAAGTGAAAACATCATGTAAACTCATCAGAAAGTTTAACTTCCAATCTGGTGTTTAGAGTAAGTAAATTTTCTTCCTCAATCTTTTTGGACCAAAAAATAGTATGTTTTTTGTTTTTTTGTATCATATAACTGCTAACTCTTCATAGGATCTAAAGATACTTAAAATCAAGATCTGTGTTTTAAACTCTTTACATCCTCAAGAATCTGGCAGAGTACTCTGCACATAATATATTTTCAAGAAAAATTCATATTGATTACCATGATGAAGCATGTGGTTACTTTTCTGTCTTAGTTTATCCATTGCTATAAAAGGAAAGAAGAAAAAGCTGCATTTTCACCTACCCACACAGCTCATGCTTTACAGATTTCAGTCACCACTCCTCTCAGCCCCTACCTTTCTGTACTGTGTAACTCAAGAAACATAGTTAAGTATCAATGTGCAGTGTGCTGCATGATCTTTATACATGGGGACAGTATATCTTAGCTTTTTTTCAAAAACTTAGAATAGAAAACTGGAATAACCCTAGTGTTGTAGGAAGAGAATAAGGCCTATTTTATAGACTTAGCTATTTGTTTTAAAGACAGAAAAAAATGTATTATGAACACACTTTGTCTGAACTATAGATGGAAATGGAATAGAAAGGCATTTTTTGGGTATTGTATTCCAAAAAAGCAAAAGGAAAGTGATATAATGATATTAAAAAAAATACAAGAACATAGTAACAAAAGTGCATTCAAAAATAACAGACAATAACTTAAATACTAGAAGAACAGATACTGTTTTGGGGATGTTTATAATATAGAGCAACTATTTTCAAACAGTGTACCTTGAGAATTATTTATTATTTATTTTAATGTATTTTTATTTATTTCAGAGAGGAAGAGAGAGGGAAGAGAGAAATAGAAACATCAATGATGAGAGAGAATCATTGATTGGCTGCCTCCTGTATGCCCCCTACTGGGGATCGAACTGGCAACCTGGGCATGTGCCCTTGACCAAAATGGAACCTGGGACCCTTCAGTTTTCAGGCCAACACTCTCTCCACTGAGCCAAGCCAACTAGGGCAAGAATTTTTAAAACATACAATACCTGACTAGTCAGGAACACTGACCTCTTTATATTGTCAAATAAAAAAAAATGACAACAGCCAACACAAAAATAGCTGTCTAGTGTGAATGAATAAAAATTATACCTATTTTTTTGTGAGATTGGGGAACAAATATTTGGGTATGCTGAAGAATTTTAGTAATTACTTTATGTGTGCATGAGATGAAAAAGACTGAAAATCACTGGTATAGAGAAACAAAATGAGAAAATAAATTTTAGAAGTTAGGTCAAAGAATAAAAGTCTTAGAAAAGTACAGACTCTTGCTCTAAAAATCATCTTTGAAGGATGTTAAAGAAAAAATGTGGGGGGAATTCATAAAAACAAGATACAAAAATATAAAGCAAAAAAAAATAGATGTTTTGCATTTAGTAAACTCTAATACTCAGGAGGAAGAAAATAAATGAGCAAGCTGAAATATTGTCATAAACAAAAGCACATATCAGCCCTAGCCAGTTTGGCTCAGTGGATAGAGTGTTGGCCTGCGGACAGAAGGGTCCCAGGTTTGATTCCAGTCAAGGGCACATGCCTGGGTTGCGGGCTTGGTCCAACGTGCAGGAGGCAGCCAATCAAAGATTCCCTCTCGTCATTGATGTTTCTACCTCTCTCTTCCTCTCCCTTCCTCTCTGAAATCAATAAAAAATATATTTTTTCAGTCACCACTCCTCTCAGCCCCTACCTTTCTGTACTGTGTAACTCAAGAAACATAGTTAAGTATCAATGTGCAGTGTGCTGCATGATCTTTATACATGGGGACAGTATATCTTAGCTTTTTTTCAAAAACTTAGAATAGAAAACTGGAATAACCCTAGTGTTGTAGGAAGAGAATAAGGCCTATTTTATAGACTTAGCTATTTGTTTTAAAGACAGAAAAAAATGTATTATGAACACACTTTGTCTGAACTATAGATGGAAATGGAATAGAAAGGCATTTTTTGGGTATTGTATTCCAAAAAAGCAAAAGGAAAGTGATATAATGATATTAAAAAAAATACAAGAACATAGTAACAAAAGTGCATTCAAAAATAACAGACAATAACTTAAATACTAGAAGAACAGATACTGTTTTGGGGATGTTTATAATATAGAGCAACTATTTTCAAACAGTGTACCTTGAGAATTATTTATTATTTATTTTAATGTATTTTTATTTATTTCAGAGAGGAAGAGAGAGGGAAGAGAGAAATAGAAACATCAATGATGAGAGAGAATCATTGATTGGCTGCCTCCTGTATGCCCCCTACTGGGGATCGAACTGGCAACCTGGGCATGTGCCCTTGACCAAAATGGAACCTGGGACCCTTCAGTTTTCAGGCCAACACTCTCTCCACTGAGCCAAGCCAACTAGGGCAAGAATTTTTAAAACATACAATACCTGACTAGTCAGGAACACTGACCTCTTTATATTGTCAAATAAAAAAAAATGACAACAGCCAACACAAAAATAGCTGTCTAGTGTGAATGAATAAAAATTATACCTATTTTTTTGAGATTGGGGAACAAATATTTGGGTATGCTGAAGAATTTTAGTAATTACTTTATGTGTGCATGAGATGAAAAAGACTGAAAATCACTGGTATAGAGAAACAAAATGAGAAAATAAATTTTAGAAGTTAGGTCAAAGAATAAAAGTCTTAGAAAAGTACAGACTCTTGCTCTAAAAATCATCTTTGAAGGATGTTAAAGAAAAAATGTGGGGGGAATTCATAAAAACAAGATACAAAAATATAAAGCAAAAAAAAATAGATGTTTTGCATTTAGTAAACTCTAATACTCAGGAGGAAGAAAATAAATGAGCAAGCTGAAATATTGTCATAAACAAAAGCACATATCAGCCCTAGCCAGTTTGGCTCAGTGGATAGAGTGTTGGCCTGCGGACAGAAGGGTCCCAGGTTTGATTCCAGTCAAGGGCACATGCCTGGGTTACGGGCTTGGTCCAACGTGCAGGAGGCAGCCAATCAAAGATTCCCTCTCGTCATTGATGTTTCTACCTCTCTCTTCCTCTCCCTTCCTCTCTGAAATCAATAAAAAATATATTTTAAAAAAAGCACATATACATCTCTACTTCACTTTGCAATGTGAGTAGCATATTGATACATATAATGATATAATAACAACTGCAGTTCACTCAGGATTTCTATCAGGGGCTAAAAAAAAACATCATGCAACTGCTGATAAAATTTCTATTAATGTACAAAGCAATTTCTTTTAATAACTGAGAAATTCCATATATCCAACATAGAAATAAGGAGCAGTATTTAGTTGTAGAGTATAGTTTAAGGATGTTAAACAGATCAACTTCCATATAACTTTCTTCTTAAATGACAGCAAAAAATATATCCTAGAAAATAAATTATAACTATTTTTTACTTCTGGTTTGCTTTAAAGAAAATTTATCTATATATATAAAAGGCTAATTGCTAAGTGTCCCTCCAACTGTCTGACTGGTCACTATGATGCACACTGACCACCAGGGGGCAGAACCTCAACACAGGAGCTGCCGTGACACACACTGGCCATTTACAAAGAAACAGCACTGCTAACCTGGCACCCACAAAGCAACACTTGACTTCCCCCAAGTGGGACACAGGCCCCACCACCACCCCAGAGCGACACCCCACCAAATCGCAGCCAACACTGCCAAGACCCCATGGCACAAAATGTAGCCCACAGCCCAGCCCAGCCGGGAAATGGTGGTTGCGGGCACCAGGTAATGACATCACATAGCAACGCCTGGCTTCCTCTCCCTAGTGACTAGCTTTCTTGGAGTTTCTTCAGCCCAGGAACACGACTTACTTTATAGCCAGGTGCAAACATTTTACACTTTAACCAAATATCTGTGAAGCATTTTCACATGCCTCTTCTCATTTGATCCTCACAGAAGTCCTGGAGTACGTAGGAAGGAGACTCAGTAGAACCTATTTTCTTTTCATTAGCCAGAAAACGAAGATTTAGAAAGTTTAGAAACTTGACCCAACTGAAAAGAAGTAAGAAATGGTGGAACTTGAAAATGACTTCAGGTTTTCTCACTGTGCAGAATATAGTCAAACATTGCTACACTTAAATATTTCACCCTTTGTTCTCCCTGTGTCATCTACAATAATAATCTGCTTCATGTTGATATTTACTGCTGTGTTGCTGAAAATCACCTGAAAGAGAAGTTAGGGTGTTTCACTGAGCTGGAAAAAGGAAACCTAAATCAGAAAGCAGATCTAATTAAGCAAGTTTATCTATATATATAAAGCTCTTGCTGGTGCCAATCGCACACGTGTATTTCCATCTGTCATTGTCAATCATGAATTTGGTTGACACTTCTATTATAGAGAAAGGGTGAATAGTGATAGTAAAATACTTATTCTAATTAATTTCCTTTCAATGTGCATGAATTTGTGCACCGGGCCTCTAGTTTACAAAATAAATTTATAACAAAGAGTTATTATGTAAAGAAAACACAATTAATGTTATTAAAATCTACTTTGCAGATCTATTTGTTTTTGTTTCATGAAAACCATAATTTGTGTAGAAAGTATATGGAATATAAGTAGCTGTGTGGTACACATGTAATCAATAATACATTCAGGTGAAGCTTTAATATGCTTGGCATTACTGTTAAAATATCTGCAAATGTAGGTTATTCTAAAAGCAATGTGCTGCTCTCATATGTCCCAACTATTTCCTCTAAATCATTAAAGAAAAAAAAATGAATGTAGAAACCAATCACCAAGCATCAAGGCTTTATAAATGCCCTCTGTCAGCTATTACTGGATAAGGGCTCTGATGGGCACAAAATTAGTTACTCCAGGATATTTCTCCATTTAAACTACCACTGCTTGAATACTTATCATCATCATTTCTCTCCTACACTATTTTTCTCCATTCCTCATTATTTCTGAGTAAATTTTAGAAGTACAATCTGATTGTGCAATTACTCTGCTAGAAATTTCTATGTGGATTACCACTGCCTTCAGGATAAAGCTTAAATTTTGTACCATATTTTTACAGATCTTCCATCATCTCGTTCCTGATTTCCATTCCATTCCTACCATGCATCCTGTAATGCAGGTATTTTTCAGAAATTATGGTTCAGCAAATAGTCCATGTGTTAGCATAGGTAGAAAGATATAAGGATGCAAAGGGAATGAGACATTAAGAAGCATAGAGAAGCATCGGTCAGACAGTCAAACCTCAGAGGGAAGATAGGGGAGGCTGGGGGTAAGGGAGAGATATCAACCAAAGGACTTGTATGCATGCATATAAGCCTAACCAATGGACACAGACACCAGGGGGTTGAGGGCATGAGGGGGCAGGGGGGCAATAGGGGTATAAGGACACAGATATAATACCTTAATCAATGAAGAAAATAATAAAAATAATAAAAAATAAAATTATCTTAAAATAAAATCTTAAAAAAAAGAAGCATAATCTACTACAGCTTCACAAACTCCCCATGGGGTTGCAGCATTGCCCCACCAAGGGGTCTAACAGTCCCCTGTCCCCCCACTCCAGGAATAAAAGATAGCTTTCCAATATCCCCAGGGAATTGCCAGCCAGGTAAAAGATTATGGGGAGGAGGAGGGAAAATTTCTCTGCTGGTTGCATGCTCAGTAGAAGCCAAGATGGAGCAGGAGGGGTGCTTCTCCTATGAAGCATGCTCAGTAGGAACTAAGATGGTGACCATAAGGGGCATAGTCTAGCCTGGGAAAAGAATTGGATTGGTTAAGAACCCCAGGAGATCTAGGAAATGGATGGGTTAGGGCAGTGGTTCTCAATCTTCTGGCCCTTTAAATACAGTTCCTCATATTGTGACCCAACCATAAAATTATTTTCATTGCTACTTCATAACTGTAATGTTGCTACTGTTATGAATCGTAATGTAAATATCTGATATGCAGGATGGTCTTAGGTGACCCCTGTGAAAGGGTCATTCAACCGCCAAAAGGGTCACAACCCACAGGTTGAGAACTGCTGGGTTAGGGGGAGAAACCTGCAGAAGCCCACGAAGGATTGGGAAATTGATTGGTTAGTTAGAAAAAGCGCCTGGCCCTTCCTAAGCCCCAGATAATATAACCCAAGCTGAACAAAGAGCTCCCTTCCACCCCCACCTCCACCCCTACTCCCACCCCCGCCACCCCCCAAAAATAACACATGCTTAGCCCATTCTTTTGCCCATTCTCTCTCTGTAGCAGACATGCGGCCCTTGCTATACAAACTGCAAATGCAGGCTCCCAGTGGAGCCTGGGTACAGCAATGCAACACACCTGCCAGAGTGCAGCCTGAAACAACAGCTAAGCTAGCTGAATGGGGACAAAGGCTGGACTGGATTCAGCTTTAATATAAACTGAACCAATGGCACAGAATTTCTGGATCCTGGACTTTGTTCTAGGCTTGATGAAGACAAGGCTGCACTTCCCTCACAGTGGGAAAAACTAAGAGACACAGGAGCTGAACCCAGAATAGTCCTTTCACTTTGTTCTACAGTAAACCTTAACCAGTAAACCTCTTCCTCTCATACCTGGATCCCTGTGTGATTTCCTCCTCACACCATTAAAAGGTCCTATTTCCACCGGCAACCCATCTATTCTCATAGGACTGTGCCTTTACAAATACTGCTGGTTATTCTCAGATCACAATTTCCCATAGTATCCATCAACTTAATCTCTTGTTCTTCAAATTCAAGTTCACATCATCTTCTCCTCCAAGCCTTTTGTGTCACTTAGTCCTCTCCTATCCTCAGATATAACTAAACCTTACTGAATGTCTTTCTTTTACACCTGCTATTAGAGTTGCTGATTTATTTTCTGAGCTCAAAGATAACTTGCTTACTCATGTTCAATCCTTTGACAACTTTCTAAAAACGCTGAGTCCCAATTTCCACTTATCTACACTAATAAAAGACAAAGATGCTAATTGACCATACCTTCGCTATGCCCAAGCCACGCCCACCAGCCAATCAGAGCGACTATATGCAAATTAATACAACCAAGTTGACAGCCACGGAGCTGTAGCAAGCAGGAGGGGTGGTTGCCCGGGCAATGGAGGAAGCCAAGCTTCCCGCCTTCCCTGAGCCGGCTGCGGCCTCCACTCATGGCAACATAGTTTCAATTATAGAACACAAATAAATCCCAGATACCTGCTTCCAGCCAGCCTCCACTGGGAGCTTGGGTGGCTGGGGGCCGTGGCCAGCCTGCAAACAGCCATCAGTCCCTCACCCAGGATGGCCACATCTCATGGGGTGAGGGTCCCCACTGGGGG
>NW_005358650.1:3221140-3224881 GCF_000412655.1 Myotis brandtii
GGCCTCTAGTCCTATATAATAAAAGCCTAATATGCTAAGTGTCCAACCATTTGACTGTTCAACCAGTCACTATGATGCGCACTGACCACCGGGGGGCAGACCCTCTGACCAGTAAGTTAGCTTGCTCCTGTGGTCTGGCCCATTGGGACTGGGTTAGATGGGCTGCACATGCCCTCAAGACCTCCCGCGGTCCCTCCCCGGCCCCAATCGTGCACAGGTGGGGTCCCTCGGCATGGCTTGGGCCCTCTCACAATCTGGGATCCCTAGGGGAATGTCGGAGAGCCGGTTTTGGCCCAATCCCCACAGACCAGGCAGAGGGACACCACTGTGCATGAATCTGTACACCAGGCCTCTAGTGTTAAATAAAACAAATCATGTTGTGATGATGAAGAAAAATGAGGCAGGTGAGGCAGATTCTCCATAAATGAGTGATAACTTCTTATTACTTTCTCCTGCATTTCTACCAGAATCAGAATTCTTTAGAAGTTTAATTCATCTATGTGTTTTTAAGACTTGGGGAAGTCCCTGGTAGGAACTTAGAGTAATATTGATGAGGAAAAGAAGAGAAAGGATGAAATGAGAGAAGAAGAAAAGGAATAACAAAAGATGATAGCAGCGTGTAGGGGGTCAATGTGGGGGGAAAGGGGGACATTTGTAATACTTTCAAAAATAAAGATAAATTAAAAAAGAGAGATAATTTAATTAGGGACAGTGTAGGAAGGTAGAGATTAGCCCAAATTCACATGCAAAGAGTAGCATTTCCAGACTTCATAATTCACTTTATTTTTTCCTGCAAGAGACCTGTTGTCACTGATGTGAATGGAAACAAATGTCCTCTCAGTGTTGGTCAGTATGCTGGTAGCTACTTCTCAATTTTGCTTTCAAACTGTTTTCTCAGAAGTTTGAGAGGTAAGTCATTGTGCTCTGACTCAGGTATTTTATAACTCATCAGCCTAAAATTAAAATACAATCTATATGTATATCTACTACTTTATCTATTGTCTGGACTTAGGCTATACTTCTTTTTTTTATTTTGTTATACAAAGTTTTTATACACATCTCAGCCAATGTATAGCCAGATGGCTGTTTTCAGACTTACTGGCATTATACTACTAACTTCCTTCAAATTCCCTTCCAAACTTTTGTTTTATCAGTTTTATAATTCTCTTCTGTAAGGGAAAATAAGTACAGAAAATTCTGTTTTCCTTTTTTGATATATGCATGGGTAAAGACAACTTTAAATTAAATACATGTTCACATTGTCCCATAATACAATGCTTTGTCTTTAAAATGAATCACTACAAAAAAGATAATGACATAAGTAGTAGTAATAATAATAATAATAATAATAATGACAATAATAATAAACAACTCAGCACATTTTCTTTGGTAGCCCAAGGTTTTGCTTTATTTTGATTTGTTTTTGGTTTGTGCTTTGCATTTGGTTTCTTTGTAAGACAATACATTTCTAAAGGGTACACTTCAGCTAGGATATAATTACATATCACAGAGGAAACTTCATACTGTAGACCTTAGCATATGCCACATATTGATCCAAAGCTCTCAATATGTCTTATCACAATCATTTCTCATACCTTCTAGCCATTATTATCAGACCACAAGGAGGCCATGGGGGGGGGGAAGGGAGAACATCTGTAATACTCTCAACAATTAAAAAAAAAGCACTGGGGATATGTTAGAAAGATGCAAATTCCTCACTTATCCAGGAGAATATTTTTAGAAAGTTGATATATTCAACAATGCAATGACCTGACTCAAAAAGCACTGAGTTTCTTGTCACTTGTAGGATTTGAATAATGGATGACCACTTGTCAGAAACATTGTCATTGATAATTCCTACTTTAGGTGAATGGTTAGCAAGGTTATGCCTTAGGTCAGTTCCAACTCAAAATCTCTATGATTATTTCAAGTGAAAGTGAAGATCTTTTATATTTGATGAACTCACACTGACATGTATAAGTACCACAGATAATTAATTCCTGCTGACCAGCTGGGGCCAAGAATAAACTATTCTTTCTTTTTATGATGTATAATCACTGTTTAAAAACTTACAGTGGTTCTTCCCCTCAGAGCAGTTAATACTTAAATTAATGTGATATTGCTAAGAGGGCTTATTTTGAAGAGATTATATATATTCATATTCTTCTGAGAGTAATGTAATAAACTATAGTACATTTTTGTCACCAGAATTGGTAGGGCCAATAATAAGAACTTGCCCTTCTCAGTCTAATCTTATCACAGATATTCTTGTTTTATTTCAAATTCATATATGAACAAAATAATAGCGATTCACTTGTATAAGCAGGTCTGAAATATGTCAAGCAATTCCATAAATCTAAGTCAGTTTTTCTACATGACAAATAACCATTATCAATCTCATGCTAAGTGGGTGTTTAAACTTTCAGAAATCAAAACAATTGAGAAATAAAATCAATCATCATAAAAATCAGAGCTATAGTTCATCAGTCATGAGATGTCAGAAGGTCCCATATTTCCATAACTCCATTCAATCTGAAATAATCAGAGACAGTGAAAATAACTTATAAATTATATAAATGTCACTTTTACTTCCCTAGTGTTTTGAACCTGGAAAAATTCAGATTAACAGAGAATCGACTCAGATATTTAATCTAAAGCAGCCAATCCACCCATGTATCACTAGTTCGAGTTCAAAAGAGGAGGAAAATTTTACTGATACAAACTACACAATCTGATCTATTTTGTAAGGATCCAGTTAATCCAATGACCATGTCATGCTCTGGCTTCTAGTAGTAAAATTAATATTCCTTATTTAAAAATGATCCATAAACTGCATGTGAATGAACTTAATCTTATCTTTTTCTTCCTTTTTTGATTCTGTATATAGATCTTGGGAATAAATCTACAAATGTTTTCACTAAAATTATAATTCAGTAATTATTTACTCCCACCTTATAATTTCATTCTATATACTCTGTCTCCTCCATCTACTTCTTGCCAATTCATGAATGAACAATTTTTACAGATTTAGGATCTCTGTGTGAGGTTACACTCTCCATGGCTTACATTTCGGGTGTTGGCAATTGAGTACCAGAGACAGCTCAATCTGATGCCAAGTTTGGCAGCACTGAATTTAAGCAGTTTTCTAATATATTTGACTCCATTAGACTCTTTACCCGCCCCGCCCCCCCCCCCCCCCTTACTGGCATTATACTACTAACTTCCTTCAAATTCCCTTCCAAACTTTTGTTTTATCAGTTTTATAATTCTCTTCTGTAAGGGAAAATAAGTACAGAAAATTCTGTTTTCCTTTTTTGATATATGCATGGGTAAAGACAACTTTAAATTAAATACATGTTCACATTGTCCCATAATACAATGCTTTGTCTTTAAAATGAATCACTACAAAAAAGATAATGACATAAGTAGTAGTAATAATAATAATAATAATAATAATGACAATAATAATAAACAACTCAGCACATTTTCTTTGGTAGCCCAAGGTTTTGCTTTATTTTGATTTGTTTTTGGTTTGTGCTTTGCATTTGGTTTCTTTGTAAGACAATACATTTCTAAAGGGTACACTTCAGCTAGGATATAATTACATATCACAGAGGAAACTTCATACTGTAGACCTTAGCATATGCCACATATTGATCCAAAGCTCTCAATATGTCTTATCACAATCATTTCTCATACCTTCTAGCCATTATTATCAGACCACAAGGAGGTGGAGGGGGG
>NW_005358650.1:3226342-3227973 GCF_000412655.1 Myotis brandtii
CCATTTGCCTCTCTCCCCGCCCCGCCCCCCCCCCTTGTTTTTTTTTTGTATCCTGATTGGACAAAATTATAAGCAGCAGCAGAGGGTAATTTAACTTTTTTCCTTCACTTGAGCCTTCATTTGCATTTACAACAGTAAAGGATTATTTGCACCTCAAGGATTATTGAGTTTATAGCTCAATCATTTTTCATGGATCTCCCACTAAAATACCAGTAAGATATTGCTAGTCCACAATGACCTTCTGCATCTACAGCTTGATCTACAGGGAATGTGAATAGAACTGCTTTGGATTGGCACAAAATGTACTACTGGAAACATTGCCCAATAACCAGAGTCAGAGGTACTAAAGCAGATGATGTGCAAGCAGGTGCTTTTCAGGCCTCAATGACGGCATTAGGAGCTCTGGTTGGAATCAATCTTTGTTCTGCCAGTTCCCCCACAGTGCACAGGGAAGTGTATTCTTTTGCTTTCCAACACCAATATGCTGTGGAGGAATATTTTATATTTTACAAACTGGAATAAGTTTGTGATTCCTTACCAGCTTTGTACAAACTGCTGAACGCTAGTACTGGTGCCCAGTCCCTGCCCAGGCAGTTTGAGCAGTTGACTGTAACAGCATACCTATTGTGCTGCTTCGAAAAATACAGCTCATAGAAGTTGTATTAGTTTTCGATCACTGATGTAAATAAACCACCATAAATGTAGTAACATAAAGGCATAAAATCTGTTGTCTTCAGTACTGTCGGTTAGAAGGCCAAGGGAGTTCTTATTGCATTGACAAGGCTGTGTTTCCCTCTGGAGGCTCCAAGGAAGAACCCCTTTCCTTGACCTTTCTAGCTGCCAGAGGTGACCCACATTCTTGGCTCTAGGCCCTCTTTCTCTATCTTCAAAGCCAAAAACTGCTGGACAAGTCTTTTTCACATAATGTCACTGACATTCCTTCTGTCTTCACATCCCTTTCCCTGACATTCTGCCTTTCTTTCCCATTTTTAAGGAACCGTGGGATTGCTTTCGACCCATCCAGAGAATCCAGAAGAATTATCTTAGCAATTAGCAACCTTAGTTCCATCCAGAAGGCTGACTTCCCTTGCCATATGAGATCAGGACATGGATATCTTCGGAGGGCCATTATTCTTCCTGCATTGGTTAAGGTTATCAATAGGTTTCCTCTATCCTTAGGAGAATTGCTTTTCTCTGATGGTGATCCTAATTACTTATTAAAAAATAAGGTTAATGTATGATAATGAAATAGTACTATAACATTTATATATTTCATATTTCTAGGTGGCACTACTACTAAGAAAATGGTCTATAGTCTCCTTTTGGCTAACATATCTCATGGGGAGCAGAAGGGACACAGAGAGTTTATGAGACTATGGTACCATCCTCTCTTTTAACCAATATCATGTTGCATCTTATATATACACTAGAGGCCCGGTGCACAAAATTCGTACACTGGGGATGGGTGGGGGGTCCCTTAGCCCGGCCTGTGCCCTCTCGCAGTCCGGGACCCCTCCCTCCTTACCGCCCACCTGCTTGCTGCTTCCTACCGCTTGGCTTGCTGCTCTTTAGTGCTACCGCGAAGGCCTTGGGTCTGCTGGGTGCCAGGCCTGCGGGTTTGTGTCTCTGAT
>NW_005358650.1:3228105-3228438 GCF_000412655.1 Myotis brandtii
CCCTGCGTGTTGTCTTCTATCAGGCCCCCAGCAGCCCCAGCGCTGAGGTGGTGGGCCTTGGGGCTGCTGGGTGCCGAGCCTGCAGGTTTGTTGCTCTGATTCTGCCCCCAGCATCTGCAGCTCCATGATGGCGGGGTTTGGGTCTGCTGTGCCAGGGCTGCTGGGTGCCAGGCCTGCGGGTTTGTGTCTCTGATCCACCCAGCAGCCCCAGCACCGTGATGGTGGGTCTTGGGGCTGCTGGGTTGCTGGGTTCCTGATTTGTGTCTCCATCCGGCCCCCAGCAGCCCCAGCACTGCCTAAATAACTTAAGGGAAACTTTATTTCTTTATTTCG
>NW_005358650.1:3230206-3248510 GCF_000412655.1 Myotis brandtii
TCCTCTGAGTCTCAGTGTGCTTTTCTCTTTCCTTCTAGTTGTAGAATTTCCACTCAGCCAGCCTTCCTGTGGTTCTGGATGATGTCTGTTTTGTCTTTTAGTTGTATTTTTGAAGTGGTTGTGGGAGGCAGCAATTTCCGGTGTTTACCTATGCCGCCATCTTGGTTTCTCCTCACAATTTCCATTTTTATTTCACTACATACATGAATAAAAATATAAGTTCCTTGTAAGTTACAATTTGGTAGATAGTTTACTTATTCACTTGAAAGCTACTTGCTTATTTCCCCTGAGAAGACTAATAATAAACCTCATTATTCCTAAAATAAAAGAATCAATTGAACACAATATAGCTGCTGATAAAAATTCCATTTTTGCAAAAGCATTTAGCTAAAAACAGAAAATCATATTTTCTGTCATGTTTCAATGATCACAGGGTCATGTAACTAGACTTAGTTACCTCCCATTTCAATAGAAAATGATTAGTAATTCCTTCCCATAAGGAATCCTATAATATTAAGTATGTTGGCAAAAAGAATTGGTATAAAGATGTAAGATAGTATTGACAGGAAATTGTAACTTATAATATTCTGTACAAATGCAGCTATATGTTATGGAAGCTAACTTTACAATTAATATGGCAAAAATGGCATTTAAATATTGTTCTCTTCAAAGTTGTCAACAATAGGTGTGTGCTTAATAAAAATGACTATGCTTAAAATATTGAAAATATTTTCATTATAATTTTATAAGCATTTTTAAGACTAGAAAAAAGTCTCATTTTATAAGAACACATTATTTTTTACATGAAACTCATTATAAACAAAACAAAATACTCCTGTCCTACTCCAAATGATCTCTGCACCAGGCTTATAACCTCAACATAAAGTTCAATAGAGGTTTATTGGATATGTTGGCTCCAATCATTGAGAGCTATAATGATGAAATTTCATCAGTTTTTTTAAATATTCTTGAAGGCCAGCTAAAACTCAGGCTGTCCTGAGGTTTGCACTAGTCTCCAGATGGGCTTACAATGAGAATCTCTTTTCTTTATATATATAAAAAAAATCATTGTAAAAGCCAGAATTCTTTGGTATTGTTGCACATTATAAAATATGTGCACAGGGCAATTATCTCTTGGCTATTGTAATTAATATATAACTATTTTAGAAAATGTTAGACTGATACTAAAAGCTTTGCTAGTGCTATTTGCCTGCATTAGAAATGTTGAAATAATATACTTAATGGAAATTGTAAAGTAAGAAATTTGTGACAGCAAATGTTACTTACAACAATATGTTTTATGGTAATTTGTATTTTGGTGGTGTTGTTTCTTTGTATTTTTGACAACCATTTTTATAAATATTTATATGGATATAAAGAGATAGAGAGCTAACAACTTCATCAAATAAATGAGATACAATGCATGTAATACAAACAATCCAGTATTTGTGATTATATTATGAGGGTTTCAGAGTAGACCACGACCAAACCTGGACTTTTAAAATATGTCTGTATATAATAATATTCCAGTCTGAATACTCATTTCTAAATGACATGCAATGCTAGTTTCAGGCTTAGTTTTGTGAAAAATTAGATACACCAAATAGTCACCACCACAGAATCATTGTTTAATGAGAGGCCTTAAGCATGGAAATTACTAAACTAAACTTTTCTAACCACAATGGTAAATGGTTTATTCACAGTGGTAATGGAACTATTTGGGCCATTTAAAGGAAACAAATTATGTAGTTTCATCACTGCCTTTGCATTACACCACTATTTTATTAAACATTTGCATTATTTTTTTTTACTTATTCCTTCTCTCACTCCTCCCTCACCCCCACTCAAATGTATGTATACATTGTGAAATGCATATTATATTTAAGTTAATGCATCCATCATCTTAGTTACCTTTTCCTTTCTTATAGTGAGAACACAAGATCTATCTTGACAAATTTCACGGTTACAATAAAGTATTATTACCTACAATCACTATACTACACATTAGATCCCCAGAGCTTACACTATAACTGAAAATTTCGACTCTTTGATCAATACTTTTTTATTTTCTTCATCCTCACCCTCACTCCCAGGCCCTCCCTGGCAACCATTATTCTACTCTTTTGTTCTATTAGTTTAACGTTTTTAGATTCTAACTAACAGATCATAGAGTATATGTCTTTCTGTGTCTATTTTATTTCACTAAGCATAATAGCCTCCAAGTTAATCCACATTATGGCAAATGGCAGGATTTCCCTATTTTTATGGCTTAAAATATCCTATTGTGTTTATATACTACATTTTTAATATTCATCCATTAATGGACAGTTAGGTTATTTCCATGTCTTGGCTATTGTGAATGATGTTTCAATGAGCATGGGTAGATATCTCTTTGAAGTAGTGATTTAATTTCCTTCTCATTATATAAGATATATAGCCAGAAATGGAATTGCTGGACCATATGGTAATTCTATTTATTTTTTAGTTTTTAGAGGAACCTCCATATTATTTTCTCTAATATCTATACCAATTTACTTTGGATTAACATTGATTTTATATTCTGAAGTGGAATAATTGGACTAAATTCATAACCTAAATGACATAGATAATACAACCATAAAAGAAAATATAAATATATTCATTTACCAAAGTCTATGTATTCAAAGAAATACATAGCATATTGCTTAGATGACTAAATACATGAATTAACAAAGAAAATAGTAATGCCAATTGTGTGTATGTGTGTGTACTTGTACTCTCATAATAGAAAAACAGTATTATCAGATTTCAGTATATTGTGGCAAAGAGTACTCAAGTCTCTTTGCTTCTCTCCATTTTTGTTCCAAGACAATAGTATTTCTGTCTTGTGATTATTTTATCTCTCATATTTCTCTCTTCTCCAATAGATAGAAGAAATTAATTCACATGGGAAGGGATAAAAATGTGTCAGGTCAATGTCTTTACTCTGCTCATATCCCACCACTAAATCACGCTGATTCTGCCAAAATAAGAAACTAGTTCAATGATTTACAATATGAATGGCCTCTGTCTATTGGTATAAACACACAGCACAGAGAATCTTTCAGGACTTTGTAATAAAAAGTCTTGAATGGGAGACAAATGACCTACAAAAGATGAGGAAATCTATCCCTTTCTTCACCTCAGTGATGTCTGTTCTGTGAGAAGATAGATGATTTCTGCTCAAGGAATATAAAACTGTCCATCTCCAGTTGCACCAAAATTTGTATCAGTATTAGGGGCCCCAAATGAATTAAGCATTGTGCATTACCCTATAAAAAGAGAAATTTTTAAATCAGTACTCCAATATAGGTATACATTGTGAAATGTGTACACACCCTCAGACAGAACTTCTTTTACTATGACACCTTTTCTTTCCTACGCAAATTTTCTATCTTGTCTCTTTCCCATTTTATAGGAAAGATAAAAATCATTCTGATTTTTCATTTGTAAATATTATTAAAGTTATTCCAATAGTAATCTTTTATCTCCAAAGTTTTTTCTTCTACTTTCCAATATTACAACCTAACTTAGCCTAAGTTTTCTCTAACTCACTAAGCATTTTTTTAAAAAGGTGGCTTGTTCTTTGACCCGATGGGTGCAAAAAAATCAAAGCGAACTCTGTGACTTTATAGTTGAGCTGCCACCTGTGCAACCTTGGCTCTTCTGCTGAAAGGCAAGATGAAGAAAGGGCAGCAAGCCCTGTGTTAGTGGCTACAGTAAAATTGGGGAGATAAAGAGGAAATGGGTAAATTACTGGAGTTTGCTGTGTTTTGATTTTTTTTCCCAACCAAAGAAATATATAAATACTAAATAGGGTGACAAAATAATTTCTTAAAGTAACTGTTTAAAATATAAGTGAAAAATGTAGCAAATTTTCAGAGGGGAAAAGGGGATTTTTGATCTGCATTTATCTGACAAGGTGACGCATATTTTTGAAGTTTTGTCTTCCATCACATCATGATGGCTTGTCACTCATGTGACAAGGGGTTTAAGATGAATGGAGTTAAGGAGAAAGGTCAAATAAAATGCACTGCTAGACTCTGGCATGACACAATCCATCAAATGAAAAAGCAAAACCTCTTTAGCCTGTAAGTGTTCAATTACAAATTGTCAAATGTTCATAATAATCTAAACTTCTGGGATAAACTTAAAGTGAACATTGGTTTCAAAGACTGAAAATGGTGATCATTCAGTGAAATTAAAAGTAAACAACAAATCTTTCACCTCTAAGCAGTTCTGTTTTTTAAAGATGGACATCATACTAAATTACAAGCTCAGAATTTGGTTTTAGTTTAGAGTTTCATTTTACTTAAATTTATAACCAAATAAATGCTTCTACGTTAGGATATTGCTTTAAATGTTCTTGCAAGAAAGCACTAAATCTAACTCAGTAAGTTCAGCAATGAACTCACGTGCCCAAATGTGAAGCTTTGCATTTCACTATCTTAGAGCTCAAGAGTTGGGGAAAAGAGCAAGAAGAGATAAATATGGATATTCTCAGGGGGAAAGTAGTGGGAAAAAATGAGATGGACAGCCAGAGGGGCAAATGTGATTGTAGTCAAAGCTAATTTGATTTATTACAAAAGCTCAGGTGGCCAAATTACATGTTAAGTTTGTTTTTAATTCTTTTTTAGTTTTTAACTACACAATTTGAAACTGAAATTCATATAAACCTCAAAAGAAATAGCTATCATTATAAAAATGCTAAGCAGTTAACAGTCATAAAATAATAACACCTTGTTAAAAAAAAGGTCACACAATGCATGACTTTTGTAATTAATGCCAATTAGAAATCATGGAAAAAAGATGAATTAGCAGAAAACAAATAATCATTTGCAAAAAAAAAAAAAGTAAAAGTCTAGTGTGCATGGAAAACTTCTATTTTTTACTTAGGAAAGGAGTTGTCTCAATGACTTCAAGGAAATTCATTCTAATGCCCTAATTAATTTGTTCTTACAAGTTCTAATAATCACTTGAATTTTAACTTTTTATTCTGATAAATAATTTTTTTCTCATCCCTAAATTAATGGTCTTTATTTATTGATTGCAAAATTTAAACATAATTTTTAAAGGAAAATTTAATATTTATTATATGATTGTAAAATTATGTATATTCATTGTAAAATGTTTAAATACAGAAAAACAGAAGTACATAAAGGTCCACAATCCCACCAACTTGGTAAGACTCACTATTAACATTTTAAGGTAAGTTTTTTTTATTAATAGATATAAATATTTCTAAATGGAACCATGATATAATACTTTTTCTTTCCTATTTTGTTATTCAGATTTATTTTACTTTGACATAATTTAATACATTCAAACTGATCATAATAGTACTTGCAATATTTCTAATTTAAACTAGTTGACTCCTTGAACAAAGATGGCTTGGTTTCAACCCTGCCAGGTAACTCAGCTGGTTAGAGCATCATCCCAATATTTCAAGATTATGGGTTCGATCCCCAGTCAGGAGACATACAAGAATTAACCAAAGCATGCATGCAGAAGTTGGAAACATCAAAGTTTCTCTCTCTCTCTCAAAATCAATCAATAAAAATTTTTTAAAAAGGTGAGTTTTTAAAATTGATTACTCATATTTTAAAATAATTAATTATAAATAAGATTTAATATATATTTTAATTTCTTCACTTGGGCTATAGAAAAATTCCCACTTACATTAGGCATTTCCATATGCACAAAATGAGGAAGAAAAATGTAGGAATATGATTTATATATCACTAGAGGCCCGGTACATGAAATTCGTGCACTTGGGGGTAGGGGGGGGTCCCTCAGCCCAGCCTGTGCCCTCTTGCAGTCTAGGAGCCCTTGGGGGATGTCCAACTAATGGCTCAGGCCCACTCCTTGTTGAGTGGGCTGGCCGGCAGTCAGCAGTCAGACATCCTTAGTGCTGCTGCAGAGGCGGGAGACGCTCTCGCCACCGCCGCTGCGCTTGCCAGCTGTGAGCCTGGCTGGGCGGCCCTCCCCCTGTGGGAGTGCACTGACCAACAGAGGGCAGCTCCTGTGTTGATCGTCTGCCCCCTGGTGGTCAGGGCATGTCATAGTGACTGGTCGTTCTGCCGTTCAGTCGATTTGCATATTAAGATTTTATTATATAGGATTTCCAGTGACTTCCTAAATATTGCATTGCATATCACTTAATTCATCTTTTACTTCCTATTCAGCATCTCATAGTAAATTTTTAGATTAGACCATGAGAAATCCAAACCCAATATTACCATTAATTTTGTAAAGACATTATATCACATCCAGGAATTGATACATTTTGATAAATTTCTACTACCCCAACTTTATGATGTGATCCTTTTATGAGACTGACAATCATTTTCTAAATAAAAAATGTTAAAGAAGTATTTGAAACTTTTATATTGTCTGTTTTTAGTTTAAAGCTCATGTACTTATCAGATGATATCCAAACATTTCTTGGATACACTTTAGGAGAGACAATGTTCTAAGACACAAAATAATAGATCACAGATGAAATTTCCAGAAACATTACATTATAAAGAATTTGATATCACAGTGTACCTATACAGAAACTTCATTTCTTTAATCTGACCTTTTCTCCTTTCTTTCCTTTTGATTCAAACTGGCCTCATCCAGCACCCGGACTCCCTTGCATGTCTACTCTCCTAATCATTAAACCCTCAGGACAAGGAGGTCTGCTCAGCCTCATTGAATAATTTTAAGAAGAAAACCTTGGTTCTGTTGACCATAGATACAAAGTTTTAGTTACACTAAAAGTAACATCAAGGCCTCAGTTATCTTTCAATCCCAGAAAAGCAGAACTGATCCCATGGAACACACCCATGGAACACACCCTTGCCAAACCAGACAGAGCTACACCATGGCTGCCATCAGGACCAGATGCAATTTTCAGCTACCCCAACCAAGCAACCAACAATCAATAGAGACAACGACCCTAACTCCTCCATGATTGATTATCCCCCCCCTATATAACCTATCCCTAAGAAGCCCTGGGGAAACCAGGTCTTTGAGTAGAAGTTCACTTATGACTCAGGGTATAATGCCATTTCCTTAAGTAATAAGCCTTTACTTTCTTGGCTGCAAACTCCTAATCATGTTTGACTGGGTGTTAATACATGCAGGTGGCAAACCCCTTTAGTTTGGTAACAACAGCAGAAACATTGTTAAAAAGGAAATTTGAAAAAAAGGTAAAATTCTATATTTTGCTTTGCAACTTACTAACTTCATACAGTACTGAGTAGATTATTTTGAGTAATAATAGTATCTACCAGTGTAGAAACATTTCAAATATGCAAGATTCATAATGAATTTATCAAAGAGTGTGTAGTAAACATACTATTTGCCAAAAACTACAAATTATCATAAACCCATTTCAGCAGCTCCCTGGAGTGGGCTAGTATCTTTGAGTGACAAAAATTAAACTGCTCAAGTGCTCAGCAAAAACAATAAGGTGCTTAGCTGTGAATGAAATTGTGATGGCATTGGAGTCACCAGATCAGGTAAGTTTTGTTTCTCTAAAGTGATTGTCATTTAAGAATTCTACATTTTAAGCTGACAACTAAGATATGTGGAAGTTGATGAGCCACCAAGCATCTTAGTGCCACTTATTTCAAATCAGATGGAACACAGGAAGGCGAGGCAGCTGCCTGTCACATCACAACATACCTGAATATACTGGCAAGAGAAGAGGTCTAAAGCCCGAAGAATATAAAAATAAGAACATATAATGATGATTCAAAACACTTCATTCCAAGGTCTGGACATTTTTTTTAAATGGAACTGTGGCAGATTGTACAAGATAAACTTTATAGGAATGACAGAGCTTTAAATCAGAGATAACCAATTTGTTCTGAGACTAACCATCTTGTTGCGAGACAATCAATATTTTCAGTGTGAAATACAATCTGAAAGAATACAGAGATACAGAAATGTTTTTAAGAATAAAATTCTTAATAAATAATCTATTATTCCAACTAAGATTATGGAACAATTAATAGATTAATCATAAAAACACATTGTAATATGTTTTCCTTTGAAAATACTTTTCAAGTGTTATGGGAATTTCCATTTTTTTCTCTTTTATTGAGCTACTAGAGGCCCGGTGCATGAAATTCGTGCATGGAGGGGGGTTCCCTCAGCCCAGCCTGCACCCTTTCCAACTGGGGACCCCTTGGGGGATTTCCAAATGCAGGCAGTTGGACATCCCTCTCGAAATCTGAGACCACTGGCTCCTAACTGCTCACCTGCCTACCTGCCTGATCACCCCTAAATGTCTCTGCCTGCCAGCCTGATCACACCCATAACTGCTCTCCCCTGCTGGCCTGGTTGCCCCTAACTGCCTCTGCCTGTCAGCCTGATCTCACCCCAACTTCCCTCCCCTCCCGGCCTGGTTGCCCCCAACTGCCCTCCTCTGCTGGCCTGATCTCACCCCCAATGGCCCTTCCCAACGGCCTGATCTTGTCCCCAACTGCCCTTTCCTGCAGGCCTGATCTCGCCCCCAACTGCCCTCCTCTGCTGGCCAATTTGGTTCTGATTGGTCAGTTTCTATGCCAGTCAGCATCCAAAGCTCCACCTCATAGGCAGCCACTGGCTCCCCACAGCACCCAGATTTGGTTCTGATTGGTCAGTTTCAATGCCAGTCAGCATCAAAAGCTCCACCTGCTAGGCAGCCATTGGCTCCCCACAGCACCCACATTTGTTTCTGATTGGTCGGTTCCTATGCCAGTCAGCATCTCCGGGCCTGATCAGAGAGGCAGGGCTGAACAGCAGCTCCCACAGAGGCAGGGAGAGAAAGAAAGGCCTGGCTGCAGGGGAAGCCCAGAAAGAAAGAGAGAGAGAGAGAGGCAAGTACTAATCAACAGCTGCCACTGAGGCTGCGGATCAGACCCTGCCTCTCTCTCTCTGGGTCTCAGCCCCCTGGGCAGTCAGTGCTGGGTTGCCAGGCTGCAGCGGGGCAGTCAATGTTGGGTCACCACGGCAACCCAGCACTGACTGAAGGACTTCGGGGTTGGTCAGCCTTCAGTTGTGAATGGTCATTACAACCCTGGGCTTTTATATATTAGGATAACTGACATATAACATTGTTCTAGTGTAATATCAACTAGTGATATGACATATGAACATATTCTTAAATGATTACAAGAAGTTTAGTTAACATCATCACTTCAATAGAAGTCTTTTTTTTCTTATGAGAACATTTAAGATGTGCCCTCTTAGAAACTTTGAAATATACACTATAGTACTATTAGCTATAGTCACCATGCTGTGCCGTGGATCCCCAGGGCTTATTTATCTTACAACTGGAAGTTTTTACCCTTTAAACTGTTTCATCAATTCCCCCTTCCCCCTCTGCCCCTCAACTCTGGTAACCACCAATCTATTATCTGTTTCTATACATTTGTGTTTTTAGATTTCACATATAAGGGAGATCATACAGTATTTGTCTCTTTGTATCACTTATTTAATTTAGTATTATGTCCTTAAGGTACATCATGTTGCAAAAAAATGGTAGGATTTCTATCTTTTTATGGCTGAAAGTATTCACATACGTATGTATATATGTATATATGTATGTATATATGTATATACCACATTTTCTTAATCCATTCATTCATCGATGGGCATGGATTCCTTCCATGTCTTGGCTATTGTAAATAATGTTGCAATAAACACGGGAATGTGTTATCTTCATGATCCTGATTTCAATTCCTTTGGATATACACCCACAACAGGAATGGCTGGTTCATATGGTAGCTCTATTTTTAGTTTTTTCAAGAACTTGTATATTTTTCTACATGGTGACTGAATTAACGTTATCACCAAGAGTGCACAAGACTTCTCTTTTCTCCACATCATTACCAACACTTGTTATCTCTTGTCTTTCTGATGTCAGCCATTCTAACATGTGAAGTGATATCTCACTGTGGTGTAATTTGCATTTCCCTGATAAATAGTGATGTTGAGCATTTTTTATGTACCTTTTGGCCATTGGAATGTCTTCTGTGGAAATATGGCTATTCACTTCCTCTGCCCAATTTTCAATTGCATTATATTTTTGCTATTGAGGTGTACAAGTTCTTTCTAAATTTGGGATATTAACTTGTTATCAGATACATGATTTGTAACTGTTTGCTCTCATCAACTGTTTTGTAGATTTTTATAAAATCTACATAGTTAATAAAGGATTCCTTTAAACAGATTATTCCTCAATATTTTCCACAATTATGTTGCAAAGTGTAGTACTTTAGGTAGAGCATAAATACATTAACAAATGATGACTGTGACATGATAAGTAAAACACAGTGAAATGCTATTTTGTGAAAGAAAAAAATTAAATTTTCATAGGATGCAATTAACATTTCACTTAGAAAACTATATTTAAATATTAAGTGTTAGGAACTGAAATTCATGTATAAAAACAACCCCCTCACTTAAAAATAAGTTATTTGGGGTTATTGCTGTTATTTACCCTTCTATTATTATTCTTCAAGCCTCCAATTATACACTCTTCTATTAAGCATCTAAGAGATCTTTAACCCTACATAATACAGCTTAATCTAAAATGTGAATAACAAATTTGCCAGAATATTAGTCATAATAAATAATTATATCCTAGGATACTGGGTTTGAGGCATCTTTTCTTTGTGCCCTCCCATGCAGAAGGGACAAAGGAGCTCTTAAGGGTCTCTTTTATAAGGGCTCTAATCCTACTCATAAAGGCTCCACTCTAATGATCTAATCACCTTTCAAAGACCCCCACCTAGTAATACCATCAAATTTGGGTTTGAATTTCAACATATGGATTTCGGGAGAAACACGAATATTTATTTCATATCGGAACTAATGTTCTGAAAGGTCAGAACATTCAAGACAAAATTTGAGAAATTATCTTGAAAAGTATCCAGAATGAAATATGAGACAGATAGCATTTACTACTTGAGGCAATGCAATAAAATATCTTCCTCATGAAAGAAGCTGAAATGTCCTCTGAGGCAGTATGGAAAAGAAAGCTTTGCTGAAAGCAGCTTATTTCATATCAATTCTTCACTACAACATTGACATTCTAAGCACACCATCTAAACACAAAGAAAAAAAATTGATGTAAGCATTAGGCTAACCAAAGAAGATGTTAAAAGATAATACAGACTATTTATTTGCCATTGGGTTAATAATTGTTATTCAACTCATTTTGTACTGTTGTGTGTTGTGACTTGAGTTAAGTGACTCTCAAGTCATACCCATTTAGGGTTTCATGAGAAGACAGATACCTCATAACAAATATAATCTATGTTCAATTCCTTTCTTATAAGCAAAAGGAAACCAAGTATAGAAGAATTCTCCTAAAGAGCAGCAAAAGCTTGCTTGAAATCCAGAGGAAAACATTTATGTTTACAATATGTACATTTACTCTATAACAGACTTCAGAAAAATTCTTGTACCTGTAAAGAGAGAATGAATTTATGACCTGATGTACCTTACTTTTAATTTATTAGATTTAAGAGCTCTTTCAAATGTTTGGGAAAGATTGACTTATCATTCTATACAAACACAGAACTTTGTAACTGGCTTAGTCAAAGTTAAAAGTGTCCATTAGTTGAAATTCAAAATAATCCCATATAATAGAGAGCTAATATGCTAATTAGACCAGAGGGCAGAAGGACCGTCAGGACGACATTCCTGACAACCTTCCAGACGAAGCCAGGGCTGCAAGGGCCGAGCCCCTAGCACCAATTTCATGTATCAGGCTTCTAGTATGATAATAATACCTTGATTGTATTTTTCATTATGTTCACTGTGAAAAATATTTGCGGTAGACATTAAGTAAATAACTTCAACATTTGTAACTGTTGCAAAATTTTGCAATTCAAAATTCCACCAGATAAAAATCAAAGAAACTACATAAAATTAAAGAAAAATACTGTGTCTGAGTAAGGTTAAAATAAATTATTTTTAGATAAGTATGGGTGAGAGAATTTCTCACTAGTCTACCTAACTGCACTACAAGAAATGGTCAAACTTTGAAACCAAAACCTCCCAAATACATTACAAGAGAAGATAATGAATAATTAATATTCCTCAAAAACAAAAATTATTAACAAAACATTATCAAATTGGATCCAGCAATATATAAAAATGGTATAATCATATGAGTAAGCAGACCTTATTTAAGAAATGCAGTATCAGATTAACATTTATTAGTTTATTAATGTAAATCACTACTTACAAAGTAAAAAAGCAATATGATACATTCAATAAATGTATAAAAAAATGAAATCCATTCATAATTTTAAAAAATAGCAACACAGAAACACCTATCAAAACTCTAAGAATAGAATATAATTTATTCAATTTATAAAGCTCATTAAGAAAAAATGTACAACTGACATTATATTTAGTGATGGAAATATCAAGCATTTTGCCTCTAAGAAAGCAAAAGGCAAGGATGTTCACTCCTAGTGCTTCTATTCACCATTGTATTAGCATTCTAGTACATTTAATAAAGCAAGAAAAATACATAAAAAATACAAACAACACCCCGGTTTGGCTCAATGGATAGAGTGTCAGCCTGCCACTGAAGGGTCCTGGGTTCGATTCTGATCAAGGGCACGCACCTCAGTTGCAGGCTCCATCCCTGGCCTGGGTCAGAATGTGTGCAGGAGGCAACCAATCAATGTGTTTCTCTCTGTCTTTCCCTCTCTCTTCCACTCTTCCTAAAAAAATCAATGGAAAAATATCCTTGGGTAAGGATTAACTAACTAACTAAATAAAAATACAAACAACGAAGTATGAGTACCATTACTGAAAGATGACAGCACTGTCTACCTACAAAATTATGTGAAATGTGTGCAAAATAAGTGAATTTAGCAATATTCAGGACATAAAAATCAGTTATACATTTTATAAACTAACAAATGTTTAGAAAATAAAATATGTTTTAAAACTCCTTTAAATACCATCAAAAAAAAGTTCAGGAATAAATCTACTGAATGATTATAAAACTTTCTGAAAACAATAAATCTTGTTTAGCAAGACTATTGAAATTTATGTAGAGGTATATATTTTACATATAAAAGAGTCCATATTATAACATGTCAATAGTCCACAGTTTTACATAAATTTTAATTAAAATTCCAGCAGAATTTTTGGGTGTTGAAATTAACAAACTGATTCTAAAATTTATTTAAAATATAAAGATAATGGAATAAAGAAAGATTTTCAAAATTAAGAGGTTATACTCTTGGGTGGACAAATCTTTGCCTTATATAGGACACTAAAAGCACTAGCTGCAAAAAAAAAAAAATAGAAAGTGATAAATTAAATTAAAAAAAAATCTACTCCTCAGAAATATCAGTGTGTAAAAAATAATAAACTAAGACAAATGAAAATGGAGCTGGAGCTGCCATGCCAGAGGAACTGCCTTGCATGTCTTAGGTCTTAAATCTTTGCAATATTAAAACAGGGAAAAATCACTTTTGAACTCAGCCAAATGCAAATTCGTATTCCAAATAACTGTTTGCAAAGATAACAAGAAAGCAGATATGACTACCAGACTGATGGCTATTGGACTGAAAATTAAACACATTTTTTAGACTTAACATCACTATGTTATTTGCACCAATAGAAATGCCTTCCTTGTATTGATGTACTTGTGCCCCTTCACTTTCTCATAAATACCTCTTGTCTTTGTTTCTGAACATTATCTGGGCTTTTGCATGAGTCAATACTTCCTGAATAGATATGTGTTTTTTTTAATCTCAAATAAATGCTTGTTTCCTCTCACTTTAAGAGGATTTTTATTTTTAGATTAACAAGTTAATAAATAGGCAAGCTATCTGGAATAAAATATTATCAATAATGTATCTGATAAAGAATTGTATCTAGAATCTGTAAATATTTTTTATAACTAAATAGTAAAATAGGGAAATAACCCATTCAAAAAATGGACAAAAGAATTAAACAGGGACTTCAGAGAAGATATGTTCAAAATCATTCACCAGGTTAATAAAAATTAAACTCATATATATATCAATTCATCCCACTTGAATGTCTAAAATCACAAAAATTGAAAACACCAAATATTGGCGAGGATGTGGAGCAGTTAGAACTTTAATTCATTGCTGATGAGAATGTAAAACAACTTCCTTCTTAGATTTGTTGGTTGTTTTTTAAATAATTTTAAATATATACCTACTCTATGATCCAGCAACTCTATTTCTGGTTATTATCCATGAAAAATGAAAATATATATATACAAAAGGACTTTTTAAAAAATATTTATAGTAGTTGTGTTTACAACACCCAATCACTTAAAAGAAGCATATCTTTCAATAGGAAAATGGATTAACTGGTATATTCACAAAATGGAATACTATTCAGCAAAAAAAATAAAAATAAATGTACATATACAACATAGATAAGGCTGTAAAACTGTGGGTATGGTTAAAGAAAGAGGAAATACATATGACTCTTTTTTATATGTGCTTCAAAACCAGGGAAACTGATTTATGGTGTTCAAAATCAGAACAGTGGTTGCCTATGGGGGTATTGGTTGACAGAAAATAGGTATGAGGGAACTTTCTGTGGCAATGGTGATGTTTGAGATCTTGATAAAAGTGTTGGTTACACAGGTATATTAAATTGTCAAAATTAATTATACAGCAAACCCCCCTTATCTGTGGGGGATATATTCCAAGACAACAGTATGCACCTAGAACCTTGGATAATACTAAACCCTACTATACTATGTTTGTTCCTATACATACCTACCTTTTCATTTAAAATCATTTTATGGCTTCTTTTGGGCATATATGAATTGCCAGCATCACTCTTCTTGCATTTTGGAGACATTATTAAGTAAAATACAGATTATTGTAACCCAAGCACTGTGATAATGCAACAGTGGATCTGAAAACTAAGATAGCCACTTACCTGACTTCTTAGTGGCAGTGTATACAGCACGGATACACTGGACAAAGGGCTGATTTCATGTCCCAAGAGAGATGGCTTGAGATTTTATCACACTACTCAGAAAAGCCTACAATGTAAAACTTAGTTTATTTCTGGAATTTTTCATTTAACTTCTTTGGATCAAGGCTGACCATGGGTAACAAACATGGGTGGTGAAACCATGGAGAAGGATGGACTGACTACTTACTGCATTAAGATGGATGCATTTAACATTTTATAATTTTTACCTCAGTGTAAAAATAAAAGCCCTGTCAATACAGCCTTGAACTTTAAAGAACTAGAAAATATAAACATATACTAGTTAAATTCAAGATACACAAACCTTACAGTAATGTCTGCAAGCCTTTAAAAATCATTATGTAACCTACCCATATTTATTTTTCTTGGAATATTCCTGACTTTCATCAAATCTCTAATCTTATGACGGAAAGAATAGAAAAAACACTTACTACAGCTTCAATCATCAAAAATGAAGCAGATCTCTATAGGCAATATTTTTTATTTTTTCTTGGAGGAATGTTAAGAAAGGTGATGAGAACCCTGTTTAAAAAAACATATGAGAAAAAATATAAACTACATAGAGAGGATTTGATGAGATCAGAAGAATGTTTTTCTGATACTATATTTGGTGAAACCTAAGCAAATTTCCAAAATAATTTGGGGATACTCTGTTTCTGAAAATCTTAACAAAGACAGTATTGTTTCACGTATTTAACATTCCATTCTACATACAGATTCTGTAATTTCTCAATATCCCTTCCAGTTCAGTGAATGTGCCTACCCAGGGATAAATAAATGTAGAAACAGAAAGCATTAAAGCATTTTGTGACTCCACAGCTTCTTAGCATAATTCATGCATTAGAAATAAGACAACTGAATTTCATGCTTGTGAAAAGGTAGGTTATTTGTCCCCTAGGTCCAAAGTGACAAAGTATAAAGAAATTGCTCCATTTTTAGAAATATATCAACTAACAGAGTGCTAGGGGTTATAGTATGGAATGACATATTATTCTTAAATGTCAAAGTATATAAATATTCATAGCACAGACATTGTGGACTACATTTTAACACATGCCTACTTTAAACCATTGGAGTGAAAAACTTAAAAGAGAATTATTCATGTAACCATGATATCCACATAGTAATGGGGGGAAAGTTTCTAAGAAAAAAATGAGCACTATTATAGATACTTCTAGAGAAGGCCAATTGTTTTCTAAAGGGTTTGTGCTCAAAGTTTATAAAACTTTGTTGGTTTCACATATAAAAATATTACATTATCTCATAAAATGATTAATAAAATCCACATATGGTCCACAAAGTTATGCTTTACCATTTAGTAGAAAGAACAAAACAAAAAACTACTACCAAAAAAAAAGCCACTGAAAGACTATACAGCCTCTATTACCTTGGAAAATGAGAGTGTACTGAAAAAAAATAAAAGATGTATTCTTTGCCTAATTTAACAAATATATCCTATGACTAAAGGATGAATGACATTTGGTAGAAATAACTTTTTGAAAAACTGGACAATAGGCAGCGCTGATACAATATGTGTTGCCATTAACCTATATTGTTCCTAGTACAGCTAAGTGTTCATGACTTAGCAATATGAGTGAGTTTGTTGGTCATGCATGCACACACACTCCATAGTGCCCTCTCTGAGCATGCAATCTTTAGGTCATTATTAAGAAAAGTATATACTCATCCTATATAACAAAACCTAGGTGGCGTCACTCACAACACCCTCACACGTTGTCACAAGATGGCCACCACAAGATGGCCAGCAGGGGAGGGAAGGTGTGGGCGATCAGGCCAGCAGGGGAGGGCAGTTGGGGGGGACCAGGCCTGCAGGGGAGGACAGTTGGGTGCAATTGGGCCAGCAGGGGAGGGCAGTTGGGGGTGAACAGGTCACAAGGGGAGGGCAGTTGGGGATTACCAGGCTTGCAGGGGAGGGCAGTTGGGGGTGGTCAGGTCGGCAGGGGAGGACAGTTGGGAGTGATCAGACCTACAGGGGAGGGCAGTTGGGGGCAATCAGGCTGGCAGGGGAGGGCAGTCGGGGGTTACCAGGCTTGCAGAGGGCAGTTGGGGGCAGTCAGGTCAGCAGGGGAGGAGTTAGGCATCAATCAGGCCAGCAGGGGAGCGTTTAGGGGGTGATCAGGCTGGCAGGCAGAAGCGGTTAGGGGCAATCAGGCAGGCAGGCAGGCGAGCGGTTAGGAGCCAGCAGTTCCAGATTATGAGAGGGATGTCCGACTGGTATCGGGCCTAAACTGGCAGTCGGACATCCCCCAAGGGGTCCCAGATTGGAGAGGGTGGAGGCGGGGCTGAGGGACACCTCTTCCATGCATAAATTTCATGAACCAGGACTCTAGTAGGGAATAATAAAGTCGTCTACGTATTAACAATAAAATTATTAATATCATATCTGAGATTAACATAAATATATTATTGTGAAGATGATGAATAAATGTAAAACTGTGTAGAAATTTGAGGGACAACAGCAAGAGAATTTGTCTAGAGAAATACTTCAATCTTACAAAAAACTATCTCTGAATTTTATGTTAATTAACCTACTGAATTTCCAAAACATTAATAATTATTAGCATATTAAATTTACTTCCTCCGATCATGTATTATAATTTATCATATGTTCTAGATTAATGATTATGTGGAATAATTTTCAAAACTGAATACCATTAAAACAAAAACAAACAAAAAATAAAAATTATCTGAATACCATTGATTCTTTAGCTCCTATCTTCCAATAAAATAGATGTTAAATTTTTAAGGTAAAAACATAAAATCAGGAAAGAATTGATTCTGTGCAAAGATATAGACTAAGAGATCACTGAATTCTAATATTTACTTGATCTAAGCATTCCCTTTTAGTAATCTCAAGTGTTCACCTCTATGTGCATATATCCAATGGGTAAACATTAAATGTAGATTTTCCTAGTTAATCTATTTTTATTGAGAAATGTGTTTTTAAAAAATATGTGATATTCTACCAAAATAAATGCCTGCCAAGAGAATATTGATACAGCTGAGTTTCAGTTTCAATTTTATATTTTTATTGAGGCTAAAAATACCATTACTTGGGAAAAAGTCATTCAGTTAGTATAGTAGTACATTATCACATGAGTGCTTTTAGCTTGCTTTTTCCAGTCTATTTAATCATTTATTTTTCATTTATAAGCTTTTAATTACATGCAACAAAATTCATAGCCACTCTAAAATATAAGCTGTAGTATTTGTGTTAATATTTGTATATTAAGTCCCATAAACTTTTTAAATGAACAAATCTAAATTATCC
>NW_005358650.1:3248540-3257570 GCF_000412655.1 Myotis brandtii
CCGTGGATTACTATTGTGTGAGTAATCTTAATAAAGTCACTTTCTTTTACTTTACAAAAGATGGGCATCTGTTATGGAACTGTATCATAAAGTCCAATGACTTTGGCTACTAGTGAACATTTAATTTTGTTGAAACATGTTTGATTTCAAGATATCATGCAAAAATAAAAATAACATTTCCCAAATTATTTTGAATAAAAAATGGCCTTGAATTCAATGCACTAGATTTTGTTGAAAGACATTCAACATGGATACTCCTGCTTCTACATATCTTGCAGAGACACAGAATGACCCTTTTTCAGGATTATTGTTTAAGTCTGTACAGCAAACTGCTTTGAAATACAGATAGTGTCTCTCTCTGGAGCAAAAGGCAGACCTGATTAGTCTTCATTATGAAAGATTCAGGCTCGCTACACTCATAGTTTCTTCCTGTAATGCAAACCACTACCTATGCAGGCATCAGTCTGAGTCCATCTACATCATTCTCTAAAACTTCAAGGTAAGTGGAACTGGCTAAAAATGCACTAGTGCTCACAATGCTTACTGTGATGTGAGTGATAAAGCCCTTTCTGTCTAGCAGTCTCAGCATCCATGAAACTGTGGCAGGCTAACTTGTGATCTCAGACCTTTCACATTTCTTGACAGTTTGGCAATGAGATTGTGATGTTGACAGAAATGAATTTCTAAAAGAGGAAGGATGAGAAACTTTTCTGGTCTGGGATAGGGAATGCAAGATGACACACTGTGATGTGGTAGTGCATGTTCTTGCCCTAATAGTGGGCAACTTGGAGAGAGTATATCCCAATGCCCTAATCCTTACTGAACAAAATAATAGAGGCTAAGCAGTGAAAGACAGCATTAAACAAGCTGTCCAAATGGTGCCTTGTTTGTGTTTATTTTCCTCTGACAGGAGAGGGTGAGTCAAGGAGAAGATATTATTATGACAATGGGGAAGTTAACTCCATGGTCATAGCTAAAAGGGCATGGCCCCATGGCAACTAAGCCGAGATGTCCCAAAGCTGAAACAAATATGGTCTGCAATATGGAACTTGCTATTCATTAGAGAGCTTTAGGTGGACAGAAAACCTTAGGAAAAAATTTTGGTTGAGGCATGAGCAATATGGCTTGAAAATGAAAGCAAACACAAAACCTTACTTAATAACTCACAGCATGTTTTTTCCTGCCAACAGAAAGCTGGTTTGATTATCATTGTTCTGTAATATAATTTAAAGTCAGGGAGTGTAACACCTCTGCCTTCATTCCTTTTTCTTAGGACTGCTTTGGCTATTGGAGTCTTTTGTGGTCCATACAAATTTGATATTTTTTGGTCCTATTTCTTTAAAAAATGCCATTCAGATTTTGATGGGTATTGCATCAAATCTGTATATTGCTTTGGCTAATATGGACATTTTAACGATGTTGATTGTTCCAATCCATGAACATGGAATAGCTTTCCATTTCATTGTGTCTTTTTCAATGTCTTTTAATAATGCTTTACAGTTTTCAGTATATAGGACCTCCATATCCTTTGTTAAATTTATACCTAGGTATTTTACTTTTTGGTTGCAATTTCAAAAGGAATTGTTTTGTGTGTTGTTTTTTCATTTCTTTATTTGAAATTTCATTGTTAGTATATAGGAAAGCAGGGGATTTTGTACATTGATTTTGTATTCTGCAACTTTGCTGTATTTTTTGTTGTTTCTATTAGTTTTTTTGGTGAAACCTTTTGGGATTTTTTTTATACAAAAATCACATCATCTGAAAAAAGTGACACTTTCACTTCTTCCCATTCCCAAAGTGGATGTCTTTTATTTCTTTCTCTTGCCTTATTAGTCTGGCTAGTATTTCCAGTACTATCTATATATATATATGAAAGCCTAAGTGACCATTATAACCAGTCGACCAAACAAATATAATGTAAACTGACCACCAGGGGGCAGATGCTCAACACAGGAGCTGCCCCCTGGTTGTCAGTGCACTCCCACAGCCAACCTCCCGTGGTCCCTCCCCCCACCAGCCCGATCAGCCCGATCCGGACTGAGCAAGGTGGCCCCGATCACCCCGATTGCCAGCCAGGCTGAGGGACCCCACCCATGCATAAATGTGCACCAGGCCTCTAGTCTATATCTATATATTTAAAAGCCAAGCGACCAAAACGACAGAACAACCAGAACGACCAGAATGACCAGTCGCTATAATGTGTACTGTGGTGGCCAACCGGCCTGATCGTGGCCCAGAATGGCCCCCCACAACTGCCCGCGGACCCTCCCCCCTGGCTGGCCCCATCCCCAGCTGCCCCCCATTGGGGGTGTGGCCAGCTGACCTCCCATGGCCCCGGGGTCATGGATGTCCCATGTCCCCTCACACCCGCACTCCCAAGCCAATTGTCCCCCATTGGGGTGGGCCGGCCGGACCCCACCCATGCACAAATTCGTGCACTGGACCTCTAGTGTTGAATAAGAGTGGTGAGAGTGGACATCCTTGTCTTCAAATCTTAGAGAAAAAGTTTTCAGTTTTTCACCATTGAGTATATTACCTGAGGGTTTGTCATATATGTCTTTATTATGTTAAGGTACTTTCCTTCTATACCCATTTTATTGAGTGTTTTAATCATAATAGAAGTTGTATCTTATTAAATACTTTTTCTGCATCTATTGATAGGATCATATGATTTTTATCTTTTATTTTGTTAATGTGGTGTATTACATTGATATATTTGCATATGTTGAACCATCCTTGTGTCTGTGGACTGAACCCTACTTGATCATGATGCATTAGTTGTTTTTTGTTTTCCATCTTTATTGTTGAAAGTATTACATATGTCCCCTTTTTACCCCATTGAGCTCTCCCAGTCTTCCCCCACCCCCAACCCCAGGCTTTCACCAACCCAATTTATTGAATTCAATTTACTAGTATTTTGTTTATGATTTTTGCATCTTTATTCCTCAGAAATATTTTATGTATTTTTTTTTGTTTTTGCCTTGCCAGGTTTTGGTAGCAGAGTTATATTGGCATCATAAAATGTGTTAAGAAGTACTACCTCTTCTTTGAGAAGTTATCTACCTAAAAATATGAAAACATTTATTCACAAAGATATATGCACACCTATGTTCATTTCAGCATTATTCACGGTGGCCAAGACATGGAAACAACTGAAGTTTTTGGATAGATGATTGGATAAGAAGATGTTATACATGTATACAATAAAATACTACTTAGCCATAAGAAAAAATGAAACATTATCATTTGGAACAACATGGATGGACCTTGAAAATATGCTAAGAAAAATAAGTCATACAGAAAAAATTAAGAATCATATGATTTCACCGTAGCTGGTTTTGCTCTGTGGATAGAGGGTCGGCCTGCAGAATCAAGGGGCCTGGGTTCAATTCTTGGTCAGGGTATATGCCCAGCTTGCAGGCTTGGTCCCCAGTAGGGGGTGTGCAAGAGGCAGCTGATCAGTGATTATCTCTCATCATTGATGTTTCTACTCTCTCTCCCTCTCCCTTTGTCTCTGAAATCAATAAAGATATATTTTTTTAAAAAAGAATCATACGATTTCACTCATATGTGGGATATAAAATTGAAAGTAATAAATGAACAAAGAAGAAAAACAAACACAGATAACAGTATAGTTTTTACCAGAAAGAAGGGTGGTGGGAGTGGGTTGTAAAAAGTAAAGGGGGCCAAATATATGGTGACAGATGATGATTTGACTTTGGCTGGTGGGCACACAATGCAATAAACAGATCATATATACTCTTATTAACCAACTTCACCCCAAATAATTTTATTATGAATAAAACCTCATAGTCACTCTCATCCTCTGACTTTTTGTTTTCAGAGCCAACCCTCTGTTTCCATTCTCCTATTCTAACCTAACCCCAGCTGAAGACTAAACTGGCAGGTTAAAGCATAGCTCTTTGGGGCTAGCAACTATGAAAACAAATCATGGCTTCTTATTGAACCATCTAAATCACTATAGTGTATTGAATAGTCTCTATAAAAGTTATATTCAAGCACCAGCCCCTGTCATCTATGAATTTTATTTTATTAGATGCAAGTAAATTAAGGATCTTGAGATGAGATCATCCTGGATTTAAGGTGGGCTCAAAATTCAGTAACCTGTGTCTTTATAAGAAAAAGAAAAGGAAAATTTGAGACACACCAAAACAGAAGAGACCCAAAGAAGAAGGTCATGTAAAGACTCGAGGAAGGGATTGAAGTGATACATTTACAAGCCAAGGGACACCAAGGATAACCGGCAGCTACCGGAAGTAGGACTGAGGCATGGGACAGATTTTTTTCCCTCAGAGCCTCTGGAAGAAACCAATCCCGTTAACATCTTGACTTTGGACTTCTGGCCTCTAGATCTGTGGGAGAATACATTTCTGTTGTTTTAAGTTATCAAGTTGTGGAAATTTGTTACAGCAGGACTAAAAAACTAAACAGTCACTATTTGTTGCCCACAATAAGGGGATGTTCTCTCTGATGATAATGGCTGAAACCAAACTGGTAATTAAATCTGCATTAGCCAGACTGCACTAACCATTGCTGCCTGCCTGGATCCATCACCATTCCAGATGTAGCAATACATCCATCAATACAGACTGGAACTCTATGTCTATAGTTTTCCAGGCTACAGTGCTGATGTTCCAGTTTAGTCAGCTAATGCCATCCATACCACTAAGGCCCTTAAAGTTAATCTACATATATATATTTTTACTTCCAAATCATCTGCAGCCTGAAAATTATTTGAATTGAATTGTAAACACCACTCAACAATTGGCTGGTAGTTCTTCAATAAACTTTTCATGGTCCCTAGGACACACAGACATCTGGTCTTGTTGGGTATTGGAATGATCTCTTCAAACATCACTCAAAATTTTTTTTTTACTTTACATCCATCATCTCTTCCTGATCTAAATACCTTAGTAATACACTTTGGTCATATGAATACATCTGTCCCAGAAAGGGCTCATCTCTCATTCCTGGCAATAATCAGAGGCAATGACAGAGGTAATGGGTTGAGTACATTGCTTGCCAAGTCCCCCACAAAGACTTATGTAAGGTATGTAATAGGTCTTTGTTAACTTTATGAAAGTTCCCTTTTGTCTCTTGCCCCTGAGTCTTCTGGATGAAAGTTTTGCATACAAGGAGTATATGATTAAAAGGGAAGTTGTATTATAGCTTCTGGGAGTAGAAACACCAATTTTGCAGAGGTGGGAGAAACCATCACCCAACCACTTTTACAGGGAACACATTAGGCCAATGAAAGTATGGGGACAGAATAAAAAATGACCTTTTGTTTTCAGAGAAAATCCTCCTTAGGACCAAAAATATACTCTTGGTCCCCCCTCCCCCTGCCGCCATCATTCCTACAGAATTCTAAAGTGACTTCTATCATCTTCCTGCCTCCGCCACTGGTATTATCACTGACTTCTCTCCTGAAGTAGAATGGGTTCTGAGACTAGCTTCTAAATCATAATATATGGAAAAATGATAGAATATCTCTCCTTTGATAAGGTTAAATATGGCATTGGTAATGGACTATCACTCCTGTGGTTGCTACATGATATATCATGACTGTTTTGTTACCATAATCAGAACAAATTTTCTGTTGGCTTAATGAAGTAAGCTGCTATGTGAGAGAGCACATAGAGACAGCCATATGATAAGAAACTACTCCTCACCAACAGTCATCAAAAACAAACAAAGAAAAAAAACAAGACCACCACAAATAACCAAATTCTGCTAACAACACATAGGGGCTTGGATTGTTTTTCTAGTTATGCCTCTGATGAAACCATAGACTTAGATAATATCTAAATTTCAGCCTATCAAGGCTCTGAAGCAGAAAACCCAGATAACCTGTGCCCACCCTTCTCATATACAGGAACTATCTATGATATAAAGAGTGTGTTGCACTAAGATACTAAGTTTATGATGTTTATTATGCTTCAAAAGAAAAGTAATATACCAAGGTTTAGTCATCCACTGGATGTTATTCAGTCCCATGGCAAATATCACGTGGCTGTTGGAATAAACAAAGTACATTTGGACCAACTTCCCTTAGGTAGTCCTTTAAGAACAAAGGATAGACTAAATTATTCACTCTGAACTTGGAATTTGAAGACTTACCAGCAGGAAGGAAGATGCACCATCTACAACAGAGACATTGGAGGTACCATCAATATGTGACCTCTGCCTAATATAGGTCCTATTTACGGAGCTCCAACAATTCTAAATAGCACTTATTTTCCAGGGGCACAATGTGCATTTCTGAGACTGTACTTCTTATGTGGAAGCCAGTCATTAACTTGCCTCCTTTCCCAAAACAGTAATGTGCACCTTAATGGTAGCCACATCACACCTGCAATTTGCTTAAGGAAACACCATCTGTACATCATTTACACCTCAGACAAGTGAGCAGATTTCTCCTAAATTCGGTAACTCTTGGTCGCTTAGAGCAGTGGTTCTCAACCTTGGCTGCACATTAGAATCACCTGGGAATCTTTTTAAAATCCTGATTTCTGGGCCTCATCCTCCGGAAATTCTGTTTCTTTGTTATGGGGTGGGGCCACAACATAAGTAACAAAGAAACAGAATTTCCGGACGAAGAGGCTCAGAAATCAGGATTTTAAAAAGATTCCCAGGTGATTCTAATGTGCAGCCAAGGGTGAGACCCACTGGCTTAGAGGACTTTCTGGGGAGCAGAGACTGACTTGTTACCCATATACACACTGCAGGCAGTTGTCTTTACAGTGGGAATTATACAATTAGAGAGGGTGTTATGAAATGTGTCCATAATTTTAGCTAAAGAGATCAATGCTGCCAACTGGACCCAGGGAGGTATTTAACTCAGACTCACCTCACTAACCAGGGAAGTTCTAGATAATAGAATTGCCTTAGATGTCCTCATTGTGGACCAAGTGAAATCTGTGCAATTACTAACACATCATGTTGTGGCTGAATGAATGCCTTAGCCAAGAGGAAAGGGCAATGCAGACATGCCAATTAAATAGATAAAGCCACCTGTATTTTAAGTTAGGCCCTGATGGTTTATGGAATTTTTGACTGTTTTCAATCTGGGGCCCCTGTAGGCATGTTTTTTAAAAAGAATAAATGCCGGTTGGTCCCATTCTGCAGCTTAGAGGCCCATCGGTATAGGCTTAATTAAATGCTGATTGAGACTGCTGAGTGAATTTGGTCCCGGTCTCTGTCCATCAGGTTAATTAGAGTACCTGACAAAGTGGTGGTGTTGTCACGGAAAAAATGTTCTAGTCCCACGACAGCATGAAAACAAAGGGTGGATATTGTTGGGAGACAATTGCAACAGATTTTTCATGTTCCTGCACATCTAGCAAACAGAAGCATGTACAGAGAAGCTTGTATAGCAAATAATCTTAGAAGAGAAAGAATGCGTCTCCTTTCAGAGCAAATAGGCATGCTTATTGCTCACTATAAAATATTTGGATTTCCTAAGCTCAAGGCTTCTGTCCTTTAATGTAACTTGAGTGCAGGCATACATGAGGGCCCCAATGCACTGCCTCATAGGACTGAGGTGCAAATATAATGTTCACATTGCTTGTTGTGATGTGAAAAACAAATTCCTTTGTTCTCATCTATGAGTCTTATGTCTTCTGAGAGCATACTTTAAAAACTGTGGCAGGCCCAGCCTGCGTGGCTCAGTGGTTGAAACTCAACCTATGAACCAGGAGGTCACAGTTCAATTCCTGGTCACATGCCTGGGTTGTGGGCTCGATCCCCAGTGTGGGGCATGCGGGAGGCAGCCAATCAATGATTTTCTCTCACCATTGGTGTTTCTATCTCTCTCTCTCCCTTCCTCTTTGATCTCTTTGAGATCAATTAAAATATATTTTAAAAGAACAAAAAACTGTGGCAGGCTAACTGGTAAACTTGTAATTAGGGCAACATCTTAAACCTTCTATTATTCTTAACAGATTTAACAAATACTTCACTTGTTACAGAATTTAAGAATGCTTATATTCAGGGAAGAATTTTAACAACCAATTTTTAAAATCAGTTAACTTTATTAAAGAAATTGAAAAAAATGGCATTGTTTGCATTTGTATTTTATCAGGATGAAAATCACATTTTCCAGCTATGTACTAATCATTGCTGTTTGACATTCTTTCCTCAATGATATAAATTATTCACCTATAAGATCTCCAACAACTAACAATTGTCCATTAATTTCTCCAGTCATTTGTTTAAAAGGAATTCCAAATTTTTATCTGATCATCAGGAAAAGGAAATAGAAATTGTGTGTAGTATACAAATTAAAGAGTAAAATATTACTTTGGATAGTGTAGGAGGTGATTAAGATTAACAATTTGGAGAATGTGTGTAAACATTTGCCTATAGTTAAGAGATCATAGAATTCATATAATTTTTCAACTCACATTTTTTCCTACAATATGATCTATCAGTACTTTCACAGAATTCATTTTATCAACAATATAACATTCTGGCTTATAGCTATATTGTAATACATTTAACCATTCTTTTACTTTGAATAATTTGATTGCTGCCAGGTACTTTTTTTTTACTAATATAAACAATATGAAATGAACATCCTCATTCTTTATACTCTCTAGGATTAATTCCTGACATTGGAATTTCAGGATCAACATATATTTCAACTAATTTTGCTCTAATACTGTTTTTTTTTAAGTTATGCTAACTTCTTTTGCATCCAAAATGTTCCTTAATTAGCTTAAAAATAATCAATAGTAATCAATAGCTGTAACTAAAGCATGTCTGTCATGAAGAAATAAACTGAGTCCATGGAAATGTACCAAAACTTGAAAAAATGTATAAGAATTTGAACTAAGTAATGACATCTTTAGAATTAGAAACAATGAACTAATTTTAGTAAATATAATAAAGAGATATATCAAAATCACAGATGATCTGGCATGACCTTATTAAGATATTAATTCCTGCCTGGCTGGCGTGGCTCAGTGGTTGAGCGTCGACCTATGAACCAGGAGGTCACGGTTCAAT
>NW_005358650.1:3257670-3294184 GCF_000412655.1 Myotis brandtii
AAAGATATTAATTCCTTTCTAAATTCATCTATAAATCCAATGCAATCTCAATCAAGAGATACTATCAAAAATCAAAGCAAAATTGACTATTGTACAAAGTTTCATTGTATAAAGTATTTCAAATTGTGTTAAGAAATATGGAAACACATACAATGTTATTGCTATACTCAGAATCTTATTATAATAATGACAACAATAACACTGTATGTGTTTTTGTAGTTGGCATGTTTCTACTCTACTTTGTGTCCAAAACTTAGAAGGTAAAGGGACCACTTTTTACTGAAGACTTACAATGAGTCATCCTTTGTTGCTAACTTTATAAATATTATATTGAACATTGAACCATCAATAGATCAAATGAACCTCCTGAGCTAACCACATTCAAGGTTCTAGCTACTCTCTATTGCTATCATTCAATGAATCAAAAAGAACAAACCTTTACTATTGGTTCTGTAGAACATTTTGTTCCCGAAATCCTGATCCAATTCCTGTTTTTTATACCAACAACTGACTTACTGTCTTATTCACTATTTTTATGTGAGAATACTAATTTAATGTTTTGACAACTGGCTGGTTATTTCACTGAACCAGTTACTAACATTTTAAGCAATATGCTACTTGCAGTTACATTTTAGACCAAGTTTTCATGCCTAAAATAATCTTACTGAGATATCCCCTAATTCATGAGACCTATTTGTAAGTTTGATATATTCTCAAATAAAGTATTGTTTACTTAATGCATACTGAATATTGAAATAGATGAATTTAGTGACCCAATGATATTTACTCTGTGTCACATAATATTCCAAGGAATAATCCAAACTTTTCCCAAATGAAAAATTACAATAAGCACATGGATAGAATATTAAGTATAACCTATGTAAACAATAACTTCTTAATGTGAGCCAAATCTTGTCCTGACATAGGGATTAATTAGTTGACTTTAAAAAATACCAGATATAGTTTTTGAAGTACTTATGATATATTCATTTTTAAGACTTATAGCTAATAGGGAAATCCACTGACATGTGAATATATCTCTCCTAGTTGATAAACAAAAGCTTAAATGAAAGATGCCTACTTTGAATTCAACTTGTATAGATTTCCATTTCACATCCAGCATTGATAGAAACTGGTATCTTATTGCCTTTTGTCACCTCTCATTAACCACATCAATTTATCTCAACACTATATATCACATATCAAAGGAAGTAATGCAATGGTAAAAAGGAAAAAGTATCCTATTTGTATTGGCATCATACATCCACTTAGAATTGAGATACTGTCTGATCAACATAAAAAAAAACATGAAGAGGAAAATGAAGCGGGTCTCTATCAATATTGTCATTTGAAATGATTCAGAAATATAGTAATACTGGTTATGAGTAGATTCCAGTCACATTAAACAACAGATATTTCTGGGACCCCCTTCACTACAGCAATCTTAATTGTCATATCTAAATGTATTCAGAGTAACATGAGACATAGATACATCTGCCCCTGTTGATCAAACTTTTCTTTACTAATTAAGTTATATCACCTACATAAATACAAGTGGAAGGAAAATTAAATTAAAGGTAAATTTTTTCCAGTATCTTAAACATTGAGGTTACATCTTTTTTTCCAAATGAAGTATATTCAACTATAAGATTATTATTCAAATTATAAAATGAAGATAAATAATTGAATACATAAACAGCATGAAATTCTTTACCTTTGAAAAAGTAATTAAAATGTTGTCAGCACTTTTGTGGTATGTATAATTGTTTTATTTGATAAAAAAGTTTACCTTGAAATTAACTTGTCTAGGCAGTCTGGCCCCAAATTACAATTTGTTTAAAACTTATTTATTTCATACAACCTATGTTTTAGATTATTATGTTTTCATTTTGTTTTGTTTTTGCTTTTCTATTCAGGCAGGGTCAGACTACTTCTAGGAGAAACTGGTAAAAGGAAACTGCATCTCAGAGTGATGTAAAAATGTTTTTTGAACAAAAATGGATCCTTTCATTAGTATTTAACATAAATTCTTCACCTATACTTCTCTTCCACATTATTTTTGGGGAAATAGTAAATTAAGATTCATCTTCAATTAACTGATGATTCAAATAAAATCATTTGCTATTTTAATGGACAAGGCTTAGATACTGGCAAAAATCCATCTTTCAGGTCTATTTTGAGGAATGGCTGGAGACAGTGTTAAAAATATAATATATGCATACCTTGAATAAATTCTAAAATGTGCTGACTGTCCTACTAGATTTCTACTTGCAATAGGAACTATGCCCTTTATACTTAAGTGGCTGGAGGACAGTAATAGAATAAGTGTATATAAAGAATAAAATCTGCATTAATGTTTTATCAAAATTAAAATATTCAAATGTTTTAGGCTACCTTTAGAAAACAGCAGTAAATAGAATGTTTAGATCTAGAATACTTGAAACGTTAGAGCTATGTAGCTAAATTTATCACCCTATGATAAAATTAAAGGCAGTATTTGTTTTTAACATAGACAGGGGATAAGTATAATACAGCATCTATGTATTCTTGGCATTTTTGTACTCATAGAGTAGAATTTTTATATTTTTTGCAGTTGTTTTTCAAAAGTATGGTTTTCATTTAGATAAAAACTGCTAAGTATCTGAATATTTACTAAAGTAGTAGGAAAACAATAATTCTTGTAAAAATTACTCAAAATGAGTTTTTCCTATTTTCTTATGATCATTTTGTAGTATCTTTTACATGATGTATTTAAATGACAATGTTTAAGATCTTTAAATACATGTATTCAGCTAGACATTGAGATTTCTCAGTTTTTGATAATTATTTAATTTTGAGGAGTTTTAAAATAACATTTAGAGTTTTGTTTTAATTTTTTAAAATTCTCACCAGAAGATAATATAGGGATCTAATTTCATTCTTCCGCTTTTATTTTTTAAAATATATTTTATTGATTTTTTCACAGAGAGGAAGGGAGAGGGATAGAGAGTTAGAAAAATCAATGAGAGATAAACATTGATCAGCTGCCTCCTGCACATCCCCTACTGGGATATACCCGCAATTAAGATACATGCCCTTGACCGGAAGCAAACCTGGGACCCTTCAGTCTGCAGGCCAACACTCTATCCACTGAGCCAAACCAGTTAGGGCTGCTCTTATTTTTGTTAACCTTTTCTATTGTCTCAATTTCTCCACCAGAAAACTACTAAAACTAATAAATGAATTCAGTAAAGTAACAGGATATAAAATAATTATCCAGAAATCAGTTGCATTTTTATACACCAATAATGAACTATCAGAAAGGGAAACTAAAAAAACAATACCATTTCCAACTGCATCAACAACAGAAATATGTAGGAATAAATTTAACCAAGGATGTAATAACTCATACTCAGAAAATTATGATACTGAAGAAAGAAAAGGAAGAAAACACAAATAAGTGGAAGCTTATACCATGTTCATAAATAAGAAAAAATGACTCATTAAAATGTTCAGACTACAAAAAGCAATCTATAGATTCAACACAATTCCTATCAAGATTCCTATCAAATACCAATGGTGTATTTCATAGAACTAGAACAAATATTCCAAAAATGTATATCAAACCACAAAAGACCCCAAATAGCAATAGCTATCTTGATAAAGAAGCACGAAGTTGGAGAAATCATGCTTCCTGACATCAAACTATATTACAAGGACACAGTCATCAAAACAGTACAGTAATGGCATAGACACACACATATAGATCAATGGAGCAGAATAGAGAGCCCAGAAATAAATCTATGTATCTATGGTCAATTAATATTTGATACAGGAGGCAAGAACATACAATGGAGTAAAGACAGTCTATTCAATAATAAATGGTTTAAAAATTGGATAGATACATGCAAAAAATAAAGAAAGAAAAAAAGAAAAAAGGAAAGAAAAGAAAAGAAAGAAACCAGACCACCTTCTGACACTAAAGACAAAAATGAACTCAAAATGAATTAAAGGCTTAAATGATAGACTTGAAACCAGAAAAATCCTGGAAGAAAACCTAGGCAGTAAAATCTCTCACAACTCTTTTAGCACTATATATTTTTTCTGATATATCTCCTTGAGCAAGGGAAACAAAAGAAAAATTAAACAAATGAAACTGCAAGAAATTAAAACGTTTCTGCACAGCAAAGGAAACAATCAGCAAAATGAAAAGACAACCGACAAATAGGAGAACATATTTGTCAATGATATGTCTGATAGGAAGTTAATATCCAAAATTTATAAAGAACTTATCTACCCAAAAAACAAACAATCCAATTAAAAAGTAGTCAAAGAACCTGAATAGATACTTCTCCAAAGAGGACATACAGAGGCCAATAGACAAATGAAAAAATGCTCAACTTACTAATCATCAGTGAAAGGCAAATTAAAATTACAATGAGATATCATATCACTCTTTTCAGAATGGCTATCACCAATAACTCAAAAAACAAGTGCTGGTGAGGATATGGAGGAAAGGGAACTCTTATGCATTGTTGTTGGGAATGTAGATTGGTGTAGCTACTGTGGAAAACTATATGGAGTTTCCTGAAAATTTTAAATATTAAATAGCCTTATGACCCAATAATTCTGCTTCGGAGAATAGAGCCAATGAAATCTGAAACACAAACTCAAAAGAACATATGTTCACTGCAGTATTATTACAATAGCCAAGTTATGGAAGCAACCCAAGTGCCCATCAATAGACAAACTGATAAAAAAGCTGTGCTACATTTACACAACGGAATACTACTCAGCCTTAAAAAAGGAATGAAATCTTACCTTTTGCTACAGCATGGGTGGAACTGGAGAGTATTATGCTAAGATAAATAAGCCACTTAGAAGAAACAAATACCAGATAAATTTTACTTAATATGGAATCTAATAAACAAAATAAACTAAACCAAAACAGACTCATAGATACAGAGAACAGTAGAATGGCAGATGTCAGAGGGGAGGTGTGTTTGGTGGCTGGGTGAAATATCTGAAGGAATTAAGCAAAAATAATAACAATAACTTATAGACACATACATGATTACCAGAGGGAAAGTGTGGTGGGGTGATATAGGAAAGGGTAAAAGGGCAACAAATGATGATGGAAGGAGACTTGACTTTAGGTGATTAACACACAATCAATATACAGATGATGTATTATAGAATTCTACACTTGAAACATACATAATTTTATTAAGCGATGTCACCCCAGTAAATTCAATAAAAATTAAAAACACAAAACACAATGAGATACCACTACCCATCTCTCAGAATGACTAAAACTTTAAAAAATTACAACCCCTAAGAAAAAGTTTCAATTTCTTTACTTCTTCTGTTACTGGTCTTTTTAGTCAAGAATTTAACCATTTATAAATTCATTGGCTAATTCATAAATTTCTTTAATTAATTTTTTTACTTTGAAGGAGAACCCAGATGGTAGTAATGATACTTTCAAGAAAATTTGCAACGTTAAACTCTGCAATGTTCCTTTTTGGTAAGGATATTGATACCACACTGGTACCTCAGGCTGACTGCCTGACTCCTAGAATACAGCTATTACAAACAAATAAAGGACCACAAATGAGAAGCATTTGCACAAAACATTGATTTTGTAGGACAACTTCAATTTGAGCATGCTTTCTATTATTTTTGAGCACTATTTTTTTTTCTTCTTACAATGTATAACTTCCCATGTTTTATTATAGTTACTTGCAACTAGTCTCATTTCCTATAGTATAGAGCAAGTTTTTTGATAGAAGAGAAAGTATCATATTTGTTTCTCTCATCTCTTGAAGGTCCTTCCCTGATATGAATGAGAGGACTGTCCACTTTGCTTTATTCTGAGTGGGAAGTTATCTGCTTGTGCATCTTTATCTAATTATATCTGATTTGAAGGAAAGGTTATGGCAGAATTGAGTTTCTTCAGGTGTTGTAAGTGCTTAAAATTCAAGTGTGTTTAAAGTGGAACGTTTTTAGGCAATGTGTTTGAAACAGCTAGTATCTCAAAACTGAGGATGTCTACACTAACCTTTTTCAAATGTGCTTTTCCAATCACTTTAGCAGATACGTTGAGGGAGATAGTACAAATGAATCTGCATTTTCTGCAAATTCCTCTGGGTGATACTCACACACTGAATTCTGAGAATCAAAAGTCTTGCCTCTGACAGTGACCACATAAGAGTAATGCAGGTTCTCAGGGATGAGACAAGTAGATTAGTTTTAAAAACATATGCTCCAGACTTAGTGCTGATAAAAAAAAAAAAAAACCTGGCCATGTACCACCACCACCAGTGTGCCTAGTCCAGTGAGGTCATGCAAGGGTGCTCGGACATATGCCCAGGACTTCTCCTAGAACAATGTATATTGGACTTATGACAATGTCTTATTTTGTATTTCACCTTCAAAGCAGAGGGGTTTTCTTAAACATTTTATATCTTGGCTCAGGGAACATGTTGGACTCTGCTTATAACAAACGTGTGCAAAGAAGTGAGGAGAGATGGGCTTTACTGTTAGGAACTTGAAAACCATCTTCTTCAACACTCATTTAATGTTTTTAAAATAAAGTGAATTGATTAGGAGACATCACTGGATGGTTCAAGGGTTGAATTAATTTCCATCTATGTTTGATCCAAAGTTCAAATGTAAAAGTAAATCAAATTTTCTCTCTCTACATTTCTTGACTCCAAAATTTAAAAAAACACACATGTATACCAGGCCATGAATTTATCTCTCTCTATATAAAAGCTAATATGCAAAGTGTCCCCTTGGGAGTTTGACCGGGAGACCGGGAGTTTGATTGTTCACTATGATGTGTGCTGACCACTAGGGGGTGGTGCGGAATGAAGGAAGGCCCCGGCCAGCAGCCGGCAGCCGAGGAAGGGAGGCCCCGGCTAACAGCCAGAAGGAAGGCCCCGGCTAACAACCAGAAGGCCCCAAATGGCCCTGATCGCCAGCCAGGCCTAGGGACCCTTCTGTGCATGAATTTCATTCACCGGGCCTCTAGTAGAATAATATATTTTTCATTTTATTCTGTGTCCCTCCACACAACACTATAAATTATCCAAGAAAATGAAATGAATCTTAATTGAGTTATATATAGCAAAAGAGGGAGGCGTGGGGAACATAATACTATGATAGTAACAACTATAATTGTGGCAAATAAATGAAATTATAATCCTCTTTATTTTGATACTTTTACTTATAAAACAAGCAGATAATGTATATGTTAAGAGTCTTCCTATTTCAAGTAATAGAAAACCCACCTCATTCAAATTTTTTAAATAAAAGAAATTTTTGAAGTCACTTTACTGAGCAATATATGGGTTGCATAGCAGTATAACCAGGACACAGTTCATTCTCAGCTCTTTTTTCTTAAACTTGCCTCCATTCCTAGAAGGCTTTGATCTTTGTATTCCTAACTTGGCTGCTCACATCTTCTACTAAATCCTCCCATGTTACTATATAACAGGAAAGTAAGAGTCCATTTCCCTAACAGCAAAAAACAAAAAACAAAACAAAACAAAAAAACATGTAAAGTCAGCTTTGACTTTTTCATATATAGTATCCCCCCAAAAATCAACTTGTCCAGAAAAATTGATGGTGTTAATTGGGCTTAGCCCATCATAGTGCACCCCTAGCAACAGAGGTGGAATAATCCATCCTTCACAAACATTATAGATGGGAAATTCCACTTACTCTTAGGAAGAGGGAGAGGAGGAATAAGTGATACTATGCCAATCATCTAATATTCAACATATTAATACTTGCAATTTTAAGAAAATTTTTATTTTAATAAATTTTTTATGTGTTTGGAAGAGAGTCCAAACTTCCATCTTCACCTCAAAATTGGACCATAGAGAATCGGTCACTGTTAATTTCAATTTGCCTTCATTGATAGAGACCCAGCTTTTTATTATTTAAGTAGAGGCTTGGTGTACGAAATTCATGCATGGCGGGGGGGTCCCTCAGCCTGGCCTGCACCCTCTTGCAATCCGGGGCCCTTGGGGATGTCCAACTGACAGTTTAGGCCCGATCCTGATTCCGATTCCTGTGGGATCAGGCCTAAACTGGCAGTCGGACATCCCTCGCACAATCCAGGACCGCTGGTTCCTAATTGCTTGCATGCCTGCCTGCCTAATCGCCCCTAACCACTCTGCATGCCTGCCTGATGCCCCTTAACTGCTTGCCTGCCTGCCTGATCACCCTAACCACTCGCATGCCTGCCTGATCACCCCTAACCTCTGTGCATGCCTGCCTGATGCTCCTAACTGCTCGCCTGCCTGCCTGATCACCCCTAACCACTCTGCCTGCCTGCCTGATGCCCCTTAACTGCTTGCCTGCCTGCCTGATCACCCTAACCACTCGCATGCCTGCCTGATCACCCCTAACCTCTGTGCATGCCTGCCTGATGCTCCTAACTGCTCGCCTGCCTGCCTGATCACCCCTAACCACTCTGCCTACCTATCTGATGCCCCTAACTGCTTGCCTGCCTGCCTGATCACCCCTAACCACCACTGCCTCGGACCCTGCCGCCACGACTTTGTCAGGAAGGACGTCCGGAATGATGTCCAGAAGGTCGTTCGGCTGTCCAGTCTAATTAGCATATTGTGCTTTTATTATTATAGATGAGCTAGGTGAGCAGTACTGAAATGAGTTTTAGGGATAAAATGGGCAGATTTAGGGAGTTTTAAGAATAAAGAAGGTCCATGGGGGAAGAAGGAATTGGTGAGGGCTTGGAGCTGCCAAAAAGCATACATTCACAGAGAGAAAAAAAAAGGTGCCACAGGATAAGGGGAGAGGAAGACATCCATTCACAGAAGATAGGGAAAAGCCACAGGTATGGTGAGAAAAAGAAACAAACTTTCACAGAGGATAGAGAAATGCTGACAAATAGGAGAAAGAGGAGAACAGATTTTTCATAGGAAATAGAGAATTCTACCACTGAAGGGAGAGAGGAAGAGGGGTCACCATGTGGTATTTAGGCTTTGAAGCTGATGTTCTACCAATTGGAAGGCAATATGAAGAGACAAAGAACTGCAGCCTTTATAAACCTTAGCAAAAAAGAGCTTGGGGGTTACCTCCTTGGACCCCCTCCCCACGTGGGAGTCTGTACTTGCTTCCAATAAATTTCCAACCTTTTCATCTACCACCTTTTGTCTATGGCTTCATTCTTCAAATCCATCTGGACAAGAACGTGAGAAAGAAATTAACCTTGCATCCTGCTCAGGAAAACAACCTGACTCAGTACCACTCGTCCATAGTTCATAGATTATATTTTATTTAAAGGTAGTTTCAACTGTACAATATCAACTACCGTGACTTTAAAAAATATTTTTCCCCATAAGATATATAGTCTGAAGTGAAGGTAGGCAGTTCAGTAAGAGGTTGGTCAGGTTTTCAGTGGAATCAGAGCCAGGACATCTGTGATTCCCTAGGCCAGTGATGGCGAACCTATGACACGCGTGTCAGAGGTGACACGTGAACTCATTTTTTTGGTTGATTTTTTTTGTTAAATGGCATTTAAATATATAAAATAAATATCAAAAATATAAATCTTTGTTTTACTATGGTTGCAAATATCAAAAAAATGTCTATATGTGCCACGGCACCAGAGTTAAGTTAGGGTTTTTCAAAATGCTGACACGCCGAGCTCAAAAGTTTCGCCATCACTGCCCTATGCCCTTCTCTGGCAGCTACCAGGAAGTGCAATAGCTCTATATCTCCAGCCACCTTGCCAGCATTCAGGTCAGAAAGAGGAGAAGTATCAGAGTTTATTACATCTCATTGGCCTTTCGAGCTTCAAGAGAGCCAGAGAAAATGAAGATTTTAGCTTGTCCATTAGGGTAAAGCTAGGCAAGGAAGAAAGAACAGGGAATGGGTGCTAGTGAGCCAGCCAACCTATAATGTCTGCCCCAGATAATATTCTCTAAATTTTAAAAAAATTTACATTCTGAAGTTCCCCCTTATCCACAGTTTTGCTTTCTTCAGTTTCAACTGCAGCCCAAAAATATTAAATAAAAATTCCAGAAATAAACAATTCATAAATTTTAAATTGTGTGAAATTCTTAGCAGTGTGATGAAATCTCCATCCTGCTCTGCTCTGCCTGGGAGGTGAGTCATCCCTCCATCCGGTGAATTCAGGCTTTATACATTACCTGTCCATTAGTCATCTGAGTTGTCAGATAAACTATCACAGTATCACAATATTTGTGTTCTAGCAACCCTTATTTAATAACTCTAAATTAGAGTACATTGCTACAATTGTTGTATTTTATTATTAGAGTTGTTAATCTCTTAATGTGCCTAATTTATAAATTAAGCTTTATTATAGGCATGTATGTATAGGAGAAAGCATGGTATATATAGGGTTCAGGGTTTGATACTATGCACAGTTCCAGGCATCCACTGGGAGTCTTGGGACTTAACCCCACTGTAACTATTTAGTAACATAGAGGAGACCAGTTCGACGGCATTAAAAGTTCAAGCTGTGGTAAGCCTCGGCCTAATAAGAAGAATCAAGTGAGGAAACAGATTCACCCCATGGGCTTTTAAGTTTCTTGCTCTCTGCTGGACTTAGATTTATTTCACAAGAAAATAACGATCAGTGAGGGTGCTCAATACTTACCATTACTGGTGAGTATATACTGGTACAGTTTTTGAAAACAAACTGTATATTGCTCAATTATAAGTATAAATGGCCCCAGGGTGTGGGAAAACTTGGTTAGTGTCAGACCATGGCAGTCATCTTAAAGCCTGCCAAGTGCTTTTTAAAAAGCACCATGAACAACTATGTGAACAACAAAGGCAGAGCAGTTTCAAGGGAATACTGTTTCATTTAAACATCCCTCTCACAAACAGGAGAGCCTGAGCAAGGAGCTCTTTCTCACTCCCTTTCAGAGTTGCTCTCCTGGATAAGGCAATGCCTGATAAAAGGGTGGTGAATGATGATCACCTTTTACCTGAGTTTAATGTCAGAAAAGCTTTTTATGCATTTGCTATGAAGCTGTATATAAAGATACAATTTACTATATTACTCAATGTCCCCTATACAAGGATAAAAGCTCCTTCAAATTTCAAAGTTGGGGGGAAAACCTTCCTAAGTAATTTATATGTTTTAAATTAGATAACCAAGTATATAACCTGTCCTATGGGCAGTGTTTATAGTTGCAAGGGTAAGAAACAGAACAAGGGGAAAAAGAGGGATAGGATAGAGGGAAGGAAAAAGAGGGAGAGAGAAAGAGAGAGACAAAGAGATAGAGAGAGACTGATTCTGTGTCTGACCAGGTTGGCTACATCTTCATCAGAACTTTATGATGCATGCTGTAAAAGGAAATCTGTTTAATACATAACTGACAACCTAGGCCAACAATCAGTGGTAGGTTCGTTTTAGGCATACACTAGGATACCACAAAGACTTCCTAGTAAACTCTTTCACTTATGTCTACTCATTTATTTAAAAATAACATTTTCATCTAAGTCTGAATAATTAAATTATGAAAACTACAGCATCATAAACCAAATACATCAGACAAACTCAGAGTTCTTCTCCTGTGTCTGTCTGTCCATCTGTCTGTCTGTCTCTCCATATAATTTTTTTTAAAAAAAGAATACTGGCTTGGTTTCTAAGTTGGATATATCATAATAAGAGGGTGGCTGTAAAAAATATCAAATAAGCAAAACTATAAGTAAAATGTGTCAATAGTTTTTTGGGTGTGGGTATGTTCTAGAAATATTGAAATGCAGAATTAGCAGGTAGGAGCTTGGTTTATACACAGCAGACCCACCGGGGTTATTTCTTAGCAGTGCAACCTTAAACAGATTACTTAACCTCTGAGCTCAATTTCCTCCTGTGTTAGCTGAGAATAACTATTTCTAGCTTGCAGTGTTGTTGTGAGGGATAAATGGGATCATATCTATAAAATACCAATCCCAGTACAAGCACTTAAGAACTAACTAGTACATATTATATGAGGGTTTCATCATTAATTTTATACAAGCAAGAAAAAAGTATAACAGAAATGTATAAATCCTGAAATGAAACTAAATATAAGCATGTAACAGGATAATAATTTCCACTATTATTTTTAAGTTTAACAGGTAAAACAGGAATGCATTGGTATAAAATTTAGTAAATTGCATAAATATTCAAAATATCACCATAAAGGGGAAAGAAGATCTAAGAAATATTATGTGCATATGACTCCATACATGAAATGCAGACTAGGGGAAAGTTTGTGTAAAGGAAAGTACCGATTCTTTAATAAAAAAAAGGAAGACAGGAGAAATAAACTATATTATGTTTACAAACGGTTACTTTGGAGTGTATAGATGTCAGCTGTGGCAAAAAAGTGTCATGGATCCTGTTTTGACAAGAGGAACCTGGAACATATAGTTACCTTGGGGTAAAGTACATTATACATGTAACAGGTAATATCAATGAAATGTCACCATTATCCACTCATTCAATCATTTATACTTCAGAGTGTGGATTTCTTTACAAAGAGAGAACAGCATGTACTATTTAAGAAGAGGCAAAAAAAAACATGGTGTCTTTGAGAAATTGAAAGGGAAACAAGATTGAAAAATAGAGAATGAGGTTATAATTTGGTTGCCAAGCAAGTGACCCACTTCTATCTGCATTGCAATTTTGAAGGGGGAGGGATAGCAGGGGAAGATATTCATTGTAGATCAAATACACTAGACACACACATTCAGGAGTTGAATCATCTCCCAAAATTTTTAGTTATTAATGCTCTTTATATTTACTGGTTTGTTCCTTTATTTAGTGTATAAACTTATCTTTGAGTGAGATTTACTTCCTCTATTAAGTTCAAATGCACACTATAAGAATTAGGCTCTTGAAGGATTCCCAGTTCCTTGCACAATACCAACGATTGGCTAGGAGGTCAAGCAAAGAGGACAGCCATTCACCGCTGTGGGAATGTTAGCCTGCACATCCACTTTGAAAGACAATTTAGCACTGTGATATTTTATAAAAATAACAAAATGATGGTTATTAGTTACCATCAAGGTCTTCAGTAATGGTTACCCTTTGAAGCTTGAAAAGCAAGGATTTATTCTTAAATTGATTGATTGCTACTCAGGTGTTTGTTTTATCATTACTCTTAATAGCATGTGTATAATTCATAATAAAACAGAAAAAAATACTTTTTTTAAGAATGAAGCAATCATTCCATGCTAAAATTGTTTACATGAATCTTGGATAAATGTCCCTAACAAAGGTACCTCAAATCAGTGCTTTTTATGGTTTCTGGTAAATTTTAAATTGAAAAATAAACAGTCAAAACTTTGGTATAAAGGTAAGTGCATTTCTATATAAAGAGGGGAACATTTTCTTATTTAAATGAGGTAAATATATAATTGGCACTTTGCAAGACCCCAAAATTATACACATTCTTATATGTATATAAAAAAATCTATGGATACAAACTTGTTTTCCTCTCTGTCTTCAGAAATACGTATTTCCAGTCATGCGAGTTTAAAATTTAAGAGAACATTAAGTGACAAATTAAAAGAAAACAAATTTCCCTTGCCTCTGGCGTTTATAGAAAGCACTACTGCTAGATGCAATAATCAACTGTACCTGATATTAGAATCCTCTGGGAGGGGAGAGAGAATCACATTGCAGTAACCGGGACCCCACCTGCAGAGACTGGTTGGGTGGAGCTGAAGCATCGTATATCAGTGGTTCTCAACCTTGGCTGCACATTAGAATCACCTGGGAATCTTTTTAAAATCCTGATTTCTGGGCCTCATCCTCCGGAAATTCTGTTTCTTTGTTACTCATGTTGTGGCCCCACCCCATAAAGAAACAGAATTTCCGGAGGATGAGGCCCAGAAATCAGGATTTTAAAAAGATTCCCAGGTGATTCTAATGTGCAGCCAAGGTTGAGAACCACTGATCTATATTTTTCTAAAAGACCTCTCAGATGATTCTAATGCAATATCGCTGTAGTTCTTCAACTGTAATCACCAGACCAGCAGCAGCAGCAGCAGCATCACCTGTGAACTTAAACATTCTTCACTCCTCTCCAAACCTGCTGAATCAGAAACTCTGGTGTTGGAGTTCAGCTGCCTGTGTTTTGACAAGCTCTCCAGGCCATTGTGATGCTCTCTGAAGTTTGCAAACCGCTACGTTATACTATAAGGTATTTCTTTCAGCTTTTCTTTCTTAATTCACCCTAAGAAGGGGAGGCATGTCTTACCAGATTGAAAAAATTGAGAGAAGGAACTGAGCCTTCCAAACACAGCTAATTCGGATTTATCTTTCTGGTGGCTGGTGTGTTCGCAGGAGGTTGCATTATGGTCTTCTCTTTGGCCATTCAATATATTCAATATGGGAAACTCTGTTGCTTCAAGTGCAGTTTCTAGCGGTTGCAGTGTCTGGAGGCATAAATCTCGCTTTGGGTGAAATATTAGCAAGCAGCCTTGGCGATAGATCTAAAATTTTCAAATTAGTGTTATCAAATGTATCAGTATTTTCATCACTATATGCCTGTCTCTGTATCTTAATTATAAATAGATTTCAATATAAAGGGAATAAGAAAAGTGGAGATGCCTTTATTGCTTCCTATGAGTCATGTCAAATAGAAAACCCTTTACCAAATAATAGGAGAAGGCACATTTGAGGTAAGGGACAGGGTTGAAACCATTGGCAAAAGTTACATGTTAGAAGTTGGAAAAGGTTTCTGATGTGGTAGAAAAGCTGGATTGTGGGAGAGCAGGTCAAAAGAAGGTGCTGGAAAATGTCTAGGAGATGCTAATTGCCTATGAGCATCTTCAGGAATATCTTTTAGGAAGCAAAATGCAGATTCTGAATGTGATAGACTTGTTTATGTCATTTATTTTAGTCTGTTTCTGGGTAGTGAGTACAGAGGACTTTTTAGTATCTTGTTGCAAATCCAGGTCTGACATTTCCCATGTCTGTGGTAGGCAAACTGTGGCTCGCGAGCCACATGGGGCTCTTTGGCCCCTTGAGTGTGGCTCTTCCTAAGCCTTAGGAGTACCCTAATTAAGTTAATAACAATGTACCTACCTATATAGTTTAAGTTTAAAAAATTTGGCTCTCAAAAGAAATTTCAATCGTTGTACCTTTGATATTTGGCTCTGTTGACTAATGAGTTTGCCGACCACTGTCCTATGTGATCGTTTCCTAACCAGGCAGGCAGAACTTGCACTATTTTTCCCCCTTGCATTAATATAATGTCACTACTACATAATATTCTAATGCATAGATGGCTGGTTAGGAACATGTGGGGTTTATAACCTTTTGCTATTACAAGCAATACATGACTACCTCCTTGCCCACCCAACCTTAACATGCTAGAATAGAAGGATCATGTCTATTTTTCCATGATATCCCTGGGGCTGGGAATCATCACTGGTACATGGTTGAAACTAGATGAATATTAGCTTACTAGATGTCTACATGGATATACATACCAGTTGGCACCTCAGTCCTTGGAGAGACTTAAGCTAGGTTTAACTAGTCAGGGTCCTATTGAATCTGAATGTCTAGACAACAGACCAAGAAATCTCTATAGTATTTCACAGCTTCTCAAAGTAATTTTTTCAGACCTAAGTATGAGAACATATTCTTTACAGCAGTGTTTCTCAAATTGTCATCCCAGAACCAGCAGCAAGAACAGCACCCAGGAACTTGCTAATTATCTTGCTCCAACCCAGATCTACAGAAACAGAAACTCTGGAGCTAGGACAAGCAATCTCTGGTTTAACAAACATGCTGTGAATTTCTGAGAACCACTGCTTTAATGGATAGCTGATCTTTGATTGAAGACAGCTGTCTCTAACTAGCTACCAGTAGTAATAAAAACTAGCAATATTTTTCCCACTAGGTTAAACACTAAAACATGAAATAAATTGTTGATCATAACCTACTAAATTGTTCCAGTTGAAAAGGATAGAGAAATTAAATGGATTTCATGTGAAGTCTACAAAAAACAATCACATTACTTTAAATCACACCTTAACCAGTGCTAGAAATTAATACTGTTCACTCAAATACTGTTTCTTCCTTATAATTTTTATTCTTTTTTAAAATTTGTGTGCTTAGAGTATTGAGGAGTATGTAGCACAAATTGTATAAAGTACATGGAAATAATTTTTTCTTAAGTGGTTTTGTTTCCAGCACAGATAATGGAACTATATTTTATAATTAGGGTGTTACATTATCTCCTAGTTCCTTTTCATCAGTATTTATAAAGATGGTGGACAACATTAAGGGGTTGTTTCTTTTTTCCATTTATAAAGATGGTGGAAAATATTAAGGGGTTGTGTGGTTTATTTTTGTGTTTTTTTCTAGTCATAGACTACGTTAGCATGTTAAAATGCAATTTCACTCTCTGGGAGATGACTAGTTCATTTCCCTTTATAAAATAAATCAAATAATGAGAGTGTAATAATAGAGAGCGTCAGCTCAGGACTTTAATTCTAGACTGAAAAGGGTTCCTAAGGATAGGGAAGCACCAATTCCAGAAGCCTAACTGACTCAGTTTGGTCTGTAATAATAATTACACAACCTTTCTTAGTTGAGGCCTGTGAAATCTGCCAGAGAGTTTTTAACTCCTTTTCCTTTACAGATTTAATAAAAGGTCAAACTCTTTCAAAATGAGAATTTATCCCTTTCCTTTAATGCTACCTGCCCTATGTAAATCCGCTGGTATGTTATAAATTATTACTTGATTGCAATTCAGGCAAGGGGTCTACCTGATAGAATATGTAAGAAATATAATGAAAAAAAACATTTCAATTAACAAAAATTTCCTTAATCTCTCCTGAAAATATATACGTATACTCAACAGTTTCTATCACTTTGAAGGTATTAAATGTTTTTCTTAAAAGAAAAACTTGTTGCTTTTAAATGGTCAGTTAGAATTTATCTTTATAATAAATGAAAACATATTTTTCTAGTATCCAGAATAATTTTACCCGTTTACTGAAAGTCAGTGTTTTACTTGAGGCATTGCCAACTTAAAACCCTTAAAGATTTTACTCAATTACCTCGAGTGAAGAAAAGCACATTCAACATTTGCAAATAATCATTTATAGTATGTTTTTATTTTAAAGTATCATAGGTCCTTTTAATTAAGTAGGAACTCATGATAGACATGAAGGAAAAGTTTTTCATAAGAATGTTAGGAAATTTCTTCATCTAAATTCCTTCTCTGGAATATTTTATTACAGAATATAGTTCTACGTGTATTTTACATAAATTTTAATTTAACAAATACTATTTAGCCAATCACATGTTTAAAGTATATGGAGGTTACAAATTAAATGGATTCTGCTCTCAAAGTGCTTTACTCTAGTGACTATTACTTAGGATATTCAAATTTTAGTCACTAATATGTTTAAGAGCTTTGTCCAAATAAAGACTTACACATTTACATTTAAAAAAAAAAACTTTTGGAGACTTCCAGTAATATGAAAAACTAACCTGTGGACTTCTCTCCCCTTCTCCCACCTCACATCAGCATGCATATACACTTTATATATATACAATAAGCAAGTAAGTCATGAAACATTAAAAGCAGAAAATTAAGTATAATTGAGACAGAGGCATTCATGTGTATTTTAGTCTCAGATGTATTTCCTAGTAGCTGAGGCTGGGGTTCTGACAAGCACTCTAGGATGGAAGACACAGTCACTGGGTGTGTGATGAAAGAGTTTGGAATCATCTACTCTACATAAAGCTCAAAACAAAGTGGATGTTTGATAAATCTATGGGGAAGGGAGAAGTTAAAGCCATTTTTTAGGATCTGAAATCTCTTTCCTGGGCCACTGTAGATTGTGGATTACGAAGTCTAAATATCTGAAAAGTGAGAAAACAATAAAATCAAGAAATAAACATAAATAATTGAATGGCTTCATAGAAACCTACAGTTCCACAAAGAAATGTCAGACATCCTTCTGCATCAAGACTACTTTTAAAACCAAGACATATGGAACTTCCAAAGACAAAAGTATTTCCACTAAAGATGACATTGCAATAAAAATAAATTTTAAAACAAAAAATCTTCTCTGAGAGTCCATATAAGCAACAAACCTGAAGATCCTCAGATAAGAGAACAATCAGCTGAAAAAATCTGTAATAAGTTTATTGAAAATTATTAAATATATAAGCGATAAGTTGGGGATTCAGAATGGGAACATAAATAATTATTTGGAAAAATCAAATAGAACTAAAAATCAATGTAATCATTCAAATTAAGAACACATGTAACATTAAATAGCAGATTAGGCTGTTAGAATGTTAAAATCTAGAAGGTGGTTTAAGTAAAACTCAAAATGCAAACAAAATTAAAGTGATAAAAATGTGAAGGGGAGGTTAAAAGATATGTAACAGAAAATGAGAAAGGTTGCTGTATATATAATTAGAGTGTCATAAGAATAGAGAATAGTGTGGCAAACAATATACAATGAGATACAGCTGAAAGAGTTATAGGGTTGAAGAAAGACATGAGTCTTTAGATAAGAATACAATGAATCTTCAGCTAGTGGTGAAATGTCAGAGCATAAAAGACAAAAAGCAAATAAAAAGTCAGCCTAACCGGTTTGGATCAGTGGATAGAGTGCCGGCCTGCGGACTGAAGGGTCCCAGGTTCGATTCTGGTCAAGGGCATGTACATTGGTTGTGGGCACATCCCCAGTAGAGAGTGTGCAGGAGGCAGCTGATCGATGTTTCTCTCTCATCGATGTTTCTAACTCTCTATCCCTCTCCCTTCCTCTCTGTAAAAAATTAATAAAAAATATTTTTTTAAAAATCAGAAAAAAGTTTCTTCAACTGGAAAAGCACTGCGATTATACCTAAATGCACTGTGCCATTGTGACACTCTTTTGAGTTAATAAAGCTGTTGTAATAATCATAACTGCATCTCTTTGTCCATATGAACTGTAAACCTACTTTTTCCGACTCCTGTATATAATGTTTTTATTTAAAGCTATGGTACTTTCTAATAACTTGGCTACATGCTTGAGAAAAATCAAAATGAAAAGAAACACACAAAAAGCACCCCACTATGGAGCAATAAATAACTAATAAATTTATGAAGATAAATGTAGTAGAAAAAGATAAATATTCACTCATAGGAATATATAAGATTTTAAGGAACAATTTACATAGAAACAAAGAGGCTGTATGTTGGGGCAGGTAGACTATATGAATAGAATAGAGAACCCTAAAAGAAAAGAAAATAAGTAAATAAACCTGGGACATAATAGCAGTGGTTGAAAAATATTGACTATTCAATTGTTTCTTTAATCTTCATTTTTTTTTCAAATACAAACTTAAAAATTAAAGTTATACACTTGCTACCAACATGGAAAGAAGTTATGTAAAAATAAAATATTATTTTAAAATTAAAATATAGAATGAAATACTAAGTAAGCACAAGTTGCTCAAATAAGTTACAAAAAGCACAAGTCATAAAAATAGATGCAAGTTGATAAATTTAAAAAATTAATAAATAACATACTGATAAATTCACAATTAGCAAATCAATTAATAAATCCATATATACATTCCTTAAAATGAAAGGAAACCATAAATATAATTAAATGCCAAATATTGGTGATGATATTTGTAAAACATATTATTAACAAAGAAATAATTTGCAGTTTTAATACTATAGACAAAAACTAACCATAAATACATTTTTTTAAAGTAAAATGGGCAAAATATATATACAGGCAATGTAAAGATGAACTAAATTTAAAAGTAATTAAATATACAAAAATTCGTTCAACTTCATTTGTAATCAAGGTAATGTGTGTTTAACCAAAAAAATATAATTAGACATCTATTAAACTGACAATATTGTCATGTAAATGATATCTTTCATTTAAATTTTAATATATACAAAACAAGTATATATATGTAGTAAAGTATAAAACTGATATCAAAAACAGTAAGGGCTCTGTGTTCCAGTTTCATGGAAGCTAGTGGAAAGTATATTTCCTAGGGTCAGAGAAAAAATATTTTATTACTCATGGCACAGTAGGTAGCTTGAAATATATATCTGCCCTGGTTCCTCTGGCCCAACACTTCCAGAGGTGAATGCTATATACACAGTGGGCCTCCATCAGAGCAAAGAACCCAGATCTTAGAGAACTAGTTTGACGTAAGAAACATCCAAACCTGTAAGAATTTTCATGAGTTTATATGAGCCAAACTGGTAATGATTGCCTGGAAGCAAAATCTCAACAGATTAAGAAAATGATCCAGAGAATGGCAGTTTTGCACCTTATTTTACACATTAGAATAAAAGGAGAAGACCTGCAGTGGTCGGAAAACTGCAGCTCAACAGAGGCTCGCGAGCCACATACGGCTCTTTGGCCCCTTGAGTGTGGCTCTTCCACAAAATACCATGTGCGGGCATGCACGTACAGTGGGATTGAAACTCTGTGGCCCATGCGCAGAAGTCGGTATTTTGTGGAAGAGCCACCAATCCCACTGTACGTGCATGCCCGCACATGGTATTTTGTGGAAGAGCCACACTCAAGGGGCCAAAGAGCCGCATGTGGCTCGTGAGCCACAGTTTGCCGACCACAGACTAGGGGGTTACATGAAATTTATTGGGGGTAGATTTGGGAAGCGGGAGAAAGCAAAGCAAAGAAGTCTCTGGGATTGGATAAAAAGGAAAATAGATAGACACATACATCTTTTACATCAGTGGATATAGGGTAACTGTTAACATTTACAGCACATAGAGATGGTAAGTGGGGAACAAGGTAACAATGAGGGGTTCTGTGGTCTCTGTTCTGATGGCAGATTGTGCCTTAAAAGGCCTGGAAAAGGGGATTACTTTGACATCCCAAAAGGCATGTTACCCTAAATGCAAAAGACAATAGCCAGTCTCACTTAAGGTAAAGTCTTACCTTTGTCAAGGAAGATACTGGCCTGGGACATGACTACGCTCCATGACTCACTTTTAGTTAGTAAGTTTTCATTTCAGACCACCCTGTGTGGTTACTTTAGGTCTCTGAGTTTGTAACCATGCAGGCCTCCCCTAAGCTTGTCAGGGTTAGTGTGTGACCCCTTTTTCATCCACACTAGTAAACCTGCCCAACATTTTCCCTAGAAGGAGACAATATCTTTATTACCGGACAGCAAATAAATCTGTCCTATGCCATGGAGGGGGACTTTATCTCCATCTTCCAAGGCTGTTCATTATAGAAACATCCTTTTAAAGAAAGATGGACCAAAAGCTTATACAAGATACGCAGAGATGCTGTGGAAAATTGTCTCTCAACAACAAGAATGAGAATGATCCAATAAACTTCAAAAGAGTGATGATATCTAATAGAGTAAAAAAATCAAACATATGAGATTCTTAAAAGGGTTTCAAAAAGAACATGAATATTTTATTTATTTAAAAAACAATAGTATGAGTCCTGCTTCCAAAAGGAGTGAGTAGCTATTGCTAAAACCAACCAGAAAAGGTAGATTAAGAAACAAAAACTGTTAAAGATAAAAGAAATCATTGAGCTGCTGAAGCAATGTGGGCGAGAAGACCTAAGAATCCAGAGACGGGAGAACCACGGAGCAGACTTTCTGTAGCTAATTTTTCTCAGGGGGTATCTACTGATTTAGGTATTGGCAGGAAGCTAAGAATCTGGGCTTTGCCCATTAAAAGTGCCACTGCTGATGTAAAGAAAACAACAGCCAAGAATTTGGTGGTTTTGCAGGATTTAAGAATTGAATTTGAGACCTTTCCAACTTCAGACAGAAAGATAATCTCCTGAAGACATTTTCCAAATCCCTTTTGAGAGTTTCTGACACAGATCAAGATCAGAACATATTCTAGGTGGCCTGAGTTGAGATACTTGTAGTATATCAAATTAGCCTAGCAGATTCCACAGCCAATAAATACACAGACCCGAAAGCACTAAAGGAATCCTGATTAAGATATGCCACTGAGATTTCTGTGGTGTGTGCTAGGTAACATTAGTATGACAGTAGATGACTAATAGTGAAATTTGTACCTACGTGAAAGTTGTTAACCCTGAATTTGTAGCACTGGCTTTAGGGCAGAGTGTTACACAGTGAGTAAACTGTTATAAAATGCTGGAATCAGAGGGATCCATCTTTATGTTATCATAAAATCCCGGTTAAACTTATAAACTACAATAATCTGAAAAAAAGTGTACTTCATGATCTGGTGGAACTGGGTGAGGGACTTATGAGATACAATGTTGGAAGGGTGAGTTGTCTGCTTCTACTGTAGACCACACATATCTATAGACAGAAAACATAAAAGAATATACAAAAAAAACTATTAAAATTTATCAGGTAAACACTACACAAGGTTAAATGAAGTACTTTGTAAACTTGTACAAAAGCAAAAACCTAATGAAGATAAAATTTTAAAATATTTCTATATAAATAGCATAAATTAAATGCATAGGAAGGAACCTATAAATAGTATGCAGAGATGTATGATGAAAACTAAATTATTGAGAATAATTAAAGACAGAAATATTTCATGAAATACTTTAGTAATCAGCCCCAAAACTGATTTATGGAGTAAGCACAGCTCTAATAAAATGAGGGAGGGGGTGGTATAGGGGATAAATGGTGATGGAAAAATATATATATATGATTTAATTCAAAATAAACACACACAAAAATTAAAGCCAGTTGTGACTTTTTGAGAGGATGAGAGGGCATGATGAATTCTAAAAAAATTTTTTTTTGACTATACTGTCTTTTTTTTTTTTTTGCATTATTATGTATTATTTTTCTTTTTTTAAAATTAAATCTTTATTGTTCAGAAAATACATATTTAGTATACAGACCAGAAATAGTAATGCATTGTGTTATATGTATCTGTAACAAATATAACAACAATAATATTTAGAGCAAAAAGAAAAATAGAAGATATAATTTCTACTATATCACTTTTTAAATTTGAATCCATTATTAAAATCCTCTCACAATGAAAATGCCAGGTTTAAATGATTTTGGAGGTGAGTTATTTCTAACATATAAGGAAGAAATATCATCACTGTTACATAGAATCATCTGGACAACAGAAAAAGAGGAAATATTTTCCATGTCTTTAAATGAGCCTTCATACCCTTGATAAAAACCACAAGGACATCAAAAATGGCAAAAATTATGAATATGTATAAAAATTCTAAAAACAAGGTAGCAAATCAAATCAGAAAACTATCAAAAGAATACTACATCATGACTAGGTGACATTTATTCTAGGAATCTAAGGGTGATAGGAAATCAATCAAAGTAATTAAACATATTAACCACAAAATAGGAAGTAAATCATATGATCATCCCAATTGATAATAAAAGCATTAAATAAATTTGAGCATGAAAACAACTAAAAACCTTTGTATATTAGAAACAAAAAGGAACTCCTTGATTTAATACATAGTATCTATCAAAAACCTACAGAAATACCCTACATAATGGCAAATTACTGAAACTCTTCTTCTGAGGAGAACAAAACAAAAATGCTTGTTTTTAACAGCTCTACTTGATAGTGTACTGCAAATTTAGGCCAATCCATTAAAGTACTGAAAATAAGTAATCCTATCTAATAAAGATGGAATATGCTAATTAACCCTCAGGTCATCGCAAAGATGGCAGCACCCACAGCCAGTAAGGAGGGAATATGCTAATTGACTGCCCTGACCTCAAAGATGGCGGCACCCACAACCACAAGATGTTGGCGCCCAGTCCCCTCAGCCCCGCCGCACGCCTGCCTCTGGAGTCCCCCAGTCCCCTCAGCCCACCAGCTGCCACGGCTGGCCCAAGAAGCAGGCAAGCCACCCAGGGCCACCCGAGGCGCAGATAACCAGAGCCGGCCAAGGCTTGCACTGCCGGCAGTGGCAGCAACAGAGGTGTGATGGGGCATCTCCTTCCCCTGATCGCCAGGTCACCTCCCGCCCCTGTGGGCTCCTGGACTGTGAGAGGGGGCAGGCCGGGCTGAGGGACCCCCCTTCAGTGCATGAATTTTCATGCACCGGGCCTCCAGTTAGTGTAATAATGGAAAAGGAAAAAAATAAATTATATCACTTACTAATGAAATTATTGTATACAAATAATGGATGGTGAATAAAAGTGAATGGTTAAACAAAATGTGATTCATAAAGATTATGAACACTACTCAGCAAAAATAATATTGATACACAACAATTATGTAGATTAATCTCTGGGGAATTATGTTAATGAACAAAAGCCAATCCCCAAAGTTTATATACTTTATTATTCCTTAATATAACATTTTGAAAAGACAACATTTTGGAGAGAACATGTAAGAGATTGCAAGGGTTTGGAGCTCAGGGAAGTTGGTGTTGGTGTAAAGTGGGTGTGTAAAATGGGGCAACATTAGGGATGCTATAGTCATGCAACTGCTATTATCTTGACTGTAGTGTTGGACACACAGACCTACACATGTGATAAGGATATAGAAAGCTGAATAAACACAGAAACTGACATTTAAAAAAATGACTATATGTGAAACTGGTGAATTCTAAATAAGATTTATGGATTGTGCAATATGAATATTATAATTGTAATGTTATAGTGTAGTTTTACAGCATTTCCATTGATGAGAAACTTGGTAAAGCATACATAATATCCCTCTGTGTTATTTCTTTCAACTGAATGTGCACTTACAATTATCTAAAAAATGTCAATTAAAAATGTTATATGAACAATTGTGTGTATAGAACCCTCTACAGCAGCGGTTCTCAACCTGTGGGTCACAACCCCTTTGGGAGCCGAACGACCCTTTCACAGGGGTCACCTAAAACCATCGGAAAACACATATATAATTACATATTGTTTTTGTGATTAATCACTATGCTTTAATTATGTTCAATTTGTAATGAAATTGGGGGTCACCACAACATGAGGAACTGTATTAAAGGGTCACAGCATTAGGAAGGTTGAGGACCACTGTTCTACAGGATTGAAAGTTGAGAACTCATTCCATAGGTTCTGTGCAAATTTTATACTCTAGGAATGCTTCCATACTCTAACTCAGCTATTTCACTCAAAGACCTACAGATTATTGACATCACATTATTCTACCAGTTTTTTGTTCAAATATTACCACTATATATTCTACCCTTCTGATACTCATACATATTCTATCAAATTCTTCATTTTATTTCAACCATTATATACCTCATTTTTAACTACCAAATAAATACATGAATACTAATTTCAATTACTGTTTTTCAAACACACCAAACTCCCTTATTAATGCATTAATATTAATGCATTAATTCTCCACATTTAACATATACTAAATTTATATTAAATAGTGGAACACTCTGTTTACAACTTCAAAAGCCTTTTATCTATTGTACTTTTATCACCCTGGATTAATGAAGCTAAATGAAATTTTTGAGACAGCTTACAGACTGGATAAAAAATATTCACATCCCTACTTCTATAATAAAGTCATGATTGTTAAATTTAACTGCATTCTACAATGAATTCTGAAAATCCACTCAATTTCTCTAATTAGCTTTCTCTTTTTTTTTTCTAAAGTGTGTCAGACCTTTTCCCCCCTAGATTCTCTAACATTGTACTTCCAATATACTTAAATTAATTAATCTCACTCCTTGAGAACATAAAAGATATAAGGGAACTAACTTACCTTCTTTCTACAGTACCTACACTTGGAACTGCACTTGGAATTCTCCTTTTCTCCTACCCATCTAATGCAATTTGACAGTCCCTTTCTTCTATCAAAGGCAAATTTTCACACTTAGGTTCTGCCTCCTTTTATTATTTATTTTTTCATTTATTTTTTTAACCAATCCATTTTTAATTTTTAAATTCTTTACGCTACAGAACTAAACTGAAATTTCTTAACATTCCACTCTTACATTTCTTTTTGACAAACAGAAATAAAATTCATGAGCCAAAAACCCAAAACAAAATGAAAAACAGAGAAAAGTTCATAAAACTAAATATGGATCCCAGCATTAATAGCTGAACAGAGAATGTGATTTTTAACATTCATAGCAGATAATAAAGTTGTGTAGAAAATGAACACTTACAAATAAATGTTAAAATTAGATTACATATGTCTCCTTTTTCCCCCATTGACCTCTCCCCGGCCGCTCCCCCACCTCCCCTCCAGCACATGCCCTTACCCCTCCTACTGTCTGTGTCCACTGGTTATGCTTATATGCATGCATACACATCCTTTGGTTGATCTCTTACCCTCACCCCTCCCACTCTCCCCTGCCTCCCCTCTGTGGTTTGAATGTCTGTTCGATGTTTCTATGTCTCTGGATCTATTGGCTCTGACTTCTTTTACTTGACTACTCAACAACATAAAGAAGGGTTGACCACAATTTTAATTTCTCCAACTGTTTTTTCATAACTCTATGATATTTCTTCTAGTATTCCTTCTACTCTTCTGCTCAAAATATTTCAGGACCTTTTGTTGTCTTCAAGTCCTCTATCAATACTTAATATGATTGGGTGCTACAGGGCTTGAGTATATGTAATATTTTTTTTAACCAATACTCTTTTCTAAAATGCCTTAAATTGCCAACTATGTGCCAAATACTTCCAAATGTGTATCTGTAACTAAGTCTCAACTAACTCTTTATGTAGAATCTCCTCTTGAACTTAAAACTCAGTATGCCTAAAACTGATATCAGCATTCCTACTCTAGTGTTTGCTGTCTTAACAAATAGCACACCAACTCCTTATTCAGGAAAGTCTCTTATACACACACACATTTCCAGGTCCAATCAAACCAATCTCACCAATGTCTTTAAATAATCCTTGTATCAATATATCCTGTTGATCCTAATTCTAAAAGATATGAAAAATATTATAATTTCTCATCTTCTCCATTGCTACTAATCTATTCTAAGAAGTTGTCCTATCTTACCTAGACTTGCTGAAAAGGCTCTAACTCATTTCCCTAATTTCATTATTCCTTCTTATATTACTGCACACTTCCCCATCTTCTCATTTTCCATTTAATGACCAGAGTGATCTTTAAAAAAACAAAAACAAATATTACATCACTGTTAAAACCTTCCCTTCCTAGACTAAAATTAAGATTCCTGGGATTGTGGCCTATATGGATTTATCTGATCTATCTAGGAAATTAGAGGTCATTTAGCTTTTGCTTGTTAACTCCCATTTTATATGTCTGTGCTTCTTATTTATCTAACTCTAGACACATTGCCTTCTTTTTATACTAGAATAATCCACAAAACCTATATATTTGATATTCCAAGTTTCTGGAAAATTCTCCATAAATTCTCAACATTTCAAGTTTTTGGAATCTGGATTTCAGATCAACTAGTCTTTTTCAAGTCTTTTTCTGATTTCACCACATAAACTATCTTCATACAAAACCACTACTCTTGATCCCATCATGTGTGTGTGTGTGTGTGTGTGTGTGTGTGTGTGTGTATATATTATTGGTAGAAATTAGAATTGACTGTTTTATTTGTTTGTTACTGACTTTTGGGAGCATTAGAATGTAAGCTTAATGATCATGGATATTACTTGTCATAGCCCTCTCACTTCCAAGTGATTAAAATAGTATCTGGAACAAAAGAACTCAATAAATATTTTGAATGTATATTAATATCAATAGTATCCTCCCCTTAAGTTATTGCCACTTTTTCTTCTCAGATTTAAAAACAGAAAGATATAAAGACTGTCCCTATATATCTTCTTGGATCTTCCTAATTAATCATTGACATATAATAGTAATATTTTAAAACAAAACTTGGACTAAGGCAACTCATTGCTTAAGTATTTTCACTGGCTTCCTATTACTGTTCATATAAAGACCAATTGTGGTCTTTATATGACAAGATTTTTTTAATGAATTGGATTTTGCCTTTCTTCTAATTTCTCTTCAGCATCCTTCCCAATATGTTCATTTTAAAACCAGCTGAATCTTTTTTATTTCAAAATTTTCTAAATAAATAAGCCTTCTAAAAGCTCAACTTATTTTTATCTAAGAGAAGTGGTAAAAATAATGTATAACCTAATAATTTACAAATAATATAAAAATTAAAATAACCCTAATAATCTTTTAATATATTTACTTTGAAAATTGAACATGCTTTTCAAAATATTCTCACTGTTTTAAAACAAAAGATTTGAAACATACTAAAAAGTGCACAGATAGCAATTTTTTTCATTAGAAATACAGTTGTCCAGCAGAACATTGTTTTAATAGCTTTTAACTAAAGAAAGAGTTGTAAAGTAACTTTTCTTAAAATATTACCTTGTCAATCTATATAAAATTTTTCATTGAGTATACCATAGCTCTATAACATGGTATAAAATTATTAGTTCTTGATAAAATCATATAATTTCAATATTATACTAACATCATAATGTCTTCCATAAATTTATTTTATATATTGTAATTTAAGATCTTTTTTTTAGCTCATTTAATCCAGTGATTGCCTTAATTTTAATAATGTAATAAAATATCCAAAATTTATCATTTAAATGTTAGATTCATTTTTTAAATGTTGTGTGTATCAACTGAATAATGGCAATGGTTTCAGTAGAGATTCCACATTGTAATAAAATTTAATATGACATAACTGACATGCACCATAGTGCTTAATTTTCCCTTTGGATTGGGATGAGCAAAATATTTTGCATCTCATAAAGCCAAAATTATGAAGAAAACACTTTAATAAAAAAATACATTCTAAAGAGCAATTTTAAAGTGTAATATAAGCCTTAATTTCTAGACTCACAGTTGATGAAGATGTAGGGATATATTTTTTTTTTTTTTTGGAATTCAAATGGAAAGTAGTAAATTTTTGGAATACTGTTTGCAAAGGAGTCTGATTAACTATCTATCTATCTATCTATCTATCTATCTATATAAAAGGCTAATATGCTAAGTGTCCCTCTGCCTGTCCGACCAGTCGCTATGACACGCACTGACCACCAGGGGGCAGATGCTCAACACAGGAGCTGCCGAACTGCAATAACTTGGCAGTGGCGGTTCTCAGGTGACACAGCCTGAAACCAGAAAGGAAGGAGCCCAATTCCTCACAGGGATGTGCAATTCCACCTTCAGTCGTGGGTTATGTTGTTGCTGGAGCACTGTCAGCCTCGAATCTGGTTTACTGCACACTTGCGTCTGTGTTCCACACCCTGTATGACAGTAACTTTGCAGAGTGCCCTCTCACACTCCAGGACTCCTTGGGGGATGTTGGAGAGCCGATTTTGACCCGATCCCCTACAGGCCAGGCTGAGGGACCCCAACTGCCGGAGGTACTCCACTCACTCCACAGACACCCTTTGAGCCATGGCACCACCCCAGGTGCAGCCGGCTGGGGAGGGACCACAGAAGATTGGCTCCAGGATGTGTCTGGCCCTTCTCGCCCAATCCCGCCCTGCTGGCCACCTTCTAATTGATTTTCTTTCAATGTGCACGAATTCGTGCACTGGGTCACTAGTAGCTACATAAAGGTTTGCTTAATAGAGAAGAAAAACAAGTTGGTGAGAGTGAATCAATAGAGAAGCAAAGCTTCAGTGGGTGTATGTTATTTTTGAGGAAGATATGCCAAAAAAGCAGGAAGAAATTCCTATAGACTCATATATACACTCATGGCACTTCAATATAGAAATGAGATACACTCAGATCCTGGGTTATAGGGGTCTCACAAAGTTTTAGTTCATATTCTGCCATGCTTTACACTTAAAAGTTTTGGAAAGATATTTTTTTGAGTTTGTTGTTTTGTTTTTTAAATATAAATGGTTCCATCTTAGGTAAGAAATAGAGTGAAATAGACAGAAAAAAGGACACTACTACAATATTTGGCCCCAAATATAATAGAAACTATAATTTAAAACATAATTTTAAAGCTTCAAGTGTTTCTAAAAGAAAACTAACATGCAAGGGTGGGCAAAAGTAGTTTTATAGTTGTTACGCTGTGAAACACAGAGTATATTCTTGTATTATTATTTAACCATTGTATTACTTATTTGTATTATGACAATAAACCTACTTTTGCCAATACCTGTATTTTTAAGTGCTTGCCATGCATTAAGTTTGATTCTAACCCAGTTCCATGTATTAATTTAATTCTTGAAAGACTGCTAAGTTAGTATCATCATTATCTCCATCTACAAAGGAGAACACCAAAGTACAGTAATTTGCTTAAGGTCACATAGGTAGTTAGTGATTGAGTAAAGTCACACTAGATACTTTAAAAACAGATCTAAAAGTCACCTTTATGAGCTATTGTTATGAAGCTTGTGAGAAGAAAAATCATTCCACATCTCTTAAAGTCTCCAGGCAAATCTTTCTGTCATTTGGCCTCTCTGAGTCTAGACTCCCTATCCTAAAATGAAACCGCTCTAATATTTGATGATTACATTTTAAGAGAACTATTTCATCCTGAAATTCTAAGCCAAATTATTATTACCTAATTTTTTAAATTATTTTACTCCTCAAATGAGGATGTTTTCTATTGATTCTAGAGAGAGGAAGGAAGAAAGATAGAGAGAGGGAAACACCGATCCATTGCCTCCCTGATGCACCCTGACTGGGTATCAGACCCACAATTTGTGTGGGTATGTGTCCTGATGGGGAAATGAACCTTCCACCTTCCGGGTGCATGGCACAACACCCCAATCAACTGAGCTACACTGGCCAGGGCATTAGCCAAATTATTTTGAAATAATATGTGTATCTGCTGAATGCGTATCACATGGAGACTGGAAGTAATCTTATAAAGTTCTTTACAATTCCTCAACTCAATCCCCATGTACTAGAGTGAAGGTTTTGAAAGTCCAGGAAATAGGGCTGCCACAGATGATTCACTTGACTTAACATCTGTGTTCTTCAAAACACCGGTGTCCCTTCATTCTTATATGTTAACTATTGTATTTTCATATTATTTATTTATTTTTTTAGGTAGAGCTGTAATAAACAAATTCCTTTTATAAACAAAATTTTAATTGAAAAGCCACAGTAGATAGGGGGGAAAAGAAGAAAGGATATTACTTGGTAAAATCCAGTGACATCTACAATAGTTTTACAGCACATTGAAGCATTCTAGGGTTTTATATCTTCACCTGCCTTCCATTTCTTAGTTGCTCCTTAAAAATTTGCCAATTACGAATATAGGTTCCACCTCAAACTTAGTCCTGATTTTGAGCACCAGGAAAAGCAAAACAACACTCCAAATTTCTATCATAATATCATGGCCTTAATTCAAAAATGGTTTTCTTTAAAACACAATGCCCATCTAAATGGAAATAAAAAAAGAAATCCAAGCAGCAATATGTAATTACACATAATAGTTATTCTTTATATGGGATTATTTGAATAAATTTTGAAATTACTTTCTCCACCAAATAAATTAAAATAAACTGAACCCTCCAACAGGAGTTTTAAAAACTGTGTCCTTTCAAATTCTATTCCTATGTAGTCTCAGAATTCTGTCTCATTCTAACATGAGGAAATCAGTCTACCACTGCATGGTTCTATTTTATTAAACCATGTTAAATGATCCCAAGTCGCCTAACTTGCTTAGTCATGGCTCTTCCCTCAAATAAATATCTACTGAAAAATGTGTAAAGTACAAAGCTTTCTCCTTAGGAAAAGATGGCAGCTAATTAATTTAGTTCCTAGAAAGGCTATAATTAACCACTTATCCAAGAGCCTTTCTGCTGGTGGCAACCATTGCTTTTAACGTTTTAGAATCCACAGAGCATTTCTTAAATTAAAGTCACTTTTTAAAAATTACTGTTAAGCCAAGAAGTGATGGTAAGTAGATTAGGTGCCTAATTCAGTTTAAAACTATTGTCATGAAAAAACAGAGCCTTATTTGTAGTTATTTCAGTGAAATTCCAAATTAGCCAATAAAGGAGAAATGGGTAATAATATAAGGAATATAACAAGCTTAACACATTTTACCTGACATCTGTTTTAACTATGAGACTCCAATAAAGAGATAGTCATATGAACCAGATATAACACTATAACTCCCTCTCTCTCTCTCTCCCTCTCCCTCCCTCTCTCCCTCCCTCCATCCCTCCATCCCTCCCTCCCTCTCAACATAATGATTAGCAGCTGCCTGGATCCTCTAGAAAGAAAAAACGAGAAACTGAATCTTTCATTCTTCATTTGTGTCTGACAATTAAGTAATATGCTTTTATCTTTGTAAACCTAATCAAAAACAGGCCTGGCAGAGTCATGAAGTCACCAAAATAAAAGTAAAAGATTCTGTCCTTAAAAAGCATTTTTGAAGGGAATGTAAGTCAGTTGCATAAATTGAGAGACCCCTTTTTCATACTGTTTTCCTTAATAGGCCTATTACTAAATTACACAGAGAATCTGATGTAGCTTCTTCCTATTTGTTTAACATGCCCACCATTTTTCTTATCACATAGAAACCCCATAAAGTATTTATCAGCGTAGAGGGCTGTAAGGTCCCCTTCAGTTACTGACAATTTTTCTTCTCAGCTTTAAGACTGAAAAGATCTTAAGACATGTTTTATTTCAAGAAATTCCAAACCTAACTGCTTAATCAAAAACAGTTTAGAAGTTAAAAAATGGGTTATGACGTCAACACATTATAGCATGCTGTTGAAGAAGTGCAGGTGCAAATTTTCCACGAACATTCTGTGACTGTCTTTAAAGAAGGAAGAGACTCTGAATCCAAATACACATCAATATTTTCTTTGACTTCTTGTTCTCATTATTCTTAACATTATAGAAATTTGTCCAATGCCTTTACATATTTAAGGACACAATAAACACCTTTCTCACAGAAAGGGAAAAATTACTATATACAAATAAATTTAAAAGAGGCTTTGACACCTTTTAGAAGAACTGTTAAAATATATTTATTTATGTTAAAACTATTATTTGATAAAGCAGGAATAAATATCACCATAATCTCTGTGATTCAGCTGTGACCTATTGTTTATTGCCAATCAAATATGTCTAGAATTAGATCAACGGTATGGCTTTGGCGCCTGAAAAAGAGTTATTGGTCTTCCTCAACCATCACACACTTTGTGTGTGTTTTTTGAAAATCAAAGAGTATAGGGTTTCAAATAGGTAAATAATATTTTAGGTACAAACTACTGGAGAATATTTGAAATAGTTGGTTTATAAATTTTGGCTACTTATTAGTGCAGCATTTCTCAAAACTCTAGGCATTTGTGGAGCATTGAATAGAACATCAGAATATACATGGAGCATAACATTTAGGAAAATTAAGAAAAAGTAATTTATTGCCATAGAACACAATACATTATAAAGTTATTAATATGAATTATAATAGATTCATGTCAGTAGTAGGAATAATGTTGCCTACATCTTAAAATAATACATCCAGCTCTAACCTATAATAATAAAAGTGTAATAAGACTGGATGGCCAAACAGCGGAACGACTGTCTGTACGACCTTCTGGATGAAACCAGGGCTGCAAGGGTCGAGGTAGCCACCGCGGCTGTGAGGGCTGAGCCCCTTGCATGAATTTCATGTATCAGGACTCTAGTTTGATGATAAATTGCTATAGTTGTAGGGAAGATTACATATCTAAATAGTTTCTTGCTTTACAAGAACCTAATCATAATTATATGTTTTACGTTTTACTTGAAATGGATATACATATTCAGGGTCTCTGTCAAATAATCATATATAGGGGTCAAATGTGGACAGGGACATTATGGAGAGATTTCTCCTATAGAGAAACTTTGAGCACTTCATCAGAGAGAGTGATGTCAAATGATTTTCCTAAATTTCTGGTTTGCTGACTTAAATCAGTAATGGCCTCTTTCACTAAAAGGAGAAATAAAAAATTTAGATACAAGTCTTGTTCTCCTAGACCAGTGGTCGGCAAACTCATTAGTCAACAGAGCCAAATATCAACAGTACAATGATTGAAATTTCTTTTGAGAGCCAAATTTTTTAAACTTAAACTATATAGGTAGATACATTGTTATTAACTTTATTAGGGTACTCCTAAGGCTTAGGAAGAGCCACACTCAAGGGGTCAAAGAGCTGCATGTGGCTCGCAAGCCGCAGTTTGCCGACCAGGGTCCTAGACAAACTCCCTGTGGATTGCAATACATATACAAACTAATGTATTTCTGTAGTCATTCAGTGGGTATGTATTAGGAAGTCATTAAAAGGTCTTCTTTACTCTCACCTACCTGGCTGCGACATCTTCCTTATTCACTATCTGTTTGTACTTTATGTGATCACATCTAGTCTCATGGCTTGAAATATTATTTGCCATTTACTGCTAAATTTAGATTTGTAATTTCAGCCACATTCTTGATATATACCAATAGACATGGTTACATAGTTAACAATTCACCTTGCATGTCCACTAGGTATCCCAAACTTAGCATTTTTAATACAAAACTATTGAACCTTTCCCCAACTATGTTTCTATTCCATCACAAGACATTGTACAATAATTCACCTGATTGTTCTTTAAAGTTTTACAGTCATCTTTGCCTTCTCTCACTCATAGCACACACCTAATACAGTGGTAAATTCTATACACTCTACTATCAGAATATGCATATCTTAAATCCATCCACTGTTTTACCTCCTCCATTGTTTCAAATTATGTCACATATGTTATCTTCTCTATCTGGATTATTATGTACCCTTCTAACTTGTTTTAATACTTTCACTAATATGTTCCTATCACCTTTTATCTATAAACTAAAGGCCCAGTGCACTGGTGGGATCCCTCGGCCTGGTCTGCACCCTCTTGCAATCTGGGACCCCTTGGGGGATGTCAGACTTTCGGTTTCGGCCCGATCCCCATATGCCAGGCCGAGGGACCCCACCAGTGCACAAATCCGTGCTCTGGGCCTCTAGTATGCATATAAGATCTTTGGTTAATCTCTTCCCACCCTCCCCCTCCCCCCTTCCCTCAGAGATTCATCAGTCTGTTCCATGTTTCCATGCCTGTGTGTTGAGTGTCTGTCCATGGTCAGTGCACATCATAGCTACCAGTCGAATGGTCACTTAGGCATATATATATATTATTTTTTTTCAAAGAGATTCCTTTAAAACATATCAGTAATAAATTGCTGCTCCCTAGTCCCTAAACTCTGATTAGTCTCAACCAATCAGAGTTTCACACTGCACTGGGTTAAAACACTGTCCTTAAAAATTGCTATATGATTTTAACATCCTCTACCATCCATTGCTCTCTCTCTAAGGCCTAATTCCTACTGTGCTCTTTACTAGTTGTGTGTGGTTTTCTTTTTCCCCTGCCTGAGACACTCTTCCTTGTTGTCTTTTCATTTTATTGTCAGGTGTCGATCTTGTCAAATTTTGCCTTAATAGAGTTGCCCAGAGGGATAAAATAACATAATTTCTTACTCTTTTGCCATATGCCCTGCTTCAATTTTCTTCAAAACATATACTGCTATCTCACACTTCATTGTATATTTATGTGTTCATTTGATACTGTATATCTTCCTTTTCAGAATGCAAGCTCTATTAAATTGAGAATCTTTTTTAATGTGTTGATGCCTGTGTTCTTTTTACCTAGAGCAATGCTTGCACATACCTGGCACTCTAAATAAATACCTATTAGATAAATGAATAAAGGGGTTAAGCAGAAAAAATAGTAACATAAACAGATTTGCTTTGAAAACTATTACTTTGTAATGTGGAGAATGTTCTTTGGCAGGGCAAGAATGTATATAAGGACAGACTTAAATAGATACTGCAGTAAACCAGACAGAATTTCATAGCTTGAACTGTGAAGAGATAAATAGAATTGAAGGAAAACAAAAATGTAAGAGCTATTTAAGAGGTAAACTACAGAGTACAGTGATATATTAGATATTGGGATATGAAATAAAAAACATATGGGATACCTCTTAGATTCTTTACTATCATAATAACAGATAATAGTGTTGTTACTATTATAAGGAATAAAGGAAAAGAACTGTATGGGGTGGGGGTAGTAATAGGCTCATTTTTAGATATGATTTGTCACCTAAAATATGTAAGAGGCTATTAAATGCATAGTTCTGAAGCAGAAAATGAAGTTTTGTCTGAACATACATTTTAGTCATCTATATATCTACACTAATAAAAGACAAACATGCAAACTGACTGTACCTTTGCTACACCTTAAGCCACGTCCACCAGCCAATCAGAGCAACTATATGCAAATTAACTCAACCAAGATGGCAGCCGGCAGCCATGGAGCTGGAGCAAGCAGGAGGCTTGGTTGCCCCAATGATGGAGGAAGCCAAGCTTCTCACTTGCCGCGGCCTGGCTCTGAGCTCCACTCAAAGCAACAAAGTTTCAATTATAGAAGGTAAATAAACCCCAGATACCTGCTTTTAGCCGGCCATGGCCACAGAGCTGGGGCGAGCAGGAGGCTTGGGTTGCCCCTGGCAATGGAAGAAGCCAAGCTTCCCACCCACCCTGGCCGGCTCTGAGCTCCACTCAAGGCTACAAAGTTTCAATTATA